>NC_047662.1:25095519-25395519 GCF_011762505.2 Arvicanthis niloticus | reverse complement strand
GGGAGGTTTAAGTATGGTACGTTATTAGACTCCGAACAGACAATGTTTATGTAATCATAACAATATAAACAGAATTAACCCAAACTTGTGGCGGGAGTCTGTTAGGATGTTAGAGAGAGAAGTAGGAGCGGAGCCGTTGGGTTTTATCCACTATGGTGGGAAGTTGAGAGCTCTCCAGCAAGGGCCAAGAAAGAACATTATGGTGGTACACACCTCAGACTGGAGTTAGCAGGATGAATACTATCCATGTCACTGGGTTGTTAGTAGACAGGTAAGCAGGCTCTGTGTAGCACCTCCTAGCCGTACCATGGCGTGACCTTGAGCGTGACTGTCACACCAGTGCGCTCTCCTTGTACCATGGGACTGATAATAATAGGTTGGAGCCCTGAGGATCAAGTGAGATTGGCTACGTCAGTGCACAGCACAGGGCCTGGCGTGTCCTCAATACACGCCATGATCATTCCTGTGGTAGCTGTCAGAGGCTTAAAGAAAGGGTAACAGGAAGGCACGATCAGATCCATGCTGAGGGGGTGGGGAACCAGCCCAGCAGCGATGATCCAGATGGCTGAGGGCCAGGTAGGTGGGAAAAGGAGCCAGAGGCTGGAGAGGAGGCTGCAGCTGCCATGCAGAGGCCATTCGGGGATGGCAGCAAGCACTGGAGAGGACACGGCAGGCGAGGAGAGAACTCAGACTGTCCCTGTCTTACTTCTTAGGTGTTATAGCACTCTTCTGCCGCCAGTATGACATCATCAAGGACAACGAACCCAATAACAACAAGGAGAAAACCAAGAGTGCATCAGAAACCAGCACACCAGAGCACCAGGGTGGGGGTCTCCTCCGCAGCAAGGTGAGGAGAACACCTTGGCTTGGTGGGTGGCCCTGTGCCTTAAACATCTGTAATCTGTAGTCCTTAGACTGCAGGAGGGAAGGGGTCAGCTCAGGGCCTGGCATGGCAGCAGCTGGGCAAAGCTAAGCTTGGCTGCTGCCTCTGTGACACAGGGGACAATGCAAATTGATTTTGGATCCTTACTTTTTGCAGAGTGCCAAGGGCCAGTGGTGTGTGTGTGTGTGTGTGTGTGTGTGTGTGTGTGTGTGTGTGTGTGTGTGTTTAAGACAACCAATGGGAAAGGTAGAGTTCCTGACTGGGACAGCAGGCATGTGTGGGGCAGTGTTTCACCTTCACTTCCTCTTTTACGAAAACAGATATGAAACCTTTTCAGTGCTTGCTCTGAGCAGCTCAGAAGACAGTAGAGAATGCAAGAGGACCTCACTGTTCTGACGATGATTGTCCAATACGCACCTGGCCCTCTCTGCGTCTCCTCCCACCTCCATCTTCTTGTATCGTCGGGCTTATTATCTTACTTCTCTCTTGGCTTCTCTCTTTCTGATGTCAGTTCCTGAAGCATCTAACTAACCCCTAACTCCAGGAGCACCTCAACAATGTCCATGGCTGAGGCTACACCCGGAGACAGAGCTGCAGAATGAGAGAGACCCAGCCAGAGGGATGCCACTGCTAGGGGTAGACTAGGTGCAAGGGCTCTTGGCACAGGACTCACATCTGGGCCACGCAGCTTGACCGAAGGCTGTGTGTGAAAGGGGAGAGAGCCAAGACTTCCAGAGCTATTCTTTTTGTTTCTGTGAGGGACAAGAGCCTGCCTTTTAGGCTGCAGCCCCTTTCTCCTCTGTCCTGTTTCCTACTTTACAAGAGATCCACTCAACCAGCTCCGGGCACTTCTCTTGTTCCCTTCCCGGTTTCCAAACAAGCTCTCTGTGACCATCATCAAAGCATGGATATCCCGGTCTGCAGGGGATGGGCTTCCCCCTCCGCTGGTCCTGTGTCCTTCCTGGGCACAGGGTGGAAGTGGTGGGGGCACGGCTAGCCACAGTTTCTCCTTTCCCCCATCTTAGTTTGACGAAGGAGGCCGAACGGCAAACCCAAACTCTGCAAAAAATCAAATAAGCCACAAAGCTAGAAGGCTGCACCCCATTCTGAAGAATGCACAAGTGTGTGAGAGAGTCCTGCCTTACTTCTCCCGGACTGGCTTCCTCTTTGAGAAAATGCACAATGCTCTGGGAGAGAGCAGATACCAAGACTGGCTGGAGCTGTGTCTGTCAGACCAATGGGACCAGGGAGGCTGCAGGGCTGCCTGCTTTTCAGGTCCTGACTCCAACACTTTCTGGATCCAGCCACTAAGGACATCTGGGGTATGAGGTGCACCTTTGCAAATGTGTATGCTGCCAGCTGTTTGGACTCTTGGAAAACACCATTGGAGGGCTGCACTCCAGGATGTAGACGGCTCTGCCAAGGCCCGAGATGTTTGCTTACATCTATCTCCCACAAAGATAGATCCTCGTGATGAGATCATCAGCGTGGAGTTTTAAGAAGCGCTGGAAGGTACTGCCCGCTTTTAAAGGAAGTGCCTCGGCTGTGGCAGCAATGTCAGCTTGGAGAACTAAAAACACCTACGTCCTACAGCCTCTCTAGGCTGAGGGAGCTGCTAGAAGGCGGCTCACACCAGACAGGCAGAGAGCAGCCACTGTCACTGCTGGCCTGGGGGCCTTTGGATCTCACCATCTCATTCAGGGTCCTCTGAAAGTTATCCAGGGTTCTCATCTACTTCCCTAGAGCTTGAAGTATAAAGTGACAGCTAGTGCTCTCTCTCTTTCTCTCTCCCCCTCTCTCTTCCCTGCCCCCACCTCTCCTCTCCTTTGCCCCTTCCTGGTTTAAAAAAAAAAAAAAAAAAAGGTGCTTGACAAGGCAGCAGACTTCTGGGGGACTGAAGCACCATGGCTGCCAAACGCCTGCATTGGAAAAGGTAGACTCTACATCTTCCATCAGTGGCCAAGGTAGTGTGGGAGGCTGTTCCCAGCACATAGTAGGTGCTTGGTAAAATATCTGTGGTACTGAATGATGAGCACAGGTGCCCAAGTCAGAGAGCTGAAAGCCATCACCCAATGACAACCCCTTCATTCGGGTCTCTAACAGCTCTCAAAGCTGGGTCAGCCACCACTCTGGGTTCTCCAATTGCGGTAGCACAGGAGAGGAGAGACAGCCGGGTAAGGGCAGATGTCAGCAATACTAAGGGCTTCCTCCTGGGAGGGAATGAGGTTCCACTCATTGTCTCGTGACTTCCATCCCTGCTGAACGGGGGCTGCAAGGCCCAGGCTCCTTAAGGGAGGTCCGTTACCTCCGATCCAGTTAGAGCAATAACCACTTTTTAAATGTAAAATAAAGACAAATGAAAAGGCACATCCTCGTCTTTTGGTAAATGCCCAAACGTTGCCCTCTTTTTCTGGCAATTGGCAGCAAGTCAGGATGTGTGGAGGAGGGAATCAGTTCTCTTCCATTTTGGCCTGCAGCTTCTTAGGGACATGCCTGCCAGCCAAGTTGGAGCTGGAAGGGAATTCTCGAACAGATGGGGGTGCACGTGTAGAAGAAAATAGCTGCTCTACCATCGTCTATCTGAGGCTCTTCTCTAAGCTCAGCTTGGGCTGCCTCACTACATAGGTATGCAAGCGTCTGCTCAGTTTCTTAAAACAAAGGGTTTTCCTCCCTGGATAGGGCTGGGTGCTTAGTTCTGCCAGAGGGCTGTGGTTCTTATCTGGGGTGGGGGTAGGAAAGGCGTGAAGAACTGCGAAGGCAGCGTTCGTTCGGCAGAAATCATTCAGTGTTCACTCAGTGCTCTTCTGGGCTGTTAAAGGAACATCATTAAGATTCTAAGAGCAGACTGAAAGGCAGGCAGAGTAATGACGTCATTAGCCAATGAGCAGACCAGTAAATGGGGCACCTCAAACATTCCTGTCCAGAGCCAGGGGAGAGAACGACAGATGGGCAGGTTCTGAAAGCAGAGGGAGAGGAAGGCCTCAGAAGCCTTTGAACAGGCAGAACTTCAAACCAGACCTCAGAGAGGTGCTTCCTAGGCTCCCTCTGCCCGTCTGCTTTCAACTAAGAAGTGGAGAAGCACTGGGTAGAGGTAGTTAGTTGTGGGGCAAGGTTCCCATGCCTGTGGAACACTGATAGATCTGAAGGAGCAAACTGTTCTTTTAGCTTAAAGGTTTGTCCTTTCTCCTGAAGTAAGGATGGTGTTCTTCTTGAATTAACTGTTATTTGATATCAAACTCTACAGCTATTATTTAAGAAGTGGTCCCTCTAGTCCTCTCAGGTGACTCCAAAGATTTATTTTTGCAATCTGGGAAGAGGTAGGGGCAGTTCTGAGACCAAGACCACAGCAGGCCTGTAAGAAGAATGCTGGACAGAAAGGCAGGAGATCCTGACATCTTGGGTAGTCACTTCTCTAAGGTGGAGTGGCTTCCCTTCTATTGGATTTAGACTTCCAGAGCCTACCCACCCAGGATAATAACTAAAGGCTGTCCTAGAAACCTGAGCGAAGCCGAGGAGGTAGGGCTGCTGGGTATTTGAAACATGAATCCTTTTTTTCTGTCCTCTGCGAGGGACCAGACTCGAGGGGAGCAGCAGTCCGATGGAGCAGTGGGCAGAGATTCAGTGAGTGGCAAACAGACACCACACAGGGTTGAAGCTGAATGTATTTTTACTGAATCAAGGCAGCAGATTATATAGACCAAAAGTTGGCAATGATTACAGAATATTAGATCAGGTGATCATATAAAGGTCAGACAAAATTCTAAGAAAAGCTTTAATAATTCATGTAAACTTTAAGCACTTAAAAGATAGTCATTGTGATAGTCATCCCTGGCCTTCCAGCTTTTGTTTCCTGGTTTCAGCTGGCTCAGAGTCTTCATTCTGTGTCTCTGTTCAAAGACCTGAACATCTGTTTTATACCAGCTTAAAATCCATTGCTTTGATCTTTCCTCTAAAAACCATCCCCAGTCCCTAGACTGGAATCTTCCTAACCAGTATTTATTAGCCTTGAATAGTTGTTCTTTAAAGCTCTCCTGTTGTTCCTTGCTCAACAAACACCAAGGAGGACGGGACCTAACCTCTCCAAGAAAGGCAGACCAAACCAAGAGACATGTTTACCTCCTCCATTAATCATCCTGTCCCCATTCCTACAAACGCTTGTGTAAGGAAGAGGGTCATCGGTGGGTTCTGGAATTTCATAATCTTTCCCCTGGGATTTTGGAGGCATCCATAATCTGTTTCCTCTAACATCAACTGGGCCCTTTTGAGACATAATAGTGACAGTCTCTTTCATGGGAAAACTACTTTCATTTGCATTTTCTTGGAAAAGAGTCTTTTTCAGGAGTTTTAGCAAATAACTCTTCTTGCTGCAACGGGTCCCATATGCTGTTCCCCCGCTTAGGTTTTTGATATCCTGTTTTAATCATTGCTTGAAGGACAGGAGGAAGTTTGGCAACAAAAGGAGGAACTGATCTCAATGGCTCCTCAATGTCTAATTTTTGAGGAACATGACCTTCTTGAACACAGAAGCGACCCCCACTGCCAATCCCGATAGCCACAACACCAGCACAAATCATTGTAATCAAAGGAACTGCAACAAAGCTCAAAGGGGTACTTAGTGCATGGGTACTTAGTGCATGCGTTTTTCCAGGAGGCTGAGTTCCTTGGACTTTGTGCCTCAATCCAGTGACCAGGTCACACAGACTCCACTGGAGTGGGCGTGGCAGTCATCAGTACAGGCATCTTCTGAAATTAAATCCAGCCCTTCACAGACACAGCTAACATCTCACCAGACTGTCTATATGAGGTTTCAGACATCTACTTTATTTATTTACTGAATTTTGTTTTAACTATTGCTTCTATAAACAGGATTCTGACCACCCCCAGGCCCAGCCCACAGATTAAAAAAAATAAAAAACCAATTTGAAAATACAAGCTGAAGCTACGTTAAGGACATCTCTGTATTCAAACAGTAGCCCGGTGATACATTTCAGGATAGCCACTGGACTGCTTTTAAAGGTTATCCCAAAGATCACATTCCTGCCGTTTCTGGCTGAGTGCTCGGGAAGGCCAGAGTTTCCATCTACGACGTGTTTCAGCTGTTATGGAGGAGTAAATTGGCTGGAATGGCAAGGCAGGTGCTTATTTATTAAGGCATTCCAACACTGACCAGTTGCCTTTGTGACAAATGGAAATATTTACTCGACAGGTGCCTCCAGTGTGTTCGCGAAGACACACACACACACACACACACACACACACACCCTCTCCAAACCTTTGATTATTTAGGGAATAAAGGAGGACATTAATTTCTCATCCTATAAAAGCTCAAGATGGGCTTCTTAGAGAATGAGCCTGGTCCATTTCTCCTTTTTCTACCCACTTCTCTTTAACAAGATGAAAGAGACACCATCATTTCAGAGAATTCATCCTGGTCATTAAAACCTTTGATAGAGATGGTAAAACCCAACACCGATAAACAGGAAATAATTACCAAAAGCTCCTCTAACCTTGACAGGAACAGTACATACACACAGTTAAGAACACCACACATTGAGACAAGCATATCAAATAGCTAAGTGTGTACCACATATCCGCACAGACTTTTGCCTAGTGTAAGACTGGCTTTGTCTAGAAAACACACACACACACACACACACACACACACACACACACACACACACACACGCATGCACGCATGCACGCACCAGACAAAACTTGGCATGGTAACACTTGTCTGTAATCTCCTTCCTTTCAGGAGATGGAGGCAGGACTTAAGTTTGAAGCCAGCAGTCTAGGTTTCATAGTGAGATCCTGTCTCAAAATACCCACAAAATGTGAAGAACAGCAGGTCAGAGAGGCTGTCCAAGTATGTTGCTAGTTATTTTCTCAGCAGGAGCAGGAGACTTTAAGAGCACTGGCTAACATAGGTGACAATCTATTATTGCTGTCCTTGTATCCTTGCTCCAAGGAAGCTTAGGTCCATAAAGGGATCTAAAGAATACTCTCCTTCCTGCATCTACCCACATTCATCCAATCTTCACACCGGACAGTTGTTCTTGGAGCAACAATTTCTGGAGAAGTCGGGTTACGAACACCCACCAATTTCAAATTACTGATTCTGGTTTCTCCTATTTCCAAAGGGAAAATGCCCTGAAACAGCATGGTTTCCTAAACAGACACACTGGCCAACCAGGGATCCATAGGAAGGAACTTGAGGCACTGCCTGTCTGCTGTCGGCTGCCTGGTCTTCCCCCCTCTGCAAAAGCAGCAGCACAGGGATATTTCAGGCTCTGCCGATGTCAGGCTCCTGACATGCACCATATGTAGCTGCAAATCCCAATCAATTCCAACATTTCTTAACTGCTGGAACGCCTTCCTCAGCACTGTAATTTACCCTCAAAAGAACAGGGAGCAAGCACTTTCTCCTTCCCAGAACCATATTCTACTAAATGCTGCCACCCTCCCATGTCCTACTGAACAACCTACGCAGAGGAAGGCAGAGAGTGCTCCTCCGAAGCCCGGAACAGACGGCCACAGCACATACGCTACTGACGAGAACTTTTATTTCTTTTTAATGACATTAACACAACTGCTATAAGGGGGAAGACATGATAAAAAAAAAAAAAAAAAAGGCGGCACCAACCTTCAGCTTCACAGTCGGCCCTGACAACAAAGCACGTAAGTCGGAGCCCAGACTGGACGCAGAGACCTCTGTGATTTAGGCTCCTTACCTACTCGTCAACTATTTCTAAACAGCACGTCTCTGCTCTGTCAAGACCCCTATGGTAAGAATGCCATCAGGGATGATAAAAGACAGGGGCACAGTTAAATGCACATAACCCTTACTCAAATTTAAAAATACAGCAAGAATTTAATCTGCAATACAAGACTTAAGAGATATGCAGCTCTGAAGAGATTAAACCCCAGGCTCTGCCCATTACCATCTTTAAGGCTAACATGAGTTTTCTTTGGCTTTTTTTTTCTCCTTAAAGAATGCCATGTTAACCACTACAGAACAGCTCCCTCCTCCCCCAGTCCACCAGACTTAATTAGCTGCTAACGCTTTGGAAAAACAGAATTATCTGAGCTAGAGGAAATGTGATTGTCACATTTTCTAGTTAACCTGTCACTCATCTGATCTGGCAAAGGCAATGCTCCCATTATACATTCCATCTTAATTCCTCCTGGTACCAGGAGAGCAGGAACATCTCAGAGTTCTGCCTACGCAAAATGCTGTCCCTTCACCCCGTCACCCACCATGGGACTACTCAGCCACCATGCTGGCTACCCCAGCTATATTTAACCTGAACTTTGTTTTGGTCCCAAAGGTAGACTGTTTGGATTGTTTGGCATATCTCAGTCTATCAGGCTAACTTACAACATCTCAGACAAGTGACCACTGAGGTCAACAACAACCGTGCCCACCAAGAGAGGCGACTGGAGTATTGCCTTTCAAAGTCTAGTCACAGAATCGAAACCAAATAACCAAGGAATAGAAAATTTTTTCTGGGGAAAAAAAAGAGTCAAAAGTCAAAAGCAGGGCGTGGTGGTGCACACCTTTAATCCCAGCACTAAGAAGGTAGAGGCAGGTGAATCAGGTAGGCTAGCCTGGTCTACCAAGCCAGGAGGGCTACACACACACACACACACACACACACACACACACACACACACACACACACACAAAAACATCTTAGGGTTGGGGCTGGAGGGAGAGAAAGTTCTTTCTGGGCATGATGGTGCATACCTTCAATCCTAGTATTTGAGAGGTGGGGCAGAAAAATCAAAAGTGCAAGACCATCTTGGGCTAAATAGTGTGTTGAAGGGGCTAGCCCAGGCTTAACAGGAGACCCTGCCACAAAAAAAGTAAGGAAGAAAAAAAAAAACTTGACTGGATAAAAACAAACACTTGAGAACATTTATCCAAACCCACTAAAGGCTTGAAAACAAAACAAAACAAAAATAAACAAACAAAATCAAGATTTTCCTAATCACAGTCACTTTTTTAGGCGAACAGTGGTGATCCATGCCTTTAATCCCAGCAGTCAGAAGGCAAGGCAGGCAGATCTCTGTGCATTAAGGCCAGCCCAGTCATTAGAGCGAGTTCCAGGACAGCCAGGAGTATACAAAGAAACCCTGTCTTGAAAAACAAAAACAAAACAGAACAAAAAGATCATTTTTCTAGAGTGGAGTGAACTACTTAGGGTGGGTTAGCCACATATAAAAGGAGACTAAAGAAAGAAAAGCACACAGAGGCTAGGCAACTATGAATCACCTTCACAGTGACTACAGCAGCAGGAATGTCATATTGTAAACCCTCTCAAAATGATGTCTAGAGCTGCCTGTGAGAAATACAAATCTTCTAAGACATCCATTAAGACAGTACACAGAGCCTCTCAGCTTTGGTTGGAATGCCACACCTTACTCAAGAGCCCGTGGTGTTGTGGTGCATGGGCTCAATCATGCTCTCCCTAGATGCTCCAGTGCTGATGTGAGACAAGGGACCACATGCTACAACGCTAGCATCCAGGGTGTACAGGTGCCTGTAACCAACAGGAGAGGCAAAAGAGTGACCCTCTGAAGGATTCATAGGAAGAGTTTCCTTGCATAGCAACAACACATAAACTTGGGGTTCTGCAGAAGAAACTGAAGACTCCTAGACATCTCAATTGTGCTGGCCTAACAAGTCAAGATTCTGGTGGTATTTCTTCAGCAGACAGAGGGCACTCTGAAAGGCATGTCTAAGTCTAATAGGATATAAGAACACTTCCTGTAAAGCTTCAGGATCAGACTAGTCACTGGGAGTGGGAAAGGGGAAAAAAAAATCTTAAAAGGGGCAGAGAAATCAACCAGTCACAAGACCACAGAGTATTCAACAAGGATTAATCAGTTGTCTTCTGTCAGTTAAGATGTGTAAGATTTCAAACATTATGAACAAAATATATTTAACATAGAGTAAACCATTAATAATTTTTTTTAAAGTCAGCTAATAGGTACAGAAAGGAGAGGATTTACATTTTTAATCTATCCTTTCAACAGAACTTTTCTCCTCTATCCTATTTCAAATGTACTGAATTGGCAACATTAAAATACTGACAAGTATTCAAGAAACTCAAATTTAAAAAGAGGGGTTGTTAACAGTGATTTCTATCTATTCACAAGTCAACAATAATAACGCCGGCTCTTAGCCTGCGAAACAACCTCTTCCTTACAGTAGACTGAAATATTTCTTTCGGGTAGTACAAGTAGACTCTGCCTGCGCTTACAGCTGGTACTTTACTTAAAGCCTGGATGTTCTGACTTAATACAGGCCTTCAGAAGGAAATTACCTTCATTTAAAATTTAAAAACAGCAACAACAACAACAAAGAACAAACAGAAAAACACTACTTAGCATTGCTGAAACATATACATCAGACAGACACACAAACTGGGGATGGGAGGTGGTTCTCATTAAAAAAAAAATTCAAGACAGTAATGGGCATTTCCAAAAGGTGACAAATTCTTTAAATAAAAATCTTGTGAAAAATAAAACTCAAAATATACAAATAAAAATAGCAGAGGAAACTATGCTGCTGCTATGGACTGGACCCTGTCACTGTTGTCACTGTTGATGGGGTGAAACATATGGACTGTATGAGAAGTCTGGGAGGCGCTGGAAGCGATGGTGGCTTCGCTTGTTTCTGTCAACCCACTGACTCAGACTGTATCTCTGCAGAGGTCTCTGTCGGAACCGGGCATAATTTCTATTGAGAGAAGGAGAACAAAAACAGAGGATTTTCAGCCGGAATGGTCATTTGTGTACAAATAGCTAGCACAACTCTTTTTAAAGGTATGTTTATTTCAGACAGGCAGTGGTGGCACTCAAGAACTTGAGAGGCAGAGGCAGGCCAGCCTGGTTTACAAAGCAAGTAAGTTCCAGGACAGCCAAGGCTACACAGAGAGACCCTGTCTTGAAACCCCCCCCCAAAAATATTTTTTTTCCCTAGAAATCAGATTATATGTGTTGTTGTTGTTGTATGTTTATTTGAGACAGGGTCTCCCTGCATAGCCCTGGTTTCTCTGGAACTCACTATGTAGACCAAGGTGCCCTCAAATTCACAGAGATCTGCCTGATTCTGCCTCCTGAGTGTTGGAAGTACATGCTACCATGCATAGCTAATATTATATTTTGATGTTATAATTTTAGAAACTTCATACTATTTTAATTATAGGAAAGCCATCATAAATGCTATCTCCTTCCAACTCTCAACATCCCCTCATTCCTACATAGGTACTGTTAGGATATGTGCCATACACACCATGTTCTATGGAAGCCAGCCTTGAATGTGTAAGAGCCGGGCACTGTGTGTATACCCATAATTACCAGCACTGGGAAGTGAGGGCACTCTCAGCCATGAGTGCAAGGCCAATGTGAGCTGCATAAGGCCCTGTCTCAAATAAACAAAACAATTAAAGGAGAAAAACAATTTCTCCTTCTAGAAGTATTTAGAGCAGATTTGTATTTCACTGCTTCATCAGACATGTGCCTCCAACAGGACAGCCCTGTCACATAGGTCAAGGTTGCTTAGACCACATGTGTTAAATTATATAAAAAATCCCCAAAGAAGGCAAGTCATCATGTGAATATCATATAGTAAGTTGAGAGACTGAACAGCCAAACACAAAGACCCATAATAATAATGTCTGAGAGTCACCTATAAGCCTGGCGGTGGTGGCACATACCTTTAATTCCAGCAATAGAGAGGCAAAGGCAGACAGATCTCTGAGTTTGAGGCCAGCCTGATCTACACAGAGATATCCTGCCTCAAAGAAAAAAAGACTAAGACAGAGACAGAGAGAGAGGGGAGAAGGGAAAGAGGGGGAGGGAGAGAGAGAGAGAGAGAGAGAGAGAGAGAGAGAGAGAGAGAGAGAGAGACTGAGAGAGACTTGTAGTCATGTTCTAGGTGTGGGTTCTGAGAAAGACCCTTAATAATTTGACACAATCTCAATTCCTAAAATGTTGCCAATAACTATTTAGGAAGTTTGTCAAAGACATACATTTTTAGTCAGGTGTGGTGGGATCACATATGTAATCCAAGTACTGAGGAGGCCAAGGCAAAAGAGAGTCAGCAAGATGGCCCAGTGGGTAAAAGTATCTGCAAATAAACCTAACAAACTTGAATTCAATGCTCAAAACCCACATGTGGGAAGGAAGAACTAACTCCTGGGGGTTGTCCTCTGACCTCCGTGTGCAAGCTGTGTACAAAGGACCCAGATGGGTGTTGCAATAATACTGACTCAAAGGGATTCTTAGACCCTTTATCCCTGAGTTAAGGCTGGAAATGACACAGGTAATTGTTGAGAAGCAGTACTCAACTCTTACCTATCATTACATGAGACTACCTGCTAAATTCTTTAAACACCCCATCTAAGTTACTATTAGTGATATCCCACTAGGAAAGTACTGGCAGTAACTTCTACACTAGTAAGTAAATTAAGCCTCAGGTGAAGTAACTTTCCTAAGGTCATACAGAGGAGTAGTGAGAAAAGCCTAGACTATTATTCATTATTTGACTCCAAAATGTATTTAGTACACATTATATTACATTGCCCCTCCTTGTTTTGAGGTGTGTGTCTGTATTGGGTACTGAATCCAGAGCTTATAATAGAGCTACATTTCTATTCCTACACCATCTGAGAACCGCTTATGTTGTCTTGTTTTGCTTTGTTTGTTCCTTCTTTCATTGATTTTGAGAGGCTCTTGCTATGTACCCTGGAATTTGCTATGTACCCCAACATAGCTTAGATCTCTAACAATTATTCTGCTTCTGCTTCCAGAGTACTGGGATTAACTGCTGTGATTCTGATGAAGCCAGGATAACTAGAAGAGTAAGCACGACAGGAGTAGGTGAGGCTGGCAGTCAGGCAAAGCACACAGCCATTCTTAGAGGACTGAGGATGGGAAGTTGGCTGAAAGCCAATGGGACAGAGTGAGAAAAAAAGAGAATCCAACCTGCGCTTTAAAAGGATCTCCCTGGCTTCTGAGTTAAGAACAGTACTTGAGCAATGACAGACATAGAAGACTTGAAATCATCCAGGTAAAACGATGAGATGTGCTCAACTTTGAGTATATAGGTAGTCTCTACGATTTCCTGATGCCCTAATACGGAATGTCAGAGAAAATTGTTATAGCAACACAAAGGCTTTAAGTGTGCCAGGGTGGCCTCAAATTTACAGAGATCTGCCTGCCTTTGCTTCCCAAGTGCTGGGATTAAAGTGTGAGCCACCATGCCTGTCCTAAGGTTGTTGAGTCACTGAATCAAAGTTAAAACTGTACTGGATCAAGAACATAGAATTTTAAAAATTTAACTAATTAATCAACTATCTAATCAGTTAATTAATTATGTGCACACACATGTGTGTGGCACAGGTGCCCATGAGCCACAGATCACGTGCAGCAATCAGAAGAGAACTTGCAGCAGTTCATTTTCTCCTACTATCTGGGTTCTGGGGATGAATTCAAGTTGATAAGCTTGGCATTAATTGCCTTTTCTCACTAAGCCACCTTGTTAGCCCCAAACCCAGATTTTAGTTTGGTTGTAGGTATGGTGGTGCCTGCCTGTAAACCCTGCCGCCCAGGAAGCAGAAGTGGAAAGGTGATGATTTTGAAGCTAGCCTGTCAACATAAGGAGAGCCAGCCAAACACATGCTCTAGATTTTTTATTTTTTTGAGACAGAGTCTCACTATGCAATCCTGGCTGGCCTGGAACTTGCTGTGTAAACCAGAATGGCCTTGAACTCACAGAGATCCACTGGCATCTGCCTCCCAAGTGCTGTGATTAAAACTGTGTGCTATCCTGCCCAGCCTAGTACTCTGGACACTGAAGCTGGATATGACAGTGTATGACTATATAATAAGTAATATTAGAAGGCCGAGGCTGGTCTAAATAGTAAAACCTTATACCACTGAAAAAAGAAGAGGGGAAGAAATGAGGAGGAGGAAGGGGCGATGGTAACATGATTTGGGGGCCAGCAAGATGGCTCAGTGGAGAAAAGCATTTTCAGCAAAAACCTGACAACCTGAGTTCAACTTCTCAAACCTATATAAAAGTGAAAAAGAACTAACTCCACTAAGCTCAACTCTGGCCTCCACATGAGTACCCCGGCACGCGAGCACTCCCCCATGCACACAAATAAATAAAAAGTAAACCTGAGTTTTGGAACCAGAAAATTCATAGATAACCAAAAAACTGAACTAATAAAAATCATACAGCTAGTCAGTGAAACATTGTGCATCTAATATTAGAACCTGAATTTTAGTCCCCAATTTTTAGTTCATTCTAAGGCCATGCTTCATTTTCTGGAAATAAACAAATATAACCCAACTACTCACCTTATCTCACCTTATCTCCCTGGTAACCCAATTCTACCCTTTCCTTCTTCAAAGAAGGAAGCCTACTTACCGTGTGGTAAGATCTGAAGGGTGCTGCCAGTCTGGGTTCTGCATATGAACTTGATCCATCAGGGCATCTAGCTCTCCCAAGGTGCCTAGAATAGAGGACAAGTGCTTAGTAAGCAACTGAATATACTTTGTTCACCTAGATCAAAGCAAAGCACATTCTTCAGGAGAAAAGAAATAGGCACTTGACCTGATAATACCTGCTATGGTTATTGTAATCAACCAGCAAAGAGACTGTAAGCCAGAGGGAAACAAAAATGGCAGAGATCATTCCTTTAACCCTTATCCTATAAGGTATGACAAACTCCACAGGGAACAAAATATGGTGCCTGTCCCTTCGTTCACTTAAGTTAATTAATACAGGAGATAAGTGACTTTGAGTGTGATGAAGAGATCTGCACGTGGCTACTCAGACTGAGGTGTGGGAACTAGGATGGCTAGTCAGGGATCTGAACGGTGCACAGAAATTAGCGAGCTAAATAGGCTGTAGGTGGCTTGTTTAAGAAAAGTAGATGATACAAAGGCTCAAAGACAAAGAACAGTAAAACACACTGAAGGGAAAAGAGTTTAGAAGAGATGGAAACGGCCCTCTTTACCAACAAGATAAACTGTTAAAGAACTCTTTTAGAATCTGACAATGTACCAAACATGTCATATTATCCTAATTTAAAAATCATATAATATTCAGAACAGTCATTCTAACTTATCTTAGATAGTGTTCTTTGCTGTGAAGAGACACCACCAAGGTAACTCCTATAAAAGAAAGCACTTAATTGGGGGCTTGCTTAGTTTTAGCTTAGTCCATGATCAACCTGGCTGGAAGCAGACAGGCATGAGTGCTAGAACAGCTTGTAGCTTTACAAGATCTGCCAGCAGCAAGTAGAGAGAGAGAAGGGGGGGGGGGGAACAGAGAGAGACAGAGACAGAGACAGAGAGACAGAGACAGACATGGACTGTTGAAACCTCAAAATCCACATACTTCCTCCAGCAGGTGACATCCCCAATCCTAAAACAGTTCCACTAACTGGTAGGGGACCAACCATTCTAGCATAAGAGCCCATGGGAGCCTTCTTGTTCAATCTACCATAGAACTGTTCACTGAGATGTATAATAGACTTTGGGTATGGTTAATTTCACTGTGTGGGTTTTTAAATAGTTTTCATTCTTTTTAATAAATTATATTAAAAGTCATATATAGAGATAAATGTTCTAATACCATTTGAAAGATAAAAACTTACAGCTCAAGAAAACGAACTTGTCTTATCTATTTAATAATCTAGAATTTAGGTTGTTATTGTGTGATATCATGCTCTTGTCACAATGTGATAATCTTTTTAAAAAAAAAATTTATGAGCCAGGTGTGTTGGGGCATGTCTTTAATCCCAGCACTCAGGAAGCAAAGGAAGACAGACCTCACTGCGTTCAAAGACAGCCTGATCTACACAGTAAGTTCCATAACAGCCAGGACTACATAGAGAAATGCTATCTCAAAACATAACAAAAACACACAAAAACAATCTGCTTTAGATTCATGTGTATGTATGTATGTGAAATATATGCATGGTCTGGTGTCCATGGAGGTCAGAAGGCATTATTGGCATCCCTGAAGTTGGAGTTACAAATGTTTGTTAGCCACCATGTGAATGTTGGGAACCAAACTTAGGTCCTTTGCAAAAACATTCAAGTCCAAACTGTGACAGGGCAAAGGTTCCTCCATCTTGTCTCAGCTACAGCCACCTTTGGTTTAACCTGAAACTGACTCCGCTTCACTTTCTACACTCCACCCTACCCCTGCCCCATAACCAAGTACCCAATCCTGTTCTAGAAATGCCCCAACAAACAGCATGTTTTGGCTTCTGTTAAACTGCTTACTTGCTTGCTTTCTTCCTTCTGAAGAATGCTCTATGAGAAGTATTTCTCTCCAGATAGTCTCCATCTGGTCTAACACAGACTCTCAATTCAAACGTTAGTTGTGCTCGATGGTTTTGGGTCTCTAGTCTGCAACACTAGCAGCCTCTGAACCATCGTTCCAGCCCTGAAATGCTTGTAATCTTAACACTTGGGAGGCTAAGGTAACGTGGGAACAAGTTAGATTCCATCTCCATGGCTTATAGAATAATTCTGATTTGGCAATAAATATACAGCTTCTGTATCAACAAATTACAGTTATAAGCTTAGGTCAATCAGGACTTCTCTCAGCTGCAGAAGTTGTGAATAAATGTTTACAGACTCTGACATCTGTAAAAATGTCATTTTTTGTCTCAAGACAGAACTTTTGGTCTTTTACTATTAATTTGGGAATAACTTGGAGTTGTTCTAATTTTAACTCTTGTTCTTCCAGTCATCTTCCAAAGACTAAAAAAAAAATGCCCTACATGCCACGGGAGATCTGCAAACCTTTAAGTTGACAAATCAGAAAGGGGGAAATGCAGCCCACTGGAAATGATGGCCATGAAGCCAGCTGTTTGGCAGTTCCAGAAGGCTGGGCCGAATGTTACCATTGCTGTCATTCTGTCTCTTTTAGGTTCTGTTCTCTGCATTCTTGGAAACTTTCTGTATTATGATTTATTTTATGTCTTTTCCTGAGAAAATTATGTCTGAGCCTTTTTAGCAAAGTCCTAAACTTACTAACCCTTCTGCTTTTAGGGAATTAACTTTATCTGTGGAAGCCTTTTTTTGGTTTTTCGAGACAGGGTTACTCTGTGTAGCCCTGGCTGTACTGAAACTCACTCTGTAGACCAGAAATCCACCTGCTTCTGCCTCCCAAGTGGTGGGATTAAAGGCATGCGCCACCACTGCCAGGCTGGAAGCCTTCTTTATGCCCTGGATATTGTGATAAGCATCACGACACTAGAAATTTCTTCATGAGGCCATGACTCCAGAATCTTCTTGGTGTATCCGCCCCTAAGCAAACTCAAACAGTATAACTGGAACAGGGTAACAGGGTAAACTCAGTTAGCTGACAAACTCTGAGTAGTCAGGAGAACTAGCAACAGATCACAGGACGCCTTCTACAATAAAGCTTAGAGCTTTCTGAAAATGTAGTTTAAAGATAGGGAGTTGTACGAGGTATGCCCCGAGAGGAGAAGAACACAGCAATAAAACAAATAGATTAAAATAACCTTTCTAATACTAGAGCTGATGAAAGTGTTTAAGTAAGAGGAATTAGATATCAGGATTTGCCATCCATAAAAAGACTGGCTCAGATTTTTCTATTTGTCTGGAGTGCTTTAACATCGCAACTGCTGCCAGCCTACAAACAGGCTGTCATGTATTAAACATGTTTGCTTTGGCAGAAATATTCTTTAAAATGGAGTTATAGGTCTGATAATAAAAATGAAATCTGTTCTATCTGTACTTGTTGACTGTAATTGAACCTGTAACCCTGGACATGCAATGAAAAATCAAACACATGTCCAGAGACAAAATAATATGATCTGTACTTCTTGGGAAATCATGTCTGCCTTTGTTTGTTTTATGAAATCTGTATAAATAAAGCAGCAGCCTAGTTGCTAGTCAGAACTAAAAGGCTCCCCGACCACCATGCCTGACTCGATCCTCCCTCACTGACTCCTTATCTCTCTCCGGGACCTGTCAGCTGCTGGGGTTAGCCCATAGCAGCCAGGGGTTCAAGGGTACCCTGGGCTACAGAGGCCATACCTCAGAAATAAACAGACAAAAACCCCCAAAAAAAACCAAAAAATAAGAAAGTAAACCAGTAACAACAAAACCCTGAAACTTGGGGCTGGAGAGACTGCTTAGTACTTACTGCTCTTGCAGAGGACCTGAGTTCATCCTCAGTACCCATATGGCTAACAACTGTTTGTAACTCCAGTTCCAGAGGATCCAACATCCTCTTATAGTTTCCACAGTACCAGACATGCATGAGGTACATTGACATATGCAGCCAAGATGCCCATGTACATAAAATAAAAATAAATCTTAAAAGAAAGAGATAAAGGAAGAAAGAAAGAAAGAAAACCTGAAACTTAGACTTATACTACACAAAAACAGAAATAAAAATTATACCCTCGTTAGGAAGCAGTTTACCTTAGACCAGTGGTTCTCAAATCTTAGTATGATTCAATAGAGATCACAAAACACATTGCTGGCAGCTTGTGCACACCAAGGTTCCCGATCGAGTAGCTCTGGGATTTCATATTTTAAGTGATGGTCTACTGCTGGTCTAAGACCTTTCTTTTCCATATCACTTTTAAAAATGTTAGAATGAAAAAAAAAAAAAATCAGGCTAGCCTTAAACTCAGAACTCAGATCCACCTGGCTCTGCCTCTCCAGTACTGGGATTAAAGGTGTATGACACCATCACCCAAATTCATTTTTTTTTTTTTTTTTTAAGAGAAAGAACATGAAGTTAGGTGGGTAGAAGTTGTGAATGCAAAGTGTATGATCAAAATATACTATATGAAAAAAAAACCAAAATTCTTTATATACACATATGTATACACAATTGCTTTTGCATGTTTAACCATTTCCTAGAACAAGGTAATGGACATATATTGAAACTAAGGTAAATCCTGCTCAGTTCGGAGACAGCAAAGAGATTACTAGTGAGCCAGGATCACTACGTTCACTGTTTGTCACAGGGTCTTACTATGTAGCCCCGGCTGACCTGGAATTCCATATGTAGACCAGACTGACCTCATATTCACAAAGATCTGTCTCTCTCTGCCTCCAGAGTGCTGGGGTTAAAAGCGTGTGTTACCACACTATACCTGGATTGGATTAGCTTTTTTAAGATACTATACTGTGTGAAGCTAAGCAACTGAGGCAGACTGTGAGATGCCAGCAGCCATAGGTCCTACAGGTTATCCCATCCCATTTGTTTGAATATACAAAGATGGGTTTTGTCATGGTATGTTCCTTGAACATGGCAGGCTGGTGTTCTCTGGCACCTTGGCAGTATTGGGAGAAAAGATGCAGAGTGGCAGCATTTTGGGGACATTCATGACCATCAGAACAGGCATACAATGCTAATCAAGACAAAAGACTGCCTACTACACATATTTCCTGTGACATCCTGATACTTGTACTATAACAGGATGTTTACAAAATGGGTTGGCAAGATGGCTCAGCAGGTCAAGGCAGTTGCAAACATCCCTGCTAACCTAAGTCTGGTCCTCAGAAAACAAAGGACAGAACCAACTCTAGCCAAGTTGTCCTCTTATTCTCAAGCACGTATTGCTTCTCTCTCTCTCTTCCTTCCCCCGCCCCCATATAAAGACATATGTCAATTTTACTTAAACCAGAACTGTTGAATACAACTATTTTTGTTTAAAAAAAAAAAAGGTCATATATAGCTGTCATAACCACAAGTAATCTCAGTGCTAAGGAGGTAGAGTAGAGGCAGGCAGATCAATAGGGTTCACTGGCCTAGCTTAATTTACAAGCTTCAGGCCAATGAGAAACCTTCAAACAAAAAACTAAGGTGGTGCCAAGCAGTGGTGGCGCATGCCTTTAATCCCAGCACTTGGGAGGCAGAGGCAGGCAGATTTCTGAGTTTGAGGCCAGCCTGGTCTACTGAGTGAGTTCCAGGACAGCCAAGGCTATACTACCGAGAAACTCTGTCTCGAAAAACCAAAAAAAAACAAAAAAACAAAAAAACAAAAAAAAAAAAAAAACAAAAACAAAAACAAAAAACAAACAAACAAAAAAACCCTAAGGTGGCTGCCTCCTGAAGAATGAAACCTGAGGTTGTCTTCTGGGACATACAGATACAGACACAGACACAGACACACCATGAGATGCTTGTCTCATTAATAAGGCAGTGGCTATGACTAATAATTGTTTGAGACAAAGTTTCACCATGTAGCCCTGGCTGTCATGGAACACATTACATAGACCAGGCTGGCCCTGAACTCTGACTGCTTATGCCTCCTAAGTACAGGAATTAAGGGCATGTATCATCATGCCTAGCCTAAGCATTTTTTTAAATATAAATTCTTTATTACTTTCTTTCCTTTACATTTATTGAGGCAGGGTCTCATTGCAGGCCAGGCTTAGAACTATCCCACCCACCTTCCACACAAGCCAGAACTATAGGCATGAACCATTACACTTGATCTACCTTTTAGGGGCAGAAAAAAAATCATTTTGCTTCAAAGATATACTTTTTGGGGTTCTTCAAATACTCCGTTGTAGGGAGCAAGAAATCCTCAGTGAAAGTGTACTGGTGACTTGGTCACAGCCATGTCAAGAGCCAAGGCCTCAGAACCATACATAGACTGGCAACATTCTTCCTGGGGTGAGACTCAGAGAGATGGCAAAGCCTTCCTCTTGTCCAAGTGCCAATGTTGATAGTCTGTACAGAAAATGTCTACTGTAGCTCCTCTCCCCCTGATGTTTATGGCCAGAAGATTACTTCCCCACTGAGATCTCTCTTCCTGGCTCAGTTGTATCCAATAACCTGGACTCTTTATTCACTGTATATAATAAGTATGCTGAGCTTCCAAGGTGCTGCTGCTTCGCAGTGGGGAGCCCAATCCACCTGATCTTGGATTTTTGTGTGCCAGTGTGTGTTTGTTATTGTTTCATGCCCCTGCCTATTTAGGTCAATCCCTGGAGCTGTTCAGAGAATCCCATCAATATATCCTCTCTGCAGGTGATGCTTTTTGTTTTTGCTGGCCTTTGTATAAGAGAGGCCATTAAAGGCATGCACCCAGCACTGGGAGGAAGAGGCAGGCAGATCTCTGAATTCCAAGGCAGCCTGGTATACAGAGTGAGTTTCAGCACAACCAGGACTACACAATGAAACCCGTCTCAAAAAAAAAAAAAAAAAAAGAAGAGAGAGGAGAGATGGAGGGGGAAGAGAGGGAAGGAGGAAGAGGGAAGGAAAAAGGGAGGGAGAGAGACAGACAGATAGACAGAAAGGGGGAATATCCAGTGCCAAAACCTCTTCTACCCAAAGAGTCATGGAGAATGGAGATTTGGACTAGTCCTGGGCTTTGCCTCCTATTTCAGTGTGATATTGGGCACATGTATGGACATAGCACATATATACATAAACTCAATAAATAAATATAATTTAAAAATTTAGAAAAAATATATTGCTAAGGCAGGTGTGGTGACACATGCCTTTAATCCCAGCACTTGGGAGGCAGAGCTCTGTGAGTTTCAGTCTATGTGTTTCAGAATAGCCAGGGTATATAAGACTCAAGGATCTGAACCATGACCCCTACCATTTTTTTGTAAGACACTACAATGCCCAGCTGGGAAGCTAATGTAGAAGAATCATCTGAACGCAGATGTTTTAGGCTTGCCTTAGAAACACTGCATAAACTGTTAAAAAAAAAATCAAGGTCCGGAATTGTTATGTAATTTGTCTAAGGTCGTACACCTAGTGACAGACACAGAGTTTCAACAAAGCTGCATTATCAAAGCTGAGTCTCCTTGAAAGCAGGAATCCAATGATAGGATATCTTACACATCCAGGCTGTACCTTAATACAGGTAAGACTGGGTAAAGAGGGTTCAAGCAGGAATCCGATGATAGTATATCTTACACATCCAGGGTGTACCTTAATACAGGAAATACTGGGTAAAGAGGGTGTAACAATTTTGTTTCTGTCAATGCAACAAGAAATGTTTTTCTTTTTGTTCTTTTGTAGGTTTTTGTTTGTTTTGTTTTCTCCCTGAGACAGTTCCTCTGTATAGCCCTGACTGTCCTGAAACTCATTCTGTATACCAGGCTGGTTTCAAATTCAGAGATCCATCTACCTCTGCCTGCTTCTATCTCCTGGGTTAAAGGTGTGTGCCACCACACTCTGCAAAATGCTAATTTTTAGATGTTGTGGCACATGCCTTTAATCCCAACACTCAAGAGATGGATATCTGCAATAGAGATGCAGATAGGCCAATCTTGTTTACAGAGCAAGTTCCAGGACAGCCAGAGCTATACAGGGAAACTCTGCCTCATAAAACCAAATAAATAACACAAATAGAAAGATAGAACAAACTTGTTTCTAAGAGTGATTTTTATTAAGAAGGTTTACTAGTCTGGAGATGATGGTGGCCAACACTCACCAAGCATACATGTACCAGGTTCTGTTTTATAGACATCCCTGAAATTCTAACAATTGCTAAGAACAATTTGTCTTTTTCTTGAGAAAACTGAAGTTTGGAGAAGATACTTAACCACCATCTAATATCTTGACTGGTAAGCCAGATTCAAATTCAGGTGAGGCCAGTAACCCAAAACCTCATTTTAGTTCTTAGCTCCAACCTCTTCTTCCTCCAAATTTAGAGATGCTAACAAGAACTGGAACATTTAAATGTTCTCTTCTCTTCATAGTCTCTAACAGATGGGTTTTCTTGGACCAACAATCAGTATCATGATTTTATTTTTAGGTTGTAGCTAAAAGGTAGTAAAGACTGTCCTTTGTTCTGTGGCTAAATGAATTTCATCTAACAAAATTTGTAGGGGGGAAAAAACCCTTACACTTCAGTAATTCAATTACTAATATAAACCTTAACTTATAAATATGAAATTGGTGTTGGGGAAAATTCCATTTAATAAGTGACTTTAATAATTTGAGAAGTGGTGCTTCGAAGATGGCTTGGGTTAAGAGCACTGGCTGTTCCTGCAGAGGACGTGGGTTCCATTCTCAGCACCCACAGCAGCTCAGTCATCTGTGACTGCAGTTCCAGAGGATCGAATGCCCTCTTCTGGCCTCTTGCTAACATCAAGCACACACATAGTGCACATGCATACATTTAGATAAAACACTCACACACATAAGTAAATTTTATCAGAAGTAAAGAGAACAGATATGAATACTTGTATTCCAAATTCTGACAAGTTTTATAGTTCACCTTATTTTGTACAGTAAAAAAGCAAAGAATAAAATCTATCATCTGGCTAGTAACTAGAACATATCCTAACACTAACAGGTTATTAACTGGATCAGTTTATTATTGTCCTTAGGAATGTGAGGTTCGGTAGTAACAAAGTACAGGAATAGATAACTATAACACACAGATAGGTGGGGTTCTAGAAGAGAACAATCAATTTAGATAGTTAACAGAGCAGCAGAAGCACTCTTTGGTGACATAAGAGTAAAGAAAACCTCAATAGAAAAAACAATGTCCTATTTTTAGGGTGTCTTTAAATTTAAAGGCAAGAAGCCTGGCTCTATGGTTGATTCTTTGTTCTCTATGAAACCTATTTTTATGATTAAGAATCTCCTCTCCCCAAACCTAAGAAATTCTCTTGTATATCCATGAGGCCAAAAGATAATACTGGGTGACTTTCCTTTTCTTGAGTCAAAATCTCTCACTGAATCTAGAGCTCTCCAATTGGCCAAACTGGCCAGTGAGCCTCTAGGATCTTCCTGTCTCTGTCTCTGTGCTAAGACCTGTATGTACAAATATGCACAAAACATAAATAATAAAAACATAAATAATTATAAGACTACTTTTCTAATTTAATTGACCAATTATTAAGTGAAAAAAAAATCACAAGAAAATTAGAAAGTATCTTTAGGGACTGCACTTATGGCTTGATGATACAGTCAATGCTTGTCAATGCTTAGAACATGGGAGACCCTGAGGTTCAATCCTCAGTACAGACACAGCCAGCCAGGCCAGCCAGACACACACACACACACACACACACACACACACACACTGGTGGGGTGGGGAGTGAGGATTGATTTTAACCTTTTAATTAAATGAAAAGGGATCATAAGAAGTTAAGGGTTTTGCCAGCATGGCGGCACACACTTTAATCCCAGCACTTGGAAGGCAGAGACAGGTGGATCTCTAGGAGCTTGATGCTAGCCTAATCTGTATAGAGAGTTCCAGATTAGCCAAGGCCAAATTGAGACCCTACCTCAAAACAAACAAACAAACAAACTCACAAAAATAAAAAAGATTTGAGGGGCTGGAGACATGGCTCAGCAGTTAGCCCTGGCTGTTCTTCCAGAGAATCCAGGTTCATTCCCAGCACCCACATGGCAGCTCAAAACTGTCTGTAACCCTAGTTCTAGTGGATCCTACACTCTCATACAGACATACATACAGGCAAAACACTAATGCACATGAAATAAAAATAAATAAATTTTAAAAGATTTTACCTAAGTAGTACTTAAAGGAAAAACTGTAACTTTAAGTGTTTAGAGAAAATAGATTTTAAGTTAATGATCTAAGCCCTTATACTAAAGAACTAGAAAACAAGAAAAATAAACCCAAAGCATGGAAAAAAAGAAAAGATCAGCAATTAGAGACACTTGTCACCAAGCCTAATGACCCCAAAGTTCAATCCTGGGACTCACATAGGAGAAGAAGAAAACTGACTCCAACAAGTCATCTTCTGAGCACACACATGCTGCAGCACATGCATGCATATGTACTGCACACACACACACACACACACACACACACACACACACACACCAACTTTTTAGAAGTATGAAAATAAAACCTTATTTGTGGGGGAAAATATCAGTAAGTTTGATAAATTCCTAGATATACTGTTCAAGAAAGCAAAACAAGAAAAACACAGCTCCCCTCACAGATCACCCAATTAGGTCTGAAACTAAGCAACTCTATATACCCTGAAACAATAAGAATAATAATAGAGAATATTACAAATAGTTTTACTTTAATAGCCCAGGTTATCCTGAAACTTGCTTTGTAGACAAGGTTGGCCTTGAACTCAGAGAGGTCTGCCAGCCTTTGCCTCCCAAGAGCTTGGATTAAAACAGTATGCCAATACTGCCCAGCTAAAAATCCTTTTAAAAACTCTGTAGGATGGCTCAACAAATAAAGGTGCCTGATGTTTAAGTCTGATAACTCAAGTTCAAGTCCTGGAACCCACAGAAAGGTGGAAGAGAACCTGACTCTACAAGCATGCCATGTCAAGCAATCCATCGAATATCTGACTGTCTTGTCTTGTCTGTCTCTGTCTCTCTCTCTCTCATATACATACAATTTTAACAAACTTTTAAAAAAAGAGTTAGCAAACTGAGTAAAGGTGACTTAAGACTGAGAAAGCTTAGGCAAGATGGCCTAACACAATAGAGGCTAGCATGGGATATACAAGCCCTTGAATTCAGTCTCGAGAATCACAAAACTCAATATATCAATCAACGAAAAGAATACAGAATGAAAGAAAAATACTATTAGGGCATTTGTAAATTTGTAAATGCGATATATAAATACAGAAAATACATTTAACAATATTTGTTACTTACTCATGATAAAAATGATCACATAATCAGAAGGAAAGTTTCCTAACCTGATAAGAGCATCTTTAATAAACCTACATCACATTTAATGTGCTCAGGACCACAGGCTATACAGTAAGGCAAGAAAAATAAAAGGCTTATAAATTGGAAAGAAATCAACTATCTTTATTTACAGATATGGAACAAATTCTAAAATATCTATTAAGTTCATAAAACTAACATGAAAATTCAGCATAATTTATATAATATAGTCATACAGTCAAAATATAAAATCAGTATTTCTATATTCTAGAAATAACCATCTAAATAATAAGTAAAATATCATTTAATACAGCATAAAAAAGCATTAAATACTTATGAATGAACTTAACAAAATATGTACAAGACCTGTAATAATAAAAGTGAAAACATTGTTAAGAGAATTTTTAAAATACATTAATAAATAAAAAAAGACGTTGCAGATGTTCATAGATGAAAGCAGAGGAGGATCAGCAGTTCAGGTCATTCCCAAATATATGATGAGTTCAAGGCCAGCCTGGGTTATAGGAAAGCCTGTCTCAAAAACAAACAAACAAACAAACAAACAAACAAACAAATACCCATAACAACTACAATAAAGTACTATCTGTAAAAGAAAGCTCCAGGACATCCAAGGCTACACAGGCAAATCCTGTCTTGAAACACACACACACCAGACTATTTGTAAATAAATAATTATCAATCCAATAATAGTAGATAAAGATATTTGGGAATATGCATAAAACCAGGAATAAAAGATAGGTTAACATTGAAAAATCAACTATAACTCTATATTAGTAGAAATAACTACTATACGATCATTTCAGTAGACACATTTAAAATATTTAAAAATATCCATTTCCAATGAAATACTTGACAATCTCATTTCCAATGAAACTTCCAAACTATAACTGAAGGACCATCTTCAAATTAATAAAGTATACTCAAGAGAAATCTATAGAAAACACTATTATAACTGGTAAAAGTTTCAATGTATTCCTCTAATACTAAAAGCAAAGATTTCATTACTTGTATTAAATGTTGCATTTAGATGCAATATGGTGAAAAGGCAAATAAAAAACAAATAAAAGCATATTTGCTAACAACATAGTTATCTGTGTAGACCTGATAATAGCCCAGGCATGGTGACATAGGCCTTTAAATTCCAGCACTCCAGAGGCATAGACAGGCAGATCTCTGTAAACCTGTTTTACATAGTTCCAGATTATAGTAAGACTGTCTCAAAACAAACAAACAAACAAACAAACAAAAAACAAGTGATGACGGGTAGAGAAGTGGACCCAAGTTTGAATCTCCAGCAGCCAAGCTAGGATCAGGTAGGTAGCCCACACCTTTAATCCCAGCATCTGGAGACAGAGGCAGGCAGAGCTCTGAGTTCAAGCCTAGTCTACATATAGCAGCAATCCAGGATAGCCAGCACTACAAAGAGAAACCCTGTCCTGAAAAATAAAACAAAGCGTGTGTGACCACACGTCTACAAACTCCAGAGCTAGAGGCAGGGGCCGATGGATCTAGGATCTTGAGAGATTATTTAGCCTGCCTAACCTAACCCAGGGGCTTGAGGTTTGATGAAGAGACCCAGTTCTCAAGGAAGTACGGCAGTATATGAAGAGTATCATATTAGTCTTCCTCTGGCCTCTGTACAGGTATACACATACACACACAAAGAAAGAAGGGAGGGGAAAAAGGAAAAAAGATTCTTTCGTTATTATTATTTTTGAGACAGGGTCTTTCTACATAGCCCTGGCTGTCCTGGAACTTGTTATGTAGACCAGGCTGCCCCAATTTTCAGAGATCCACCTGCCATTGCCTCCCATGTGCTGGGATTACAAGTGTGTGCTACCACATCCAACTCCTTGATGAAATCTACTTACAAACCTAATAAGCAAGTTCTAATTAATATATAAGAATCAACTGAATTTGTATATACTATCATAGGACAAGTACTTATTTGTGTGTGTATAGGAGGTGCTTTTCTCTCTTTGAGACAGGGTCTTATGTAAATCAGGCTGGTCTCAAACCCCTTATCTTCCTGCTTCAACCTCCTGAATGCTGAGATTACACTTATGTGCTACCATACCTAGAAAGACACTCAAATTCTAAAATATATCTTTGACAAGAGCATTACATATGAAATACTAAGGGATACCAAAGATGTGCAAGGGAGTACATCAAAAGCTATACAACAGCTATATACAGAGGTTCAAGCCTGTGGACTAACACTCAGAATGTAAAACAGGAGGATAAGCAGTTTAAGGCCAGTCTGGGTACAGAACAGCTTGAAGACACTGAAGGTTACAAAACACTGCTGAAAGAAATTAAAGATTGAATAATTAAGGCTCATTCTTAATAATAAGGATCAA
The DNA here is from genome assembly GCF_011762505.2 of Arvicanthis niloticus. Classification (NCBI taxonomy): domain Eukaryota; kingdom Metazoa; phylum Chordata; class Mammalia; order Rodentia; family Muridae; genus Arvicanthis; species Arvicanthis niloticus. Next base: position 25,367,591 of record NC_047662.1, on the reverse strand, counting down.
TCAAGATACTCATTCTTGCTAAATTTTACCCAATTTCTAGAAATTCAATGCAATTTTAATAAAAGTCCAAGCAGGCTTTTTAAATAAATTGATAGGCTGATTCTAAAATTTATCTATTGGAGGGCAGAAATGATGGCTCAGTGGTTAAGAGCACTGGTTGCTCTTCCAGAGGACCTGGGTTTAATTTCCAACACCCCCATGGCAGCTCACAACCATCCTGTAACTCCGGTTTCAGGCGATGCAATGCCCTCATCTGACTCTAAGGATACATGTACACAGTCATGCCTTCAGGCAAAATAACCCTACACATAATAAAATAAAAATTAAATAACATTTATGCATCAACAGAAAGAAAATATATAATAGCTGAAATAACTGCAAAATAAAATTAATGGAACATATTAGATTTTTTTTCTCTATAGGCTTAGGTTAATTGATTTTTAACAACGAAACAAAGGTAACTTAGTCAAAAATGAGTTGTTCTCATAATAGTAAAGAAACAACTAAAATTCAGGCCAACAAACTGGCTCCGAGATAAGGTGCTGCCTACCAAGCCGATGACCTGAAGTTGCTCTCTGATACCCTCATGGGGAGAGGAGAGAACTGACTCTACATGTTCTCATGCTGTGGCTTGTAAATACTCAGACAGAAAATCAAATGTCATTTTTAAAAATTAATACAAAAAAGAAAAAAGCAACAAAACCACTTTGACTAATGTCTTTTACTATGTACAAAATAATTTCAGGATGGGTAATAGATCTAACTCGCATTGCTAAGACAAGGCAGTAATTCTGACTTTGAGTTAGACAAAAGATTCTTAGCACACGAAAATATATAATTCATAAAATAAAAGAATCAATGACAAAAATCAGATTAATGATACGGAGATTCTTCAAAACATATGAAAATAAAACTACCACTTGATCTACTTTTAGATATGTATCACAAAGAATTGAACTAAGCATGGTGGCTCATATTTGCAATCTTAGCTTTCAGGAAGCTAAGGTTAGGAGAATAACCACAAATTTAAAGCTGGCCTGGGCTATACAATGAGTTTCAAGCCAGCCTGAACTACAAAGTGAGACCCCATCTTAAAACAAACAACAGACTACAAAACCAAGCAACCACAAACTCTCCAAAGGACATACTTACAGACCTATGCTCACAGCAGCACTATTCACAACAACCAGGCCAACTAGCTGTACACATACATATACAGGAAGAGGTTAAGACGAGTACTTGTCACACGCCATAATATGAGTGAGTCTTGAACACATTAAGTGAAGTAAGTCACTCCTAAGAAAACGAAGCTTGTATATTTTCATCAATATGAAGTATCTACAGTAGTCAAATTTATAATATCTGAAAATAGAATGATACTGACCAAGGACTGGGGTATGCAGAGAAAGGAGCTGCTTATTGACAGGCACAGAGTTTCAGATTTATGAGAAATTCTGGAGACTGACATGACTGACTACCTGACTTCCATGATACTTACAAATGGGTTAATAAAGTAAGTGTTGTGCTTTTGAGCAGCAATTAAACAATAAAAAAACAGATTAATGCTGGTATGAGTAGGATTCAGCTTGAAGGAGCTCCAGATGGTCAAACTTGAGATCAAACTGACCATCAGAAAGACTAAGAATGGGAATTAGAAAGACAGCTCTGCAGTTAAGAGCAATTGCTACTTCTTGTAGAGTACCTGGGTTTAATCCCCTGCACCCATATAGCTGTTCACAACCATCTGTAACTGCAGTTCCATGGGATCCAACACCCTCTTCTGGCTTCCATGGGTACCAGACATACACACACAATGCACAATCATACATGCAAGCAAAGCACTCACACACATAATTTTTTCTTAAAGAATAGGAACTATAAACATAACTTTAAATATCCATGAGGGCTGGAATATAGGTCACTGGGAGAACATGTAGGTGGATATGATCAAAATACATTGCATACATGTATAAAACTATCAATAAATACATATTCTAAAATAGAAAGACTAAAGATTATATAGAGAGAGGTGAGGGGTAGAAACACCTGTGTCCTGCTATAACAGCTAATTCAGAGGAAAATCATTAATGAATGTTCAAACCATTAGGCAAAGTTAGTTGTAGGGGAATAGGATATTCATATGATACTAAGGGATCATACCATAAACAACAGTAATTAGAGGGTAAAAATGTACCTTATAATGGAAAGCCTACTAACACCTTAACAAACTCAGTAACATTAGTTCAATAGCCTGTTTCTAAGTGTCAAGGTACATAGAGTACAAAGGCACCTAACAGCCCTCTCAACTAGCTCTACCCAGAATGCTTAATCTGAATCTAATCCTGCTTCTAGTTTACAGAAATATAGAAAATGAAAACCAAACTAAATGTCACTAGAAGTGATCAGACAACACTCAGAATGTGGACAAAAAAGAGTCTGAGACGATAACTGAAGATGGGAACCTTCATCAGATTCTGCCACATGTTGCCTAGGAATAGTGGGAACAATTTCAGAAACTGGAACATGGACTAGACATTAGATGATCTTAAGAAGTAATATTTAGCTAGGTGAGGTATCATACACCTTTAACCCAGTGCTTGGGAGGCAGAGGTAGTTGGATCTCACAACCTTGTCTATAGAGTTTCAGGACAGATAAGGCTACACACAGAGAAACCCTATCTAGAAAAAACAAACAAAAAGTAATAGTTAAGCCAGTCAGTGGTGATGGTGCGTGCCTTTAATCCCAGTACTCAGGAGGCAGAAGCAGTTGATCTATGTGAGTTCCAGGACAACTAGGGCTGCACAGAGAAAGCCTGTCTCAAAAAAACATAAATAAATAATCAGTGATTATAAAAATTTAACCTTACTAATTAAAAATATTAAATTTACCTATCAATATCGATGAAAATAAAAATTCAGTGTTTTGATCAGGATGACTAATAACATACAACAAGAGTTTTTAAAATGTTTATATACTTTACCTAGTAATTCCACTTCTAGGCATTCATCCTATAGAAATAAGAGTTGTACAAAACATTTATTGACCAGAATTTCTACTACAGCATACTAATGAAAACAGATACAACCTAATTATTCAAGACAGACTACTTTGTAATTACTACAGAATTTATTTTGGTGTTTTGAGACAGGATCTCATGTAATACAGATTGCCCTCAAACAACATTTTCTTTTTTAATTTATACTTATGTATTTAAGGGGGAGGGCCAGCACTCAAACACAGAAGTCTAGCTCTCTTCTCTCACCTTGGGATTCTGTCATCAAGTTTGACTGAAGGCCTTTCTCACTGAGCTACTACTTCACTGATCCCAAATGTAGTTCAGGCTGGTCTCAAGTTTCTCTTTTTTTTTTTTTTTTTTGGTTTTTCGAGACAGGGTTTCTCTGTGTAGTCCTGGCTGTCCTGGAACTCACTCTGTAGACCAGGCTGGCCTTGAACTCAGAAATCCGCCTGCCTCTGCCTCCCAAGTGCTGGAATTAAAGGCATGCGCCACCACCGCCCGGCTGGTCTCAAGTTTCTAATTACTAACTTCTTTTTTTTTTTTTTTAAAGGTTTATTTATTTATTTCATGTATATGAGTACACTGTAGCTGTCTTCAGACACACCAGAAGAGGACATTGGACCCCATTATAGATGGTTGTGAGCCACCATGTGGGTGCTGGGAATTGAACTCAGGGCCTATAGAAAGAGCAGTCAGTGCTCTTGACTGCTGAGCCATCTCTCCAGTCCTAATTACTAACTTCTAAGCACTAAGATTATAGGTGTATTACAGGAGAAGCTTAAAAAAAAAAAAAAAATTTTTTTTTTTTTTTGCTGTATTTGGAGCTAGGATCTTTCATCCTGTAGTCCAGGCTCCTGAATGCTCGATTACAGGCATGTGCCACCACCCCCTCTTAACTATATATTTTCATTTGTTTACTCACTTATTTTACTTATTCTTTAAAAGTTTATTTGTTTTTATCTTATGTGTTTGCTTACATCAATGGTTCTCAACCTGTGGGTTTTGACCTCTTCGGGGTTGAGTAACCTTTTCACAGTGGTCACCTAAGTACATTGTAAAACATAGACATCTACATTATGATTCTTAACAGTAGCAAAATTATAGTTAAAGTTAAGTTATAATTAAGTGCAGTGAAAATTTTAAGGTTGGAGGGTCATTACAACATGAGGCACTGTGTTAAAGAGTCATAGTATTTGGAAGGTTTAGAACCAGTGGTCTTCCTGTACACATGTGGAGGTCCTTGAGTTCTCTTCTTCCATTTTGATTTGATTCTGGGGACTTGACTCAACCAGGCTAAAGCAGCAAGCACTCATACTTGATGAGCTATCTAGTTGGCCCTTGACTAAAATTCTTAATGTATAGCTAAGTGGTGATGGTGCACATCTTTAATCCCAACACTTGGGAGGCAGAGAAAGGCAGACCTCTGAGTTCAAGGCCAGTTTGGTCTATAGAGCAAGTTCCAGGTCAGCCAGGCTACACACTGAAACCATCTGGGGGAGGAGTGAAGCAATTTACAAACTAACATACTCCCTTTATAGGCTCTACTGTATAGGACACACTGTATCAAAATGTTAATTTTGATATTTCTAGGTGGTAGAGTAGATTAAGAAATTGAGAGGATTGCTGTGAGTTCAAGGCTTACTAGTTTAGGAAACACTATGAAACCAGCACCCACATGGCAACTCACTGTAACTCCAGAAACTGACACCCTCACATAGACATACAGGTAGGCAAAGCACCAATGGACATAAAACTAATTTTTTAAAAAAGAAACAAATAAGCAAACAAGAAAAGGAAAAATGAAGACTACACACTTCCCTCATTTGCCATATGGAATACAAAAAAAAATCTCAAAACTTGAGTAGCTGGGTATGGTAGTGTGAATGAGAATGACCCCATAGTTCGAATGCTTGATCCCCAGTTAGTGGAACTGTTTGGGAAGAACTAGGAGGTGTGGCCTTGTTGGAGAAGGTATGATACTGTGGATGTGCTTTGAGTTTTCAAAAGTACCATGCTCCCCACCCTCGCCTGGTGTCTGTTTCTTTCTTTCTGCCTCTGTCTCTGTTGTCTGTGGATAAGGATGTAAAGCTCTCAGCTATTGCTCTAGTGCTATGCCTATTTGCTTCATAACATGATCATGGACTAACCCTGTGAAACTATAAGCAACCCCCTCTTAAATGTTGTCTTTCTTTAATAAAAGTTTCTTTGATCATGGTGTCTTTTCACAGCGACAAAAAGTAGCTAAGACACTGAGGGTATAGCTCAGCTGGAAGAACTTGGTGAACACAAAGGAAGCACTGAACTCTATCCCTAGCACTCATGAACTTGGTGTGGTGTATGTATACCTGCAATTCCAGCACTCAGAAGGTAAAGGCAGATAGTTAAGAAATTCCTTCATCCTCTCACTTAGGAGGCAAAAACAGGAGTATCTTGTGAGTTCAAGGCCAGCATGTTCTACACACCAAATTCTAGGCCAGCCAGAGATAGCCAGTGAGAATCTTGTCTTAAAAAAAGGCTCTGCCTCAGCTACATAGTGGTAAAAGGCCAGGCTTATATAAATGAAACTATCTTGAAGAATCTCCCGCCAGGTGGTGGTGGCGCACGCCTTTAATCCCAGCACTTGGGAGGCAGAGGCAGGCGGATTTCTCAGTTCGAGGCCAGCCTGGTCTACAGAGTGAGTTCCAGGTCAGCCAAGGCTACACAGAGAAACCCTGTCTCGGAAAAACCAAAAAAAAAAAAAAAAAAAAAAAAAAAAAAAAAAAAAAAAAAAAAAAAAGAATCTCCCAAAACCTTAAGATTGTGCATACGTACTACTGTACATGGAAAGTGGCACAAAAAACATAGTACTGGGCTAGGAAGATGGTTTACTGGTAAAGTGCCTGTGCACAAGCACAAAGACCTGAATGTGGATTCGTAACACTGATGTAAAAAACTGGACAGAACAGTAAATGTCTGTAAGTCCAGTAGTAGTGAGAAAGCAGTAAGTGGATCCTAAGGGTTTGCTAGCTAGCCAGTCGGTCTAGCTAATATGGCTGTCAACTCCATGTTCAGTGTAAGAGCCTGGAAAAGTAAAGTGCAGACATTGGATTATTAATTCCAGGCCCATAAACACACACACACAGAGGAAGAGGGGAGGTAGGTATGAAGGGCTAATGAAATGGCTCACTGAGTAAAAGCACTTAATCATTATTTATATAACAATTTATATGTATTTACATGTATATATAACATATATCACATGTGTGTATGTGTGTGTGTGTGTAGATATATGTGTGTGTATTTATATTCAAGCCCTGGAACCTACATAAAGGTGGAAGGAAAGAATTAACTCCACAAAGCTTTCAGTTACATGCCAGACACATGCACGCCATGGTATATACATCCACACAATAATAATAAATATAACTTAAAAGAAATAACAATAAACAATACTAAATTACTGAAAGAAAGACAAAAATGTCAGAGATACAAGAAATCTTTAGAATAACTAGACAGGAAAATGTTAATAGATGTCAAAAAGAATTTCTATAAGTCAATTTTTAAAAATCTCACTATAGAATGTTTCTGATGTATGCAAAAGTAAAAACCAAACAAAACCATAATATACACCTATGTATTCATCATTCAGCTTCATTTACCAACATTTTTGTCAAAGCTGTTTCATTTTATTTTACAAGATTTTTGTTTTATGTCATTTGTTGAGGCTTAAAACATATCTCACTATTTTACCTAAAAAACTCTATAATGAGCCAGGCATGGTGGCACATGCCTTTAATCCCAGCACTTGGGAGACAGAAGCAGGAGGATTTCTAAGATTGAGGGCATCCTGGTTACATAGCAGTTGCAGAACAGCTAGGACTACAAAGAAGAACCTGTCTCTAAAACACTTAAAAATACTTCACTATGAAGAGTGAACTTTCTCTCTTAGAGATTTTTTTGGTTTTGTTTTACTTTTTGAGTGTTCACTGAACATATGTATGTGTACTAAATGCAAGTCTAGTCCTGGCAGTGGCCAGAAGAGGATATCAGATTCCCTGGAACTGGAATTTCTGGGCTTTTTGTTTTGTTTTTCCACAAATTACAGTTTGTAAATAGTCATATGGGCTCTGGGAAACCTGGCCTCTATAAAAGCAGTAAGTGTTCTTAACCACTAAGCCATCACCCCAGCCTCAAACTTTCTTGTCAATACTGGTATTTAATAAATTCTATTAGCTAAAATTGTATTAGCTTGAGCTAAATACTGTCCTTACATTATATGTGTATTTGAATATATAATTATGTTTCAGACAAACTAAACTTCATTATTCTCACTTTGCAAACAAGTTTCCAGTGGCTCAAGGTCCCATCTAGTCACCAATGGTGGCAGGATACAGCCCAGAAGTTGTACCAGTGGGATGGCTCAGACGTAAAAGTACTTGCATGCCTAATGACCTGAGTTCAATATTTGGGACCCACATGGTCGAAGGCGAAAACTGACTCCTACAGCTTGTCCTTCACACATGCACTGTGGCTGCACATGGTTACATATGTGCACACATGTGTACAAAGAAAATATAACAAAAATAAAAATAAACCTAGAAGTCTAAACTTTATTTTTTTCAACCACTAAAGTCTGTTGCTTTCCTACTGTATTCCTAGCTATTCTTGAAAATAGAATATAAATTGTAGTAATTTTGAGAGAGGAACTGCTGAATAAGAAAGCAAATGGAAAAGATGCAAAAAGGTGAACAACTGTGACTTGCTTTGCATGAGAAATTTTCTTTGAACACCTCAAATGAAAAAGAAAAATATAACTAGATACCAGCACCATCTCCTAGGATATAAAAGAAGCCACCTCAGAGGGAGAAACAAAACATCCAGGCAAAAAAACAAACAAACAAACAAACAAAAAACCAAAAACCAAGCTTGAAGATGAACAATGAACAAATCTCTTTAAAGTCTGCCTTCCAATGATATGGGTGGAAAAATGTCTTTACTTCCACCAGACCTAATAGTTCAAACAAACAGACCTCACAGGCAAGGGGCTAAGAAATGAACACCAGCGATACCTGATTATTTAATAAAATCTTGAGCAAAAACTAAAGTGACTTATTTTTTAAAATTTCTGATTGCTATTAGCACTCTAAACCTTTAAAAACAGAAACTACTAACCCAGGACTTTTCAAGAGAAAGGAGTCTTCACTGCAGAACAATTTTCCTATACCCTTCCTTAGAATAGCCCTAAGTTCTATGGACCTTCCAGGACATCTTTCTCAACATCTCTATTCTTCTCAAACATACACCGAAGAGTTCTTTCCTGGTTTCTACATTAATCTAAGTGTTTCTTTAGAAAACTCATCAATATTTTATATAACGATCTTCTCTAGACCATGAATTCCCACCACAGGCAAAGACCTATTACTTATGTCTCCAGTTCCTAATTTTCAAACTTAACACTTCTAAAAGTACTCTACAAAGTTTGTTGAATAAGGAAAGAAGCTAAACAAAACAGAATACAGCATGACCTTTACGGGAAGAAAACCTTTTGTCAGTATAAAACCTTCCAACATTCCATGTCTTCAATTCTGCTCCTCTCTCTTTAGAAATTTCCCATCAGCCACTGGTTCAAACTGAATAAAACAGTATAATTTCCACTTTGGCTTGCAATAGCTTCTAATGAGCTACAAGGAGATAAGTTTGAAGGATCTAGAACATAGTTCAGACTTGTATTGAGAAGCCAAGATGCAGGATAATGTCTGAAATGCTTGCTTTTTACATTTAAAAGCAAAGGCTACAGGGAAAAAAACTCCACATTCTAAAAGACCTGAAACAGTGATTCGTAAGGAACTTCACTTCATCCACTTCTACTACCTAACAGTCAAAACAACGACAACGACAACGACAGCGACGACAGCGACAGCGACGACGACTACCAGCATCCCCCAGTTCACAGCCTTCAGCTTCAGGGGAGAGAGTCACTGGCCTGAACTCTTTAATGTTTGTTGTCTAAACCACTTTGCATAATTATCTGTTTAAAGAACCCTTTGAAGTAAATCTTTGGATAAGGAAGTTTTCTTCTTCATCAGCTTAAAAAATTCAAAACAATATCCCAGTTTAAGCTCATTACCATGGAAAAAAAAAAAAAAAAAAAAAGCCTCAATCCACGTTTTATATGCCGTTTCGTTCTTTGGTTACCATGTTACCTTGGTTAGAGTCCCCTGGGTCTTCTATATGAGCAATGACTTTGCTGAGATAAATGTCCTTCTGTTTTTCTAGATCTGATTGTGAAAACATCCTTGAATAAAGCAAACCAGGAAGAAAAACATCCATTAGAACCATGACTATAGTGCTTTGTAGAAAAGTCACATATCGATAACAGGTAAAACATCCAACTTTCAGAAGCAAATTCTCTTAAAATCCAGTGAGAGAAAAGACAATGTTAGTTATAGTGCAAAACTCAAATCAAGTATAGAGTTTAGAAGTAAAGGAAGAAAAGAAATAAAACTTCTGCTCACAAAGAATAGCAGAAGGTAAAAATGAAGTAGCTCCTAGAGAGAGAAAACAGTTGTTGAGTAACTCAAGTTTAGCAAACTTGATTGAGCCACACAGCAAAAGGTGAGTAAGATTAAGACTGGGGAAAAAAAAAAAAACCTTCCAGCTAAATCTAGCAATTTAGGGCAATCATGCATGACCTTCCCAAGAGCAGTTTCTTAGTCCTTGCTCATAATGATTGTTCTGTATGGGAAGAGTCAGTGGATGAAAACACTGACACTGGAATTTATTAGTGTTCCAAGCAGCCTGATGCGTGGGTTTTGGTATAATTTCACTCTAAGGAATTCACAAAGTGGGGCTGGAGAGATGGATCAGCAGTTAATAGTGCTGGTTGCTCTACTAGAGAACCTGGGGTTCAACTCCCATTACCCACATAGCAGCTCACTACTGCAACTCCAGTCCCAGAGGATCTGACGCCCTCTTCTGGCTTCTGTGGACACATGGCACACAAATATAAATATAGGTAAAACACCTATACATGTAAAACAAAAATAAAAATCTCAAATAAAAGGAAAAAATTGATGAAGCTTCCCTCAATTATGTAGAAAAAGAAATAAAACAGAACCCACAAAACTAAAATTTAGTGGCAAATAACCTGATTTGTCATTTTTTTAAATGTTTAAATAAGAATAAATACACCATGAGTATATAATAAAAGTCTTTTTTTTCTAGTTTATTGTAATTAAATCAATCTGACTCAACCTATAAAGTAGCTTTTCTAGTACACACTACTGAAAATGCCCACGTATAGATGCTGCCATCTCCTGGCAACAAGAAAGTAAACTAAAAAGATGCCTCAAACTGCAAGCCTAGCTAGTATTTGTCCCCAGTAATATAAAAACTAAATAATTATCTAAACAATTTTAACCTTTTTTTGTTAAAATTCTTACTTCCTATCAAATATGTGATCAGGCCTCCTCATACATGGAAATTTTGTGTTTATACAGTGTTTTACTAGTATGTTTTTCAAAATAACCTTTCAAAGCTGTAGAGAAGGCACTATTAGCTTCATTTTACTGACAGAGAAACTGAAGTGAGAGAATGATTTGCTTGAGATGACACAAACAGGTTGACCTAGAATTTCAAGTTTGCCTGGTCCTCCTGCAGGATTTCACACCCTACCCCCCAAACATAGTAAAGATGATCCTGGAAAGAAAAGAAATGAAAGAGAATCATCAGAGACCAGAATGGTTCTATATTACATTACCTGGTTCTGGTTTGTAGAACAGGAATGACTTTGCCTAGTCTTCTCTCACCTTTCGCCTCCCCAGAATCCTTGTCAAAGGCATGCTGATTTGTTGTTGTTGTTATTGTTGTTTTCCAGAGCAAAAGGCAGGAATACAATAGGACATATAATTACTAGTTATATTTTTTTATAATTTGCAGCTGTATCATTCAACTGTAAAGATCTCTATGAGAATATATTTGGGGGGAGGTGTGACACAGGGTTTCTCTGTGTAGCCCTGGATGTCCTAGAACTCGCTCTGTAGACCAGGCTGGCCTCAAACTCAAGAGATCCTCCCTGCCTCTGCCTCTGCCTCTTAAGTGCTGGGACTGGAAGCATATGCCACCACTGCCTAGGGAAATATTTTTTTTTAATAAATGATTATCTTTAAATACTATGTATAACACACTATGGTAGTAGCATTTAAAATAGGATAGCAATTATAATTTTTAAAAAAGGAAAAATTTTTTCTGAAGATGGGATTATTTTATACAATACTCACTTAGGAGACAGGGAATCAGGCTCAGAAGCTAAACAGAGTCTAGAGGTATAGCTCACTTCCCTAATATGTGTGAGGCCCTAGTTTGGATCTCCAGCATTTAAAAGAAAACCACACATAGAAAAATTAAAAAGCCTGGGCTAGATATGGTGACTCATGTTTGTAATCCCAGCACTTAGGAAGCAGAGGCATGATTGCTGAAAGATCTAGGCCAGTCAGGCTTTACACAATGAATTCCAGGCCAGCCATGTACCAGACACTATAAATACATATTTCATTAAATCTTCTGTAATGTGAAGTAACATTTACTCAATTTATAGTTAAGAGTTGTCAGGTGGATGGGTACAGCTTAGCAGTACAGTATATGACTAGCATGCACAATGCACTAGGCTTAATCCTTAATACCAAAAAAGAAAGTAGTTCACTGGGTGTCATGGTGACATGCAATTTTAATCCCAGCACTCAGGAGGCAGAGGATGAGTACACTGTACAGCTGTCTTCAGACACACCAGAGGAGAGCACTGGATCCCATTACAGATGGCTGTGAGCCACCATGTGGTTAATGGGAATTAAATTCTAGACCTCTGGAAGAGCAGTCAGTGCTTTTAACCACTGAGCCATCTCTCCAACCAGTTTTATACATTTTATATATGGAAGTTAAGTATATAGGAATTCTTTCCTATATGAAAGAAAATAACTTCATTTCTACTATGTCTTGAAAAAATGTACTTACTCTGTTTGATGAACTGGACACAACTGGAATTCTCACTTCACAACCTGATTTGTGTGATCCACTATTTTTCCTGTTGGGTACCTCTGAATGGTTGGAGATCTGAGAGAACACAGGGGTAGGTTTCTTACTTTCAGGCATATTTTTATCAGAGGCATTTTGTTCGATGTTATTGTTTGAAGGAGAAGAAAGCAGGGGCCCATCCCAAGCAGAGTTATTGGGACTGACCCCTTCAGGTTCAGTGCAACGTTTATTCTCATTAGGATGAAGATCGTCTTCTCTCGTCTGTTCCCGAAGAGAGGCAGGTTTTTCCGTTTCTTTGGAGGAATCGATCTTGTCTTTATCAAGCACAGGATCACAAACTGTTGGATTAAATGGTGCAACAACAGTTACTTTTATAAGATTCTTTTCAAGTACAAAGTGTCTGTTTAATGATTTACTAGGAGTTGGTCCATGACCAACTGATGTACTTAGTTGAGGTAGTTTGAGGAAGCCAGGGGTTTCAGCTGAAGATCCCAAGCTGTACAAAGAATTTTCTTGAGGAGTATCGGGTAGAATTTGACTCTTTCTCGATCTATACTCATTATGCCCACCATCATCGTCCTTCAAAAGCCTCTCAATCTCTTCCTCAGTGAAACTGAAATGGCCATCATCTTCTTCTCCATCAGAAAACTCCAACAAGGAGTCGTTCAACTCATCTTCATCCGAGGAGCCCCAAGAAAATGAGGCACTGTCTTTAGGCAGAAAAGAGGTACCAGAAGACTGTTCAGAGGGCAAGAGTGAGCACGTCATATCTGGAAAAATATGAGGAAGTTTTGCTGAAGAACAAGAAATACCTTAAACCAACTCCAATCTACTATATGTATACAGGAAGCATCCTAGGATCTCAAATGCTGTGCTTGCTCCGTGATGTGTAACTTGAGAAGTAATTAAGATATTTAATCTTACTAGCATTATGAAAATAAATGTTTGAATAAGAAACTTTTGACTACTAGTAAAGTATAAGTTAATATACGATTTTGTGATGAGTAACTTGGCAACACTATCTGATCTACTAATCTCACTTCTAGAAGTTTATCAGACTGAACTACCTACTACAAATAGAAATTTGTCATATGGACCTACCTACTACTACAAATGCACATGAAAACACAGGGATGTTCAAATCAGTATTTGCAAAACAGTCAAATACTAGAGGCAACCTAAATGTCCACCTCGAAGAGAAATGTTCAATAAAATCATGAGACATTCACGTGAAAAACATTTTCAACTACATAAAAGCACATTAAAGTAGATTTATATGTACTACCATAGAATGACTACAATATTCAAGCAAAATATATGTTTTGTGAAATATCTTAGACATGAAGTTTACACTTTTAAAAAAGAAACATGCATTACTCTCCAGTTCTAGTGACTAACCCTGAGCCTCACGCATGCTATGCAAGCCCTTACATCTCCAGGCTCTTTCTTACTTTTTAATTTTAGACAGAGTTTTACTAAGATACCCAGACTAGATCTAACTTGCTCTGTAGCACAACCAGGCCTTGAATTTGCAATCCTCCTGCCTCAGCCTCCACAGAAGCTGGGATTCCAGGCTTGTGACCCAACTGAGCATATAGACACTCATATATATATATATATATACATACACACACAGAGAGAAATATATAATTTTAAATGAAAATGAAATTTTAAAAAAATCAGGAGGGAAGTAGATAGATAAATGTTGCCGGGTATAGGTGGTACATGCCTTTAATCCCAGCATTCAGGAGAAAAGCAAGTGAGTGTTATAGGTAAGTCAGAGCTATACAGTGAGACCCTGTTTCAAAAAACAAAAATTAAAAAAGATGTCTTGCATACTGTGTGGAGCTGCTGGAGCAATCTGCCTTTGCCACGAGACCAAATGGAAAAAGGTTTCAACTCCTGCTGGCTGTTCCTTTCAGGAGACTTGTCAAAGTGATTGACTCCCACCTTCCTGCAGGCACAAAGAAAATTAAAGGATCTTCTCATCACTTTCAACCCCGATAATTACAAAGTCAACTGCATTATGCTTCAAGGTGTTCCATCTATTAATTTTGATCTTGATTTTTTTTAAAAAATACCAGCAAGTTGGATTATTTTCAGTAAAGAACACCAAAGAAAAATCTTTAGAGGAAAAAATTATGCAACTAAGAACTGGTTTAGTTCCTCCCAACAACTAGCACTTTCTTATGTCTGCTTTAGTTGGGTAAATAAGAACTAGGAGTTCTATGACCTAAGATCTGGCTATGTCACTAACAAGTCCTAATCATTTAGTCACTTAACCATTTGGACTTGTTTCTTGTAAAATAGAAAAGGGCTGGAAAAGGAGGATGAGGCCTTGTCAAAGATCTTACCAAATTCTAAAAATCATAGCCACTCCAAAGCCTGTTCCTCATTTTTTTTGTTTGTTTTTGTTTTTCGAGACAGGGTTTCTCTGTGTAGCCCTGGCTGTCCAGGAACTCACTCTGTAGACCAGGCTGGCCGCGAACTCAGAAATCCACCTGCCTCTGCCTCCCAAGTGCTGGGATTAAAGGCTTGCCACCACTGCCGGCCTCATTTTCAATATATATAAAATACAAAGAAAAAGTTAGCAAAGATATAAATACAAAAATTGTTGCTTATTATCAGTTATAGAGTCAAGTTTCAACATCATTCAACTCTTTTTCTACATGAATGTTTACTTGTATAATTAAAAGCTAGTGTGGTGGTTAGGGATGTGGTTGAGTAGTGTTTGCTTAGCATACATAGTGGGCTGGGATCATTGGCACACACCACTATACCTACTTTATGTGGCACTGGGGATCCAGTGGAGGGCTTTGCTCATGCTAGGCAAGTGCTTGTTTTTTGAGGTAGAGTCTCATATAGTTCAGGCTGGCATCCAAATCACTATGTAGTGGAATGGAACTTCTGATCCTCTACCTTCCAAGTGCTAGGATTACAGGAACATACCTCTTCACTTGGCTTCCTTATAGCTGGTTTGTTTGTTTTGTTTTGTTTTGTTTTTTGAGACAAGGTTTTTCTGTGTAGCCCTAGCTGTCCTGGAACTTGATGTAGACCAGGCTTGCCTGGAACTCATAGAGATCTACCTGCCTGTCTGTGCCTCCTAAGTGCTGGGATTAAAATTGTGAGCCACCAGCTTCCACTCAGCTCTTTCTAGCTTTTTGAGACAGGGTTTCTTTGTGTAGCCCTGACTGTCCCACACTCAATTTGTATACCTGGCCTAGAACTCAAGAGATCCACCTGCTTCTGCTGTTAAAAGCTCTTTTTTTTTTTTTTTTTTTAATTTATTTTATATATATGATGAATACACTGTAGCTGTCTTCAGACACACCAGAAGAGGGCGCCAGATCCCATTACAGATGGTTGTGAGCCACCATGTGGTTGCTGGGAATTGAACTCAGGACCTCTGGAAGAACAAGCAGTGCTCTTAGCCGCTAAGCCATCTCTCCAGCCCCCATTAAAAGCTCTTTAAACTAAAATTCCCTTCACTTTACTACCCCTCATACCACACCTTAACTTTCAGCTTTAATTCAGACATTCCTTCAGCAGTAATTTGAGCTACAACCATCAAACAACTAAGCTACATACTTTGTCTCTATAATTTTTAAGAAATAAAAATATGATTCCCAATCTCCCAGAACATGTAATTTTTTAGGGTTTTCTTGTTTGTTTGTTTGTTTGTTTGTTTGTTTTTTGTGGTGGTGGTGGTGGTTTTTTTGGTTTTTCAAGACAAGATTTCTCTGTATAGCCTTGGCTGTCCTGGAACTTGCTCTATAGACCAGGCTGAGTTCTACCTGCCTCTGCCTCCTAAGTGCTGGGAATAAAGGCGTGTTCCACCATGCCTGGCAACATGTTAGCAAGAAAACACCAAATACTAAGTTCTAATGTGAGAGAACATAAAATGGTACAGACAATAAAACACTAAAAAGAAAGGAGGGGGAAATATAGCATTTTATACTTAGAGGGGATCTAGATAACTCTGAAGTGTGATGGGCCAGGCGTATGGTACATGCCTTTAATCCTAGCACTTAGGAAGAGGCAGGCAACCTCTGAGTTCAAAGTCAGCCGATCTGCAGAGTGAGCTAGACAAAGCTATACAGTCTCAAATCATACCCTGTATCATTTTTTTTTTTGGACAGCAGTACAGTGCTTAATTTCAGAAATGTGCAGCTTTTATTTAGCTAGTTAGTTAGTTAGTTAGTTGTTTGTTTTTTTGTTTTTCGGGACAGGGTTTCTCTGAATAGCCCTGGCTGTCCTGAAACTCACTCTGTAGACCAGGCTGGCCTTGAAATCAGAAATCCACCTGCCTCTGCCTCCCAAGTGCTGGGATTAAAGGCATGCGGCACCACTGCCCAGCTTTTTTTTTTTTTTTTTTTAAGTTAAAAAAAACAAAACAACAACAACAAAAAAAACAACTTTGTGCCAGCTGCAGTATATTTTACTTGCCTCCAAGGTCATTAAGTAAGTGGCAAAAGTAGAATCCAAAACCTAGGCCTTCTAAATTTACTATGCTTGCTAATAATATACTATGGAGTATGTAGATACTAAAGACAGATTTTTATTACTTGGAAAAATAATTTAACCTACCCTAAAATGCATCAGAAGCTGCCCTATGTCTCACAGATGTCATCCATCATCCAGAGACAGAAAATTGACTTTTTTGAGCTCCTCTTAATGTTTCAAATGGCAAAAGCATCAAAAGCGATATCATATTCATACACACAAAGAGACAAATACATTTTAACTCATACAACTCATTCTCTTTGCAACTTTAGTTCCTGAATTTCAAAAATTCTTTTTAATAATTAAACTTAAAACATGAAAGTAAGCCTGGCAGGGTAGTATTATGCCTTTAATCCGAGCACTCTGGAGGCAAAGTCAGGTGGATATCTGTGAGTCCGAGGCCAGCCTTGTCTACTCGGAGAATTCTAGGACAGCCAGGACTGTAAAGAGAGACTCTGTCTCAAAGAAACAAACAAACAACAAAAAACTTGTAAGTAACATAACTAACTTCCATGGTCATCACTCAGCCCTCCTCCCCTCATCTACCAACCCCATTGCTAATCTCTTATTCCAGCCTTCTCTCCTTTAGTAGATTATTTTGAAATAAATCTCAGTTATCACACTGTTTTATCTATAAATAACAATTCCTTATCCTAAAATATCCTGCTCAGGGGCTGGAGAAGTAGCACAATGGTTAAAAACACTGGCTGCTCTTCTAGGGAACCTGGGCATCACTCCCAGCACCTGAATGGTGGTTCACAACTATTGTAGCAGGGTGCACAGACATACATGCAGCCAAAACATCTATTCACATAAAAAAAATAATAACAAATTTAAACTCCTGCTCAATTTTCCAATTACCTTATTCATATTTTTCAGACTTAAGGAAACACAAACCATCATTTAAATAAGGCCCATAAAATGCAATAGGCTGATGTCTTCTAAAGATTTCCTACCTTTTCCTTACTGTAATTATCTGTTAAAAAAATGCTTCTATAGGGCTGGAGAGATGGCTCAGAGGTTAAGAGCACTGACTGCTCTTCCAGAGGTCCTGAGTTCAATTCCTGCCAACCACATGGTGGCTCACTAACCATTTGTAATGGAATCTGATGCCCTCTTCTGGTATATCTGAAGACAGCAACAGTGTACTCATATATAAAATAAACATATCTTAAAAAAAAAAAGTTTCTATGAATATATACAGATATCACAAAATTTTAAAAAATATTTTAAAAATAAGAAACACCAGATTCAGGATAGCAATAACTTCTGGTACTGGCAAGAAGACATGAATAGCTTCAGTCTATCTGTAATGTTTTGGTTTCTTTGAGTTAAGATTTCATGTAGCCCAGACTACCCTGAAATTTGCTATACAGCCAGTAATGTCCTGAACTCCTGGTTCTCCTTCCTTGTTTGCCTCACAAATCCTAAAACTACAGGCACCATACCTGGCTTTTTTTTTTTTTTTTTTTTTTTTTTTTTTTTTTTTTTTATCTGTAGAGATGGAAGATAAACCTGGACAGTAAGTATAACGGTAATTATTACTATGCTACCTTGCTTAATTTTCTGTTTGAAATATCTAATAAAACAATACTCTTAGAAGATGGCTAGCTGTCTCAGTGAGTAAAGGTACTTATCCCACAAGCCTGGATATCTGAATTTACTCTCTAGTAAGACAGAAGGAAAGAACTGACTGATTTTCTCAGACCTCCACTTCCACACTATACACATGCATAAAAACTTGCATACTGTACATGCCTACACACAAATTGATTTAAAAAAAAAAAAGTTTTGGTCTTTTTGAGACAGGGTCTCACTATGTAGACCAGGCTGGCCTAGGTGGATGTGATGACATGCACATTTAATCTTATCACTCAACTGACAGAGACAGGTAGATCTCTGTGAATTCGATGCCAGCCTAGCTTACATTGTCAGTTTCAGGCCAGCCTGGGCAACAGAGTGAGACCCTGTCTCAAAAAGCAAACCACAACAACAACAAAAATTAAGTTATAAAGCCAGTGTACAAGGTACACTCTAAGTCTCAAACATTCTCCACCTATAAAATAGGAAGCCTCATAGTCCAGTAGTCTCATGAGGTTATTACAAATATTAAGTAAGACATGAACATAAGGCACTTAGTACACTAGCTATGGTTATTTCATCCCACCACCTATATCCATCTCACCCAAAGAGCCTTAAGCACAGGAATGGTAGGAAAAAGGCTAAACAGGCAAGAAACTTCCCCAAACTCAATTTAGAAATTATTCAGTATGATCTACTTAGTAAAGCATTTAACCATATTGTCATTAAACTAATTTAGGACCAGACTGGATGGATAACTGAAATATCAGGTAAATTCTTCAAATTAACGGCCCATGAAGTAGCTTGTATTAGAAGCACCGGGCTAAAACTCAAATACCTCAGCAATTCATTTGAAGTCTCTGAACTTCAGTATAAATGAGAACACTCATCTGAAAAAAGGCAGACATAATGGCGCTCACTTATCAGTATTTCCAGAATGTTGGTGGGGGAGGCAAGAGGATGAGGAGTTCAAGGCTACCTGAGGCTCTATCTCAAATTCCAAGCCAGTATGGGCTACACATGACAAAGGGAGAGAAAAGATGGTGTTTGAGATAAAGGCAACTTGAATTTCCAAGGGAGGGAAGCCTTCGATAAAACAAATTCTTGCAAGACATGGAGGCATTCATCTTTAATCCCAGCACTCAGGAGACAGAGGCAGGTGGATTTCTGAGTTCCAGGCCAGTGATACATAGTGAGAGACTCGGTCTCAAAAAAATTCATCATCACAATAATAAAATATACTGAAGCTCTTAAGTGACGTTTCAAAATTACTTCTCTCCCATACTACCATCACCTGCCATTCTTGGCACTTGCCTGGTAAATCTTTCAAATATGGAAGCTTCTTTATTTTTCAGTTAAGAATATTTTCCTATTTCCAAATTCTCTTCATTCTGCTCCACATCTCAGTGTGACCCTATTCTGTCCTTCCACTTCCCTCACCTGTCCACCCCCTTCTTCACACTTTAGTGTACCACCCCCTCTCTGTTCTCTAACCTCTTGGTTGCAACCTCAGAAACTGGTTCCCCCATCTATTTTTATCTTACCTCAGAAAACCTATTGCCTTAGAGCACAAAGCCTCATTATTCTATTCAGGACAGTAAAATGCCAATGCCAAATGTATACTACACACCCTCGTTCAAGGCTCTAAAACCAAAACCACTACCCAACTGGGTCTGATATGCAGGGCCAAAAGCAAGGATTGATCGTTTTTTTTTGCAGAAGGAGGGGACTTCTCATTTGTCTTTGATCTCCAACCTCTCCTAAACATAATACACATGTGGTAAACAGCATACACCAAAAAAGGCTGTATCACTAAAATGAGCCCCTCCCAAAAAAAAATTTTTTTTTTAAACAAAGGGAACTGACAGTATCAAAAGAATTTTGCAACTCCCTCTGTGCTAACTGCAAACATTGTAAAATGGAAAGACAACCCGTCTGGAAATCTCTGCTTTAAGTAACAATTCTCCCAGACTAGAATCCCCCTCCACAGGCCCAGGCAGCAGATTTTTCTAAACTGAAGCAACAGGTTTCTTTTAGAAAGAATAGTCTATTAAAGCCTGGGGCTCCTAACAACCAGGGAGGAAAAAATAATAATAATAATAAAAAATGAGGGCAGCCGGTGAACTCCGCCCTCATTTGGTGGCCCTCTTCAGGGCGCATCCAGAGGTGTCTGCAGCTTTCCCTGCGGCCCTGGGATGCCTTTCAAGGATGCCGCGGGCCTCCCCCGCAGGAACACTGCCCGCCGCGCCCAGGGCCTTTGCACTTCCCTCCTCCCACTCGGGAGAGCGAGTTCTCGCCTCCCCGCGGCTAGCGGGAGAAGCGCGTGTTGCCTCCGTGTCCCTCCCCCCAGGGGCGACACAGGTCCCCCCGCCGGCTCCGCCAGTGCACCCAACCTCAGGGGACAGCCGCCGACAGCCACACCTCAGCGGGCTGCGGCCCGCTGTCGCCGAGGGTGGGTCGCCCTCTCCCGCCACGACGCACCGCGGGAAGCCCGCCATCCCCGCTCTCCCTAGCAACAACACCCTCCCGTGGGGAGGGCACCGGGAGAGAAAGACCCCCTTCCCCCACTGGCAGGGCCGGCGGACCTCGCACGCGGCCCGAGGACCTGACAGCTCCCTTTTCCTCAGCAGGATGAGGGGCGTCACTCGCCCACGGATGTGGAGGTGGGGGGCAGGGACAACCTCCCCGCCCGCCATCACCTCAGGAGCGAGAATCAGCCCTTCCCTCAGCGAGACGAGCTTCTCTACTCCTCACGGGGGCAGACGATGTATGCGGCCCTGTGGAGAAGCAACAGGCGCCCCCGAACCCTTGCCTAGACGACGGACGCCGACCCTTCGTCCCTCCCGCTCTTCACCTCCGGAAGCCGGGCCAAAGCCTGGGCGAGCGGCAGCACCTCACTCCGCCCCCTGCGCCATTTTATCGCCCCCTTCACGACCTCCCCCACCCCGAGGCAGCGGGGCCAACACCAGGGGGAGGGCAAGCAAACAGTGATTGGCAGGAAACCGCCCCGCCCCTGAGAAGGTTGCGTCCTAGGCTGCCTTTCTAACCCCGCCCCTACACTCTTTTGATGGCTCCGCCTCTTCCTGTTTCATCGATTCTTTCGACTCTCTGCTACTCCTGACTCGGGGCTATTCCAGGGGAGTGGGGAGAGGATCTAGGCCTAGCAAGCGGAGCTACGAGCTCAGCTGATGCAACCTGACGGGACGAGCGTGACAGTTCCTGGCACGCGGAGACGGCGGCGAACGAGGAAAGGGCGCGGGTGCCGGCTGAGCGCGGGAAACAGAGAAAGCGGAGCCATGGGGGATGCTCCAAGCCCTGAGGAGAAGCTGCACCTTATCACCCGGAACCTGCAGGTCGGGCCTTGGGGTTGGGATGCGCCGTTGGGTATTGAGGACTTGAAGTTCCGTGATTTCCGAGACCAATCCCTAAATGTGTGGGGCCGGGTTCTCCGCGCCTGGGCAGTTCTCAGGCCCTCTGTGCTAGTTGATCAGTAAATCAGTTAAGCAGCCATTCTCGGTGCAAAAGAAACTACAACAGGCTCACCCTTTGTGTGCACGTATTTTGTGCTGTAGTCATTCTGGGGCTGAGAACCACATTCCACCCATCCTATTATATATGCCGGGAGCACTGCTAGGCTCTAGGGAGTCAGGGCCATGTCCTCCCAGGGCTCTTGCGGAGAGAACCGGAAATTCAAAAGGACCCATCGCCCAAACCACTTAGATAAAGCAAGTACTGAAAGTTTCTATGACTGGGGTTCTGAAAAGAAGTGGGAGCGGGCTGGCCCAAGAGATGGCGCTGAGATTGAAAGCATGTACTGCTCTGGCAGAAGACCCGGTTTCAGTTCGCAGCACCCATGTCAGGCTGCTCGACACGGCCTGTATCAGGGGCTCTGACGCCCTCTTCTGGCTTTCATGGATGTGGGTAAAGCAAGTAATGAAACCCTGGGCTCGGTCTTCAGAGCCCTCACACACCCTTTCTCCAAGGAGGCTGATTTTACTTGGAATGGAGAGCACAGAGCTTCCCAGTCACCACACTGGTCTTTATCTCACCTTCCTTTCTTCTCAGAGCCATCTCTTTGGCCAGCCCGCTCGCTCCCATTACTTTTCAGAACTCCAGTCATGGGAACTTTCTGAGAAAGGCCTTTCTTGAGCATTTAAAAAAAACAAAAAACAAAAACCTCCCTACCAGCAGAACTGTCTCCGTCCCTGCCTGCCTGTGCCTCTGATGTTCGTTCCTCCACAGAACCTATAGCTTTCGTTTGACGTGTTCTTTTAGGAGAGGCAGGTAGGAGCTAAGTCATGAGGGCTTGTAAATTTTGTTTTACAAGCCAGATAAAGACTTGACTAGAATTACACTAAGGGCAGTGGCACCACCAAGCTTTTTTTTTTTTTTTAAATTTACCTGTCCTGGGTGTGGTGGTACTTGCTACCTATAATCTCAATACCTGAGAGTCAGAGACAGGGGGATAACTGCAAGTTTGGAGGCCAGCCCTGTTTACATAAAGAGTTTCTGGCTAGGTCGGGTTCTGTCTCTAAGAACATTCACCTCGTTGAAGGGTACATTTTAGTCTCTTGTATATCCACAAGGTTAAAGTTCTAGAATTTTTTTTTCCAACTCTCCCCACCCCCAGAAAAATGTGAACCGACCTGAGCATGGTGGCACATGCCTGTAATCCCAGCATTTAGGAAGTGGAAGCAAAAAGACCCAGAATTTAAGGCCACTTCCGGGTTACATAGCTGAATTCAAGGTCATGTTGGGCTTTACAAGGCCCTCAGTGAAAAAAAGAAAAACTTGACCCATTGGCTATACTACCCATTATTCATCCTGGTCCCCAAGCTCAGCTTTCTTTCTGTCCCTAGGTGTATACGGCTCCTGGGCAGTTCAGGGGACTAGAGTCAGATAAGATGTGCCCATTGGTGTCCTCCTTTTACAGAATAGTGTTGCACAAGCTCGTCTGTGATTCTGTTTCTCTCAGAATTTCATTCCTCATATTTTCTTTCTCACTCTCTCCCCACTTTGCCTACCGTCCCCCATCACCCTTCTCTCCTTTTTCCTGTGGCCTTCTTACTTCCCTGCCGTTCATTTCCCTTTCCAGTGCCCCTTCCTTTCCCAACATGTCCTTTCCTATCCTCTTCCTTCTCTCCTTCTACGTTCTCCTCCTCCTCCCCATGCTTGCTGTGTCTCTTTCTTTATCCCACTGTCCTATTCTGACTTTTGGTCTCTTCCAGGAAACCGCTTCCTTTATAGGGAAGGGCTCTGGTGTGTGAGAAAGAATTAGAGGGAAGCAGACACCCAGGAACAAAGGCACCCTGAAGGCAGAGGAAGAGCGAGAAGTGCCCAGACACTTACAGAGATAGGTGTCTCTGCTCTTTATTTATTGTATTTTGGCTTTCGAGACAAATAAACATTTTTTTAAAAAAAGAAAATCAGGGGCTAGAGAGATGGTTTGGTGGTTAAGAGCACGTGCTGTTCTTGCAGAGAACCCAAGTTCAATTTCTTTCTTTCTTTTCTTTTTTCTTAAGATTTATTTTATGTATATAAACTCAGGACCTCTGGAAGAGCAGTCAGTGTTCTTAACCACTGAGCCATCTCTCCAGCCTCCTAAGTTCAATTTCTAACACCCCTATTAGGTGTTTTGCAGCCACCTAAAGGGATCTAAAGCCTCTGGCTTCTGCAGGCACCTGCACTCATACACAGAAACAGATAATTTTAAATGAAAAGTCTTTAAAAAGAAAAGAAAATGACACCTACTACTAGCTACCAAGGCTCAGGACAAATATCTGGGACCTAGGAACCTCTTGTCTCCTCTCTTTTTTTTTAATTTATTTTTATTTTATGTATATAAGTACACTGATGCTATCTTCAGATACACCAGAAGAGGGCATTGGATCCCATTACAGATGGTTGTGAGCCACCATGTAGTTGCTGGGAATTGAACTCAGGACCTCTGGAGGAGCAGTCAGTGCTCTTAACCGCTGAGCCATCTCTCCAGCCTGTCTCCTTTCTCTTAAGCCTGTACTTCAGGTTAGCAGTAGTTCAGTAGTTGACTCTGGTTTATCTTCAAAATGGATTCACATACAAATCTGCCTTTCTTGTTCCTTTTTTTTTTTTTTTTTTCTTTTTGGTTTTTTGAGACAGGGTTTCTCTGTGTAGCCCTGGCTATCCTGGAACTCACTCTGTAGACCAGGCTGGCCTCGAACTCAGAAATCCTCCTGCCTCTGCCTCCCAAGTGCTAGGATTAAAGGCGTGGGCCACCACTGCCCAGTGTTTCTTGTTTTTGTTTTTGTTTTTTGTTTTTTTTTGAGGCTAATATTCCATTATATGAAAATACTGCATCATATTTATCCAGTCATCAACTGATGATGGGCTGGAGTTATTCTGTTTTTTTTTTTTTTTAATTATCTTTTATTTTTTGAGACAGCTTGCAATGCTTGAATTAAAGAATTAAAAGAAGGGTACGTCTTCTTGAGTAGTTTAGGCCAAGAAAGAAGCCAAAATTTGAATTCTCTACTTCTTGCCCTGTGTCTTCTGTTTGTCTAGGTTGTGGTCTATGGCCTGTCATCTTTCTGGTATCTGATGTCTGTTCCTGTTGCCTGTCCCTGTTACTCTCTGTTTACTGGACAGCACAGAATGAAGGACACTTTACTAGACAGATCTTTAGCAGAGTTTTACAAAGGAAAAATTTGTTTCGTTGATTGGGAGAGTGCTCAAAACCTTGCTCAGCTGTTCTCAACATGGGGGGATTTATTGCTTTCTATTTATTCACTGCCTTCAGCAAATGACTACCAAGCACACACACACACACACACACACACACACACACACACACACACACTGTTCTGGGTCAGGGGATGGGAGAATGTAGAACTTAAGAGTAAAGCTTGGGTGGTGAAAGCTGACTGCATGGGGAATTCAAGGTAGGTAAGGTTGGTTACATTGTTCTCTTAAATACAGGTTAAACTTAGAGAGGCTGAGTACACAGTAGGACAGCAGAGTGGGTACACAGTACTCTCAAGGCACTCCACTGCTAGGTCTAGAAGAAGGTCCATCTGTTTGAGCAGGCGTTATTTTCAGAAGCACGTATTACTACACAGTCTCTGTACAGTTTCAGACACCTGGCTTTGCTTGACACTTTTGTTTTGGGGCACAAATTGCTGAGACAGCTCATCTTAACAAGAGCATATACTGCTCTTGCATAGGACTCGAGTTAGTTTCCAACACCCACACCAGGTAGCTTACAACTCCCTGTAACTCCAGCACTAAGGGGCTGACTCCAAGCTTCAAAGACACTTGTACACACCAATATAAATACATATAATTTAAAGAAATAAAATAAATTGTTAAAAATTGAAGCTAATGCCTATTTACCATTCCTTAAATAGTGAATAGGAATGGTTAAATTAATAATTTAACTAAAATCTTTGTTTTTTCCTAACTTTTGGTATTTGAGATAGTTTCTTAGATAATCCAGGATAGCCTCCAGGAATTACAGGTGTATGTATGCCTTACCACCACACCTGGTTTTATGTGGTGATGAGACTCAAACTCAGGCTTTCTCCAGGTTAGACAAGCACTCTACCACCTGAGCCCCATCTCCAGCCATGTTTAAAACTTACAAAGCCATACAGCGATGTATACCTGTAATGCTTTGAAGCAACAGAAGGGAGTGGTTTGGGCAGAATGTGGGATTAGGGACTAAACATGATATAGCTGTGTTGATAAGGGCTTGCCCAGTGTGACAAGCAGGGCTCATAGGCTATGAGACACTCAGCAGTTAGAATGTCCACATGAGATTTGCCTTTCTTAGCTCCAGCTAACCAGCACCAATTGTCCCACTAGTCCCTTTTATTCTGGACTCTAAAGCGAGAGCCACATGGCCGAAGCTGCTGTGTTCTGCTTGCTGGAGCTGGAACATACAGGGTCACCAGTCTCTTAGTCCAATTTAATGTATTTGAACACAGGATTCAGCTCCATTTCACTTCCTGGTGCCCCTTTAATACTCAGACCATATATTTTATATTTTTCCTTTCTAAGCTTGCTATGCTTATTCAAAACCTTCTTCATGAGGCTTAGCCAGAGAACAAAGTCTATGATGAGCATTTCTGAGACTTCCTTTCTCAATGCAATTAATCTGAGTCTCTTCACGTTAGCCTCAGGCGGACTCTGCCGACCAGGGCTACATTCTTCACCAAAATACTTCAAAAACAGTCTCTAGGCCACATACTGACGTTCTTCTCCACTGAACCCTCTTGGGCCAGGTCTGTATAGTTCAAATCACTCACAGCAATAAAGTCTTCCATATTCCTACTAGAATGGCTCATTAAGCCCCTCCTAAAACATTCCATGTCTTTCCAAATCCTAAGTCCCCAAATCCACATTCTTCCAAACAAAAACATAGGCCTATGGCAGCAATATCTATACCTGATACCAACTTCTGTCTTAGGGTTTTATTGCTGTGAACAGATGCCATGACCAAGGCAAGTTGTTTTGTTTGTTTGCTTGTTTAATTTTTTATTTATTTACCATTGCTCTCTTCAGACACACCAGAAAAGGGCACCAGATCCCATTACAGATGGTTGTGAGCCACCATGTGGTTGCTGGGAATTGAACTCAGGACCTCTGGAGGAGCAGTCAGTGCTCTTAACTGCTGAGCCATCTCTCCAGCCCCCAAGGCAAGTCTTAAAAGGTTCAAACCATAGCAGTACTTTAGGAGCAAGTTTGACCTGAGTCCTTCAACTGTGGCAGAGTAGGAGATTGGGACTGTTGGAAGTTCTAGAAGGTCCTTTAGAGCTTCAACCATCGGCTAGGGCTGACAGGCAGGCATGTGTGAACTAAGCAATGATATCAGAAATTCCATAGTCCTTGGAGCCACACAATGGCCAGTCTCAAAGTCACCTTGCACAGAGGGTGTCTAGGGAGCATAGCGATGCAATCCTGGGATCTACAGTCTAGTTTCAGTTGTTTTTAAAAAAGGAGTGTGTGTGTGTGTGTGTGTGTGTGTGTGTGTGTGTGTGTGTGTGTGTGTTTGTCTGCATGTATATCTGTCTACACACCAGAAGATGGCGACAGATCTCAAGGGACTACAGTTATAGACTGTTGTGAGCCACCATGTGGGAACTGAGCCCAGAACCTCTGGAAGAGTAGCCAGTACTCTTAACCACTGAGCCACCTCTCCAGCCCCTAGTTACAGTTCTTAAACTCTTTGGGTGTGTCAGCACGTGGCTTAACAGGCTCATTATTTAAACATAAGTATTTTTCTGTTAACAGTCAAAGTGTTCTTTTCCCATTGTTTGTAAATATTTTTCTCCTTTTACAACAACATTCTTTAAGTCAAAACATGTTATATTCATTTTATCAAAACAAACTTAGTTCAAAACAATGTAACACGTTTTCAACATAGTTTCCAGGTCACAAAAATGGTTTCACTCACCTTAGCATACACAAAGGTTTGATGCCCATTCAGGTATGGCGTGGTGCTACACTTCTGTAATCTCAGCACTCAGGAGTTAGAGGCAAGAGGATCAGAAGTCTGAGACGACTGTAGGTTATATGAGACCCTGTCTCAAAACAAAAAAGAATGTAGAATCAGAAGAGACTTGCTGGTATCTAAGCAAAAAGAGAAGAGGAAACTAAGTGAGTAAGGAAGACAAGAGAGGAGTACATTTCAGGCAGGAGGGCTAAACAGTGTTCACTGACTGCCTGGGGTCCTCTGAACCTCAAAAGGGTATGGAGCTCACTGGAATGGGACTTAAGCAAATGAGATCAGAGGAGATGGCTAAATTAAGAAGATGCCCCCAGGGGCTGATGAGGTGACTCAGCAGATGCTCTTCTAGAGTCCATGGGCTTGATTCCTCTCTCCTAGAACTCGCACTCCAGGGGCATCTGACACCCTCTTCTGGCCTGCTGGGTCACTCATTGTACGCATGTGGTACAGACATATATACAGGCAAAACACCCATACTCATGAAATTTAAAAGGGAAAAAAATTGTTGAGGTGGCTACAAAAGGAAGAGGAGGGAAAAAGGTAACTGAGGGGGTCAAGAAGGGAAAGCTAGGTAGATTGTGCATTCATACCCTAACATCCGTGTCATTTCCTGGAAGGGACACTAGCTGCAACAGGAAGAGCTTAGGTTGGCTCTCAGGACTGAGACATATTTGGACTCCGTGACATTTGCCCACAGGCTCTGAGCTGGAACTCCCAGTGACATGCGGCTTTGTTTGCAGGGTAAAGGATGAGCAAGGAGGGGACTCGGCATTAAACCAGCTCTTCTGCTTCCACAACAGGAGGTTCTGGGGGAAGAGAAGCTGAAAGAGATCCTGAAGGAGCGGGAACTTAAAATTTACTGGGGCACAGCGACCACGGGGAAGCCACACGTGGCTTACTTTGTACCCATGTCCAAGATCGCCGACTTCTTGAAGGCAGGGTGTGAGGTGAGAACCTGAGCTGTGAACCGAGCAGTTGTTGTTGTTAAATGACAAAAACAGATACTTAACAAGGGTGGAGGCAGGGAAGTGGGCGGAAAGTACTGGGGCCAATTTACACTTGGGTGTCATCTTAATGTTTCTGTCAAGGTAACCATCCTGTTTGCCGACCTTCATGCATACCTGGACAACATGAAAGCTCCCTGGGAACTTCTGGAACTTCGAACCAGTTACTATGAGAATGTGATCAAGGCAATGCTGGAGAGTATTGGCGTGCCCTTGGAGAAGCTCAGGTTTATCAAAGGCACTGACTACCAGCTCAGCAAGTAAGCTCTTAATCGCTCCTCAGAGATCTGGTGTTCCTTGCTAATTACAGGCCTGTGGAGTCCAGGCACTCTTTAAATTTGGGTTACAAGCTACTTGATACTGCCTGTTATGGACCATTAACCAGTTTATACCCTTTGTTTGTTTAACCTACCCAACAAAAATATACTGGCTTGGAAAGCCTAGGTACTGTTCTGTTTGCTCCAGATACAAATATAACCCTAACAAAGCCTCTGCCTTGGAGCACATAGCCTTTGGGGAAGGGGTGGGAAACACCCAGCCTCCCTCTCTTTCAGCCTCAGCAAATAATGATAAAAGAAATGTGAGAGGAGGTTCTTTGTCTTCTTCCAGCCATTTAAGAACTGTGGTGGTACATGGGATGTTGTATCATCATCTCATGTCAGGGACATGGGACATGGGATGCTGTATCATCATCTCACATCAGGGACATGGTACATGGGATGCTGTATCATCATCTCACATCAGGGACATGGTACATGGGATGCTGTATCATCATCTCACATCAGGGACATGGAACATGGGATGCTGTATCATCATCTCACGTCAGGGACATGCATGGTACATGGGATGCTGTATCATCATCTCATGTCAGGGACATGCATGGTACATGGGATGCTGTATCATCATCTCACATCAGGGACATGGAACATGGGATGCTGTATCATCGTCTCACGTCAGGGACATGCATGGTACATGGGATGCTGTATCATCATCTCATGTCAGGGACATGCATGGTACATGGGATGCTGTATCATCATCTCACATCAGGGACATGGTACATGGGATGCTGTATTATCATCTCATGTCAGGGACATGCATGGTACATGGGATGCTGTATCATTATCTCACGTCAGGGACATGGTATATGGGTTGCCATACCATCTTATGTCAGGGACAGATTTGGACATTTGTGGCTTTTGACATAGAGGGAGGCATCCTGAGATACCAAGAGGTGTATAACTGCTGTCATGTATGCATCGTTGCTTGTGAGAGTCAATTTTAAAGACATAAATGTTGAGTATTAAAATATGCTCTTAGGATGTGTTGAGCAGTGTCTGAGAAGTGGAGCACAGCTGACTGCTTGGCCTTGGGAGAGTTACTCAGAGCAGGTGCAGTGAGACACGGTACACCAAAGCACAGTCACAGAAATCTAAAGAATGAACTGGGTTAAAGGGAAGGCTTCCTAAGCCAGGTGGTGGCACCCGCCTTTAATCCCAGCAGTCAGGAGGCAGAGGCTGGAGGATATCTAAGCTCAAGGACAGCCTGGTCTACAGAGCAAGTTCCAACAGGCTTCTGGGGGTGTAGAGATGGTTCCGTGGATAAGAACACTTGTTTTTGCAGGGGACCTAGGTTTAATTCCCAGCATCTACATGGTGGATCACAACCATCTGATCCAGGGGATCAGGTGCCCTTTTCTGACTTCTGTGTCCCCAGGTACACATGTGGTACATATACATACATATATGCAGTCAGAATACTCATACACATAAGGTAAAATAAATCTTTAAAAAAAGAAAAACTTACTAGACCAGAGAAATATATCCATACTTAAGAGCACTTACTACTCTCTAGTAATTAAAAGCACAAGACTTAAGCCAGACATGGTGGTGCATGGTCTAATCCCACCACTTGGGAGGCAGAAGCAAGTGGCTCTCTGAGTTCAAGGCCAGCTTGGTCTACAAATCAAGTTCCAAGCCAGCCAGAGTTACATAGTGAGACCCAGTCTCAAATAAACAAACTAATTAATTTAGTATGTAGATTATTTAATAATTAAACTCTGAATCTCAAAGGATAATGGTAGAGCATACACTTGCCAGTTTTAAAGCCCTGGGTAGAATTTCCAGCATCCTCTCATTTCAAATTAAGATCTCGCCAGGCAGTGGTGATGCATGTCTTTAATCCCAGCACTTAGGAGACAGAGGCAGGTGGATTTCTGAGTTTAAGGCCAACCTGGCCTACAGAGTGAGCCAGGACAGCCAGGACTACACAGAGAAACCCTGTCTTGAAAAAAAAAAATCAAATTTAGACCTCCACTACATCAAAAGTACATTTTTAAAAAATATCAAGCTATAAGCTGAGGTGTAATTAGCACACAAAAGTTCTTGGTTTCAATCTCATACATGCACACACACACACACACACACACACACACACACACACACACTACAATTGGCCAAAATCCTTATACAACTGGCCAAAGATCAATGTCCAGTATTTCAAAAATTGTATAATCATTAGGGCATAGTAGTACACACCTTTAAACCCAATACTCAAGAAGCAGAAACAGACTCATTTTTATGAGTTCAAGATTAGTCTTATCTATATAGTTCTAGGCTAGCCAGACCCTTTTTGTGAAAGACCCTGCCAAAATATATATATAATATATATTATATATCGATATATCATATATTAATGTATAAAATATATTATAATATATTATATATTAATATTTTTATATATTAATATATAAAATATATGATATATTATATTAATATTTTTATATATTAATATATAATATATAATATATTATATATTAATATTATATATAATATATAATATATAATTATATATTAATTATATATATATTAATATATAATATATATGAAAATGTGCATGCATGGTACATGGGATGCTGTATCATCATCTCACGTCAGGGACATGGTATATGGGATATATATATATATATCAGTCAATTTTTTTAGTTGAGCCAATCCAGGGAGGGGGAAAGGATCAGTTGGGTATTTCTTAGAATTCTCAAATGACTGGTAATTATATATATGGGGAGGGAAATAATAGCCCCTGGTTGTTAGTCAAAGAAATGGAGATTAAAATCCTAATGAGAAATTACAATGCAATAACTAATGGGCATATTTTTTTAAATAGCAAAATTAGGTAATAAAATTGACAAAAATCTCTTTGGGAAATACTTTGGCATTATTTATTGCAGTTTGAGATTTAAATCCCTATTATTCTGGCACCCAGGCCATGTGCCCATGTATACAATATAGGCACAGTGCTTACAGACACAAGTGCAAAGCTGGAAAGCAGCAGCAGGCTCAAGATAAGGGTTCCTCTAAAGAAGGCGGCTCAGGAGGACGCTGGGTGCTGCAGAAGTGGTCTTGGTCATTCTTCTTAAACTGTATGGCAGGTGCTGTTCTTTTTTTGTTTTTTGGTTTGTCGAGACAGGGTTTCTCTGTGTAGCCCTTGGCTGTCCTGGAACTCACTCTGTAGACCAGGCTGGCCTTGAACTTAAATCTGCCTCTGCCTCCCAAGTGCTAGGATTAAAGGCATGAGCCACCACTGCCCAGTGGTGCTGTTCTTTGTATTACTTGTTTCTTCTTTATCTCTCTAGGTTTGTTTTATGAGTGTTTTGTCTGCATGCATATGTGCACAGCTCTTGCATGCCTGATGCCACAGAAGTCAGAAGAGGGCATCAGTGCCCTTGGAACTGGCATTATATATGGTTGTGAGCTACTGTGTAGGTACTGGGAACCGAACTCAAGTCCTCTACAAGAACAAGTGCTCTCAACCACTGAGCCACCTCTCCAGCCAGTTCATTATTTCTTACACATACTTTAAAAAAAAAAAAAAAAAAAAAAATTAAGGTCTGGAAGGAAGATTGGGTAATTATAATATTTTTTGATTAGGGATTTCAGAAGAGAAAGGGGTGGAAAATGCAGTGTACTACAAGATAATAGCTGGACATTTTTCAGAAGCAAAAGGAAACCTAGAATGGATGGATCCAGTGTTGTAGAAGCAGCGTGAAGATGCTGTCTTTAGAGTGTCCTAAGGTCAGGGCGGTGAAGTGATGTGCTTGACGACTGTTCTGGGACACTGAGGCCTGCCTCACAGCTCTCCTCCCTTTCTTCTTCAGAGAGTACACACTGGATGTGTACCGACTGTCCTCTGTGGTCACACAACATGATGCCAAGAAAGCCGGGGCTGAGGTTGTGAAGCAGGTGGAGCACCCTTTGCTGAGTGGTCTGTTGTATCCCGGTCTGCAGGTAGGTAAGAGGGTGGGCACCCCTGCTACTTTTCCGTATCTTTCTGCATTTTTTCTTTCTTTCTACTTTTATTTTTTATGCGCATTGCTGTTTGGCCTACGTGTGTGTATGAGTATGCTGGATCCCTTGGAATTGGAGTTACAGATAATTATGAGCAACCATGTGAGCATTCCAAATTGACCCTAGGTCTTCCGGAAGAGCAGCCAGGGCTCTTAACCACTAAGCCGTCTCTCCAGCACTGTTTCTAAGGACTGGACACAAGCCTCTCACTGGCTGTACCCATGTACTTAGTCTTCAGGTAGCACAATGCCTTTTTTCCTGGCTCTTTTCCTGGATACTTCTTCAGTTGTAAGTTCCTATATCCTCTCTTATTTTTTTTTTCTCCAACTTCTAACCTTTTTCTCCAACTGTGAAGTAAATTTTACCAATTCTGCTTTTTAAATTTAGATCTAAAGAGATGGGTCCATGCATAAGGTGCTTGCTGCTTCAGCACGCACATTAAATTTAAAAAGGCAGCCGGGCAGTGGTGTCGCACGCCTTTAATCCCAGCACTTGGGAGGCAGAGGCAGGCGGATTTCTGAGTTCAAGCCCAGCCTGGTCTACAGAGTGAGTTCCAGGACAGCCAGGGCTACACAGAGAAACCCTATCTCAAAAAACTAATTAAAAAAAAAAAAAAAAAAATTAAAAAGGCAAGAAGGTATGGGAGCCTGCCTGAAACACTTGCCCTTGGGAGGCAGAGACAGGGAATCCCCAGGCCAGCTGACTGTTGATCCCATCAAAGGAAAGGAAGACCACCAAACCAGTTTTTTTTTGGTTGAATTAAATAAGCTTTATTTTCTGTCAGGGCTGTCTCCCTATAGCTGCATTTTAAAGAACAGCCCTACAGGAGGAGTGGGGTTCTTATAGCCCCAAACTGTAAGGCTAGCGGGTTCCCAAGGGTTTTTGGTTACATAGGAACTTGGCAGAGCATCTTACAATTATTTAGCAGAACCTCAAAGTGGAGGTCAGAGCATGGAGTGTGGAACATGTCAAATTCCAGGAAATGGGTCAAGACCTACAGAAAACATCAATGAATTTATTTTGACTTATAATAAGATAGCTTCTAATCTTAAGATAGAGACAGTCTGGTCCATCACTGCTGTGGGCAGATCCAGTCGGGGGTCCCACACCTGGGGAGAACCAGTGAACCAGTAACAGGAGGGCAAGGAGTTGGCAAGTGACAAACAGACACAAACACAAGAGGGTGCTGGATCTGAGTGTAATTATATGTGCAAGCATCAAACTTTTAAGCAGAAAAAAAGGAAGTTAATTATTGTACAATAGCCAAGATCAGTCGGGCCACACATGGCCAGTTTAAACATCAGACAGGGAATAACTTTTCATGAGACCCGTCAGGATCAGACGGTGGTTTTACAAACATGATATTAGTATTGTCTGAGGTCAGTGTATTCTTAGACTTTGGTGTCTAACAACCCCCACAGGCCTTGAGAGGCACCATCCCAGTGCTCTACAACCCAATGCCTAACAAACCAACATCCAGCCTTTGAATAGTGTCCCTTATGCTTTCTCATTATAGCCTTAAAAGAAGGTACCAGGGTGGTTATGCCCCAGCGAGCCTCTCTAGCCAATTCAAAGTTTAATAAAGAACATTATTTCTTGTTACTATAATTCATTAAACACATTGCCTAATATAAAATTTTTTCTCCAAAAAAATTCTCCATATAGCCCTAAATACTGGGGCAATTTTCCTATATAATTAATCTAATTCTTTATTCCAAAGGTCAAATTAAAAACACCTTGCTGTGAATTTACTAAAGCCTCTTACATGGCCAAATCTGGAGTGTCCAATCTGATAAACCCTTCATCATACCCTGTTCTCCAAACTGAATATTTCCAAAAAAGATTAGTAATACAAAAGATATGGCACAGAACCCTCCCACAGTAGTAGCAAGAACAAATCTGGAACACATCCTTTTCAGGGGCTGCCAGGGCTCTCCAGAAGACAGGCTTCTTTGAAGCACTCGCCTCAGGAGTCAGCATCCAAGACTTTACTCTTGTCACACAGACTTTACTGGAGTTGCAGTGGCACATTACTAACTGGCAAGACTAGTGAGCTCCAAATTCAGTGAGAGGTGCTGCCTCCAGTAAGGGGAGCAACAGAAACACTCAACACCCATCCCTGCTCTCCACATACATGTGGACACGCACACTTACGCACACATCAGCTCTTAAACTAGTTATTTTTTTTTTTTTACTTAGTATTTTATTTTATGTACATTGGTATTTTGTCAGTGTGAGGGTATCAGATCCCCTGGAACTGTAGTTACAGACAGTTGTGAGCTATCGTGTGGGTGCTGGGAATTGAACCTGGCTCCTCTAAAAGAGTAGCCAGTGCTCCTAACCGCTGAGCCATCTCTGCAGCCTCTTAAACTTGTTCTTGTTCCACACCTCTGTAGCTTTGAATCATGGGTGTTTTTCCTAGACTCTTACAACAGCCTGTCAGCGATGCTCACTCTCTCTCTAGCCTACACAGGCCTCTGGTCCGTGCCCTGCCCTGCCTACAACTGGTATCTTTCTTCAGTGCTGGTCACGTTTTTCCTTAAAACTGTCTGCTGACAGGATAGTACTAAGGCACTCTAGACAGTACTAATACTCATGGTCTTATCGACTTTTTTCTTATCGACTTTTCTTTTTATTATTTTTACGTTTTTTGTGTGACAAGTTCTCACTTTGTAGCCTTGGCTGGACTAGAACTCATTATATGTGAGTGGGGGGTTGCTGGCCTTGAACTCATAGAGATTCACCTACCTCTGCCTCCTCAGTGCTAGGATTAAAGGTCTGTACCACACCTCCCCCAGTTACTTTAATTTTTGAGACAAAGTCTCTATCTTGATTAGACCCCACTATGTAGAGTAAGCTGGCCTTGAACTCATCAGAATCTGCCTGCCTCTTCCTATCCAGGACTGAGATTACAGTCACAGCCACCATGCCTGGCATTCACCTCCTTGTCTAACCTCTCCACTCACCAGCACCACATCTCTTGAAGTTTGCTTTCCCAGACTGAGTCACTTATATTTTCCTAAACATTTCACACTCTCTGCCTTCTCACTCTGTCTCTGTTTGTAGTCGAAAACCTCAAGACAACCCACAGTCTGGTTCTAGGAAGACTTCCCCACACCCAGCTGACTAGACCATGGGTATTGGCCCTGTTCCTAACATGAGCATGTAGTTAGCCCTTAAATGCTGTGCTGAAATGATCTGTTTACGTGTCTCTCCCCAAGCAGATAATTGAGCTTCTTGCGGGGAGGAAGTGGGTCTGATTCATCCCTGAATCCACAGGGCTGGCACCAGGCCTCAAAAGTAATGAGTGATGGACAGTGTTCAGTTAGTAGTCCTAGTTTACTGGTTTGATTTTGGGGGTTTTGTTTTGTTTCGGTTTTGGTTTTGGGGAAGTGGGGAACAATTGACCTGTAGCTCGCTGTAAAGCATACATTGGTCTAAACCTCATAGCAATCTCTGTGTTTCAGCCTCTTGATTGCTGGGATTATAGGTATGAGCCACTGTACGCAGTTCAGTATTACCCTCCCCTCTCCTTCAAAGTATCAAGGAAACTTTATTCAAAAGCAAAGCAATAGACAGGATCTGAATCTCAGCCAAGAAGGCTCAGACAGTTAAGGCACTTGCCACTAGCCTGATGACCTGACTGCCATCTCCCAACACCCACGTAGTGAAAGGAGAGAATCAGTTTCTGCACATTGGAAAAGAGCTCTGGTCCTCATGAGTGAAGAGCCTGCTTGATGTCTTCTCTGAGTAGTCATAGCCTTTTGTTTATTGGTTTGGTGCTCAGGACTGAATCCAGGGCCTTGTTTATTGGGTTTGGTGTTCAGGACTGAATCCAGGACCTTGTTTACTGGGTTGGTTGCTCAGGACTGAATCCAGGGCCTTGTATAAGTTAGGCATATGCATTCACCATTCACACTCCCAACCTTGGGAGTCTTTCTTTCCCTAGAGTGGCTTACTGTGTTGTCCAGGCTGGTCTTGAACTCATGACCTCAGTATAATCTCCTGCTTCTACCTTCTCAGTACTCGTGATGGATGGCTGGCAGGCTGGCAGGAGTTACTGCTCCATGCCAGTTCTTTGATGTGACATCCCTTATTCAGTGGGATACCTTTGGCATCACTTCCTCCCCCACTGAATTAGACTGTGAGCATCCTAAAAGCAGAGCCTATTCCATGTGCAATAATGATCACACATGTACTCCGCAGCTGTTTCTGAGCTACCAGGGAGACTCTGTGTTGTTGCTTGTTTCCCTCCTGTCTCCACCCTGTAAGAAATTATGTGATTCAAAATTTTCTGGCTCAGACCCATAAGGGACAAAGGCTGAAGGTATTTACACTCCATGTTTCTACAGGCTTTGGATGAAGAGTACTTAAAGGTGGATGCCCAGTTTGGCGGTGTTGATCAGAGGAAGATTTTTACCTTTGCAGAGAAGGTGAGTGTTCACACCTCTGAGGTATACAGTTGAAGTTGACTCAACTATAATATTCAGTCACACTGGTCCTAAGCATGCTGGATGATGGCTGTCCATGTTCTGCAGACGAGAAAACAATGTCCATGTTAATACAGGTATAACTGAGCCCACTCTGTCTGCCTCAGCAGACCACACACTCTTGGTACCTACCTGCAGGAAGCTACACTGCTAGATTGAGTCCTCCATCCTGTTCCTACCAGTCAGGAGGACTATTCTCTCCTAAAGCATTTGGTTTGCACTGCCCTGACTTTTGTAGAATCTGCTGGTCCAGGAAATGAAATTTACCAGAGTTTCGGAGGAAATCAGCACAAACACATAGTTCTTTTCCTGGAAAGAGCTTGAGTACATTGAGAAGGCTGTTGTGGTTTTGGTTTCATGTGGATTTTTTTTTTCTTTTTCTTAATGATTATGGATATTTTATTTGCATATGTCTATGCATCAGAAGCCAGAAAAGGATCTCTTGGGCCTGAAGTCACAGGTGCTTGTGAGCATCTGAACTCTGTTCTTCTAGAAGAACAGCCAGTGTTAACCATCTCTCTAGCCTCTGTAGTTGGTAATTTTTCAAAGCTTCTTGAAACCTGATTTTGGCAAGGTGTAAAGAAAACAACTCAAGCAGAAATACAAATTCCTAGAATACTTTGACAACTCTAAAATGTTCCTATCCTTTGACCTAGTAAATTCTGCTCCTGGAAACCTGACCTAAGAAAATCAGAACAAGTAAATAAAGCTTGAGCTGGATGTGAGAGTACTCACCACATTATTACTTTAAAGCAAATATTTAGAAATAAACATATCCAGCGGCAAAGAGCTAGATAAGAACGTTCTGAGGGTTGAGGAGATGGTTCAGTGGATAAAGTGCTTGCTTTGCAATCAGGAGAAGCTGAGTCTGAGTCACCACCTGTCACTTAAACACGCCTGTTCTGAAGCATGTATCTATAGTAACAGTCCAGGAAAGCCAAAGACCCATGGGTCCTGGGGCTCACTAGCCAGCATAACTTCGAGCTCCAGGTCAGTGAGAAATGCTCTCTTAAAAAAAAAAAAAATACAGTGGAAAAGCAATTGAAAAAGACATCCCAGTGTCATCCTCTAGCCTCGTACCCACACAGGTAAGTTCACCCTCATATAAGCATGCACATGCATGCACGCACATCACATGCACACACACTATATTAAAATAGTTTTCAGATTTATTTAATGAGTGGGAAAATGTGTACAATGTTTTCTTGGGTAGAGTGACACCATTTGGGGTTTTTGAGGGGGAAAAGTTGAAGCAGGATGATACCGTATAACCTTAGATGGCTAGAACTTACCACGAAGTTCAGTTTGCCTTACAACTATAGATCCTCCTGCCTCTGCATATACCTTCCGAGTGCTGGGTTTATAGGTATATGTCACCATACCTGGCACAGCAGGTTGGCTTTTCTGACACAAGATCTCTTGTAGCCCAGGCTAGCCTCTAATTTGCTGTGTAACCAAGGATGACCTTGAGCATCTAATTGCCTCTACCTCCCAAAAACTGAGATTACAGTTCCCATATCCAGTTTATGAGGTCCTAGGAGTCAAAGTCAGCACATTTATTGAACGTGCTAGGCAAGCACCTACCAGCTGAGCTATTTCCCAGCCCTTTATCTTTATCTTTGAGACAGCATCTCACACCTGGCCTGCTTACCCTTAGTGTTTTATTTTGTGTTTTTCATTCTAGTATCTCCCTGCACTTGGCTATTCAAAACGGGTACATCTGATGAATCCCATGGTCCCTGGGTTAACTGGAAGCAAGATGAGCTCGTCAGAAGAGGTAAATCACTGACCATTTCTTTACACTTCACATTTATTTATTTTGTGTGTGTCTACATGCATGCTTGTCTGTGTGTCTGAGTTCTTTTCTCAGTGAGGCACTTCACCAGGCCAAAAATCTCATGCTGCTCTGTTCCCATTCATTTAGTTTTGGGTATTGAACCTAAAGCCTCTCGAGTGTGAAGCAAGCATCCTTCCACAGCTGCATCCTCAGACATTCTCGTGTGTGTGTGTGTGTGTGTGTGTGTGTGTGTGTGTGTGTGTGTGTGCGCGCGTGTGCATGCGTGTGCGCAAATCCATACCTGCCATGGCCTATGTATATAGGTCAAAGGAATACTTAGGGAAGCTGGTTCTCTCTTTCTGCCATGTGGGTACCAGAGATTGAACTCAAGTCATCGGGCACTTTTACCCACTGAGCCATCTTGCTCCCCACTCCCCACCCCCACATGCACACAATCATTTCTTGAATCTAGTAAACTCCAGCAAAAGATGGATTGAAGACTGCAAAGAACAGTAACGTAGCCAACTAGAGCACTTGAATGTCTGTGCTGTAAGCATGACTTTATGTCATTCAGTACATCACCAGCCAGGCAGCGGCTGTCTTGTTACCAGTGCTGCTGGTGACCAGAACGAGTAGATCGAATTTCTTTCTTCCTAGGGCTGTGATAAAATTCAGCCCTACTGTGCTGGGTTTGGTGATACTGTCTACCTTTAATGTCAGCACTCTGAATGAAGACTGAGGCAGGAAGATGGACACTACAAGTCAGCCTCAGTGGCACCTTTATCAGCTTGCAATCTCACCAGCCCTGGCTTCAAACTGTTACTGAGTATTGAGCCACCTCACATAACTAAAATCTTTATTTAAAAATTTTTGTTTTGCTGAGAACTGGTGGCACGCGCTACACACTTGGGAGGCAGAGGCAG
Organism: Arvicanthis niloticus; assembly: GCF_011762505.2. Taxonomy (NCBI): domain Eukaryota; kingdom Metazoa; phylum Chordata; class Mammalia; order Rodentia; family Muridae; genus Arvicanthis; species Arvicanthis niloticus. The sequence continues at coordinate 25,327,460 of NC_047662.1, read as the reverse complement.
GCAGATCTCTGAGTTTAGGCCAGCCTAGTCTACAGAGTGAGTTCCAGGACAACCAAAGTTACACAGAGAAACCCTGTCTCAAACAAACAAGCATCATTTTAAGAATTTATATGGAACTAAAGAGATGGTTCTGTGGTTAAGAGCACACGTTCTTGTAAAGGACCCAGATTCAGTTCCCAGTGTCCTCTTCTGGTCCTGTAAGTCACCTGCATACATTTGGTACACATACATACACTCTGGCGCACACACACATTTTTTAAAAATGAATGGGTGGGTGGATGGTAGGTAGGTAAGACATGACTGTAGCTTAGTTGGTAGCGTGCTCACCTAGCATACATGAAGCCTGGGATTGACTCGACACTGCATAAAGCAGGCCTAGTAGTACATACCTGCAGTTCTAACACTGGAGAGGGAAAGGCAGGAAGATCAGTTCACAAACATCCTTAGCAAGTTTGACATCAGCGTAGGTTACACGAGACCCTAGCTCAAAAGAAGGGAAAAGATGTGAAATCCATCAAGGAAAAAATGGATAGATTAGACTTCATTAAAGTTTTAAAAATTATATAATGTGTGTGTTCAAATTAGTTGAGTGTGTTCTCACTTTCTACCACAAGAGGTCTCTTTCCTCCCGACTTCTAGGAGTCCAAAATCGACCTCCTTGATCGGAAAGAGGACGTAAAGAAAAAGCTGAAGAAGGCCTTCTGTGAGCCTGGCAACGTGGAGAACAACGGGGTTCTGTCCTTCATCAAGCATGTCCTCTTTCCTCTCAAATCTGGTAAGATTCTTCCTGCGTGGTTCTCAGGGGCCAGGCTCACGATCCAAAGTCCTGCTGTGACTGTGCTTAAAACTGTCATAGGTTTTTCTTGCGGGGACTGGCTGCCCTGAATCTCTGCCCTGATTTCATATATACAGTGTGTGTTGTGAGACTGGACTGTCCCTTAGTCGTCTGTGTGTTCAGTAGCAGGTGGGGTTTTATAGGGTTGTCAGGCTGCAGAGACAGGCATATTGAACTAGAATACAAGAGAGCTCTAAGCAATGGTTTTTGCTGGATACACTGTGTGGCTGCTTATCTATGAGAGAACAGGAAAGCTCGGCTGTAGAGAGCTTGTTTAACATACATCAGAGCCGAGGTTTAGTCCTAGCACTAAAAAATAAAAAGTCAAATGCCAGGGCTGCTGAGATGACTCACTTGGTAAAGTAAAAGGTGTTAAATATGATATGCGTATGTATGTACGCATACACACACACACATACATACTCACACACACTCACTCTTCTGCATTGGGTTTAGGAGTTACCACAGGCAGTTCCTGACTTGATTGTTGCTGTGTTGTAGAGTTTGTGATCCTAAGAGATGAGAAGTGGGGCGGAAATAAGACCTACACCGTTTACCTGGAGCTGGAGAAGGACTTTGCTGCTGAGGTAATGCTAGAGAAAGACAAAGACCACTGAAGTCTAACAGCCTCCCCACCCCCACTTTCTGGCTGCCAGCCTGTGTGAAGGAACCATACAGCTCTGTCTTGGTACCCACCGAGGCTGTGTTTTGTTAATGACGTAGATGTGGATTCAAGTATTTTATTAAGTAGGTGGGCAAATAGCACAAACATAAGTTACTGGTCTTCAGTCCTCTCCAAAGGGCTAGATGCAATAAAGACCTTCTCCATGGCTCTACTCGAGCACTACTCACACCCAGACACGTTTAAGTGTATATTCTGTCTTCGGGTATAGGAAAAACTGGGTTCTCTTCTCATGGCTCCAGAGGGCTGATGTAACACTAGATTGGGAAAGTGGGAATAGAAAGGTTACTCAGTTGTTAAGAGCACTTATTGCTCTTGCAGAGAACTGGGGTTCAGTTCCCAGAACCCACATCAGGCAGCTCACACTGCCTGTGACTGTACCTCAAGAGACTCTGATGCCGTCTTCTTGCCTCCAAAGGCAATAGTATATATATGTACCAGGCACACAAACATACATGTAACTTTTAAAAATTGAGAAAAATTTATATACATATGTTGGATTTTTAAGACAGGTCTCTCTATGTAGCCCTGGCACTCAGAGATCCATCTCCTTCTGCCTCCCTGGTGCTGGGATTAAAGGTGGGCACCACACATGAACCACCTAAGAGAAACTTTCTAATAATAATCTCAGTAGTTGGTGAAGGCAGGCTGATTGACTTGACTTTGCCATCCCTTCCCCTAGCAGTGCGGGGTCAGTGACTGGAGAACTGTCTTGGAAGCAATACTAGATGTAAATGGGTTTGAGCAGCAGCTGGGGGACACTTTGATCCCTGAGGTCTGGCATGTGGCCCATTAGGGAATGTGTCAGAAACATTGCTCTGAAACCCTTCTCTGCTGTCTGAGGCAGGCCACTGTACCCACACCCCTGAAAGCAGTTCTTAGTGGGAATGTTGAGCATAATTAGAAGGAAGCTTCTGGAGAACTCTGCAGTCCCTATTCTCATAGCATAGTCATGGTAGACTTTCACTTATGTGTCCACGTAGTTTTGATCTTCACTGCCTGAGACAGAAGTCACTCACTAGTGACAAGTGGCTGTGCAAGACCTATGGCATGGATACTGCAGCCAATAATAAATCGTAATTTACACCTGCATAGCCTCATGCCTAAAGCTTTCCTTCAAAATTAACTAATCCAAAGGAAATGAAGAAGTAGCATCAGAAACAGAAATGCTGTCATTAATGTATCACAGCGATCATACCTACAGATGTCTCTTCAGAATACCTAAGGACTTCCAGGCTAGATTTAGGTCCAAAAAGGTAACTATAGGACACAGACAAAGTAAAATATGAATTCCTGAGCCACGGATTGAATAAATATTCCAAAATCCATAAAGAAAAACAGAAAAACAAAAAAGCCGGGCAGATGTCATGCCTTTAATCCCAGCACTCGGGGCCAGATCTCTGCAAGTTTAAGGCTAGACTGGTCTACGGAGTTCCAGGACAGAAAAACCCTGTCTCAAAAAAGGAAAACCCAAAAGTGGTTTAGATTTCACATTTCTTCAGATCTGGGAATGTTTACACATACAGTGTGATATTTAGGGTGTTTGACCAAACAGTTCATTGTTTCATTTACACTTTACACACCTGGAGGTGATTTTTGTAGGGAATTTTTAGTGTGTCTGCGCCTTTAAAGTTTTTTTTTTCTTAATTGCATGTGCATGCATGTTTTGCCTACAAATATTTATGTATGTATGTGTACCACAAGCACACTTCATACCCACAGAAATTAGAAGAGGATGTAGGAGGATCCTCTGGAATTGGAGTTATAGATAGTTGTGATCCAGGGAGTGCTGGGAATTGAACCTGGGTCCCCTACAAGAGCAACAAGTGCTCCTTTAACCACTGAGCAGTCTCTCCAGCCCTCACGTGCCTGTGCTTTGACTGTAGCATTTCATACATGGTCCTATGTGGAATTTCTCTTGTTATCCTATCGATGCCCAGACTCTGGAGCAGGCGAGGGATGCTCAGCCATACTGTGGGCCCCAGCGCCACTCTCCATGACCACCGTGTCATGTGACTCAGGTCCCTGCTAGCATCCCCATTTTTGTTTGTTTGTTTGTTTATTGTTTTCTGAGTCTTGCACCATAGCCTAGGCTGGTCTCAGACACTAACCTTCTGTGTCAGCCTCTTGAGGATTGAGACTACTACAGGTGTGAGTCACCAGGCCCAGCCTTATACTCTCTTTTTATAAGTGAACCAAGACTAGACTGAGATTGTAGCTTAGCGGTAGAAAGCTCACCTAGCATGTACAAGACACTGGGTTCAAGCCCCAGTACCTCAAAAGAAAAAAGAAAAGTAGTGAAAGTTGTCGTCATCAGAACTTATAAAGACAGGGCTGGAGAGATGGCTCAGCAGTTGGGAGCACTGACTGTTCTTCCAGAGGTTGTGGGTTCAATTCCTAGCACAAACATGGCAGCTCACAATTGTCTGTAACTCCAGGATCTAATCCCTCACACAGACATCCATGCAGACAAAACACCAGTGTACATAAAACCTACAAGAGGGCTAGGGATCCAATCACACCACTAACTGGAGCCTTGTTTAGGCCCAGGGTTTCCTGTGTAAACATTTTCAGTGACTAATGTTTGGTTTATACCTCAGAGCATGACTGGAAAAGACTAAGAGAATCAGAATAATGAGCACACTGTGCCTACACAGCCCATGAGCTAGAACAGAACTCAGTCAGAAGACCTGGCTCAGGCTGAATACAGCACCAACAGTTGTGACTCCAGCATTCCATGGGGCTGAGCAGGAAGAGTGTATGTTTGAGGGTAACCTAGGCTACATAGTGAGGCCCACCTGAGAGAGACAGGCAGGCAGGCCACTGCCTTTGAGACCAGTTACCCTTCTCTGTACCACGTTGTCTCACAAGAGTGTAGTGAGGCTCAAGACTGCTGGGAATGTACTTATGTCTACCATGTCACCTCTTTAATAGACTCTGGATCCAGGCCTCTTCTCACCGGGCCCTGTTTACTTCTACAGGTTGTACACCCTGGAGACCTAAAGAATTCTGTTGAAGTTGCCCTGAACAAGTTGTTGGACCCCATTCGAGAAAAGTTTAATACCCCAGCCCTGAAGAAGCTGGCCAGTGCCGCCTACCCAGATCCTTCAAAGCAGAGTAAGTCCAGCTGGGAAAGGAGCCTGGAACAGTGCCTGAGGCTTGCTTTAACTGACACTGAGCTGACCTGCTATTACACCAACACTGCTCAGAGGCTAGTGTGAGACTGGACTTAGAAGCATAAAAGCCTGCCTCGGGTTCAATGAACTTGTCTGCTCGGGCTTCCTAAGAAAGCTCACCTTAACAGCCTCCCATCTCTCTGCTTCTGTCTCATGAGTTGGCCAACCAGATACCGTGATGCTTAGGAACTGCCATAGATACTTTGTATGACCCTTCCAGAAGAGACCCCTCAAATTCTGCATGGATTTTATGAGTAGAGATACCCAAAGGTGGCCAGACTACTACAGGCCCTGCCCTCCAGCCTAATAATGGAGAAAAGGTGTGGGAAGAAATGGAATCCTTTCTGCAGGGTTGCTGAGCCTGTGTTAAAATATGACTCAGTGGATAGGTTCTGGGATTCTCTCCTAAATCCTCCTTTCAGTATCCTCATCTGGTGCTGTCAGTACTGGCCTGCCATTGGGATGGGGGAAGTCTCTGGAGGGAGAGTCTGACTCCATGAAGTTCTTCTCATTCCCAGAGTCTACTGCCAAAGGCCCTGCCAAGAACTCAGAACCAGAGGAAGTCATCCCATCCCGGCTGGATATCCGTGTGGGCAAAATCCTCAGTGTGGACAAGGTAGTCATTCCTCACCACATCTCAAAGGGGCACAGAATGGTTAGGTTTGCATGTTTCCCTCTGTAAGAAACCTATCTGGAGACATATTCCCTGGGGTCATATTCAAGTCAGAATCCAGGTGTCTAATGCAGGCGGCCTCTGAACCTCGAACATTACAGCCAGGAACACAGAGGGAACTTAGCCATCAAATATGGCCTGATGATGCACTCAACTGGGATGGACCAGCTTGCCTGGACTAGCTTTAGGTTGGCCACGTGTCCCCCTAGACAGTGGGGGGTGGGAGGGAGGCTTCCTTTTTTGCAGATAGGTCATGAGATCAGTCTTTGGCTGGCAAGGCATGTTCTAGGCCTGTTTTCCCCTGACATTGATTTCTTGACATTGACAAGCTTCCTGACCAAGGCCGATTAGTACAGTCCGTCACCTGGAACCCTGGTGTACCTGGGGTGCAATCGCAGTCACCACATTCCAGTCTTTAATCCCCATTAGGAGATTTCCCACAAGCCACTAGGTTTATTTTCTCAAATCTGGACCCTTGAGAAGTAATGTTCCTTCAAACTAGTCAAGAAAAGCACATACCTATGATTCTAGAATTAGGGAAGCTGAGGCAGAAGGACCACAAGTTGGAGTCCAGCCTTGACTATATAGGGAGACCTTGTCCCAAAGATGAAAAAGGGCCAGAGTAGGGGAGCTTTGGGAAGAGCAGATGTCCTTGCGGAGACGACTCACCAAGCATTTAATCCACTCCACTGTGGGTATCCCCCATTTACCTATTTGTATATTGGGGGTTGAGAGGAATATTCATGGGATCTGGGGCTCTAACTCAAGTGGTCAGGCTTGGTAGCAAGCACCTATACCCACGGAGCCTTCTCTGGCCCTGACAAGACTCTCGCTGACAGCACCCAGATGCAGATAGCCTGTACGTGGAGAAGATTGATGTGGGGGAAGCTGAACCCAGGACTGTGGTGAGCGGCCTCGTACAGTTTGTACCCAAAGAAGAACTGCAGAACAGGCTGGTGGTGGTGCTGTGCAATCTGAAACCCCAGAAGATGAGAGGCGTGGACTCCCAGGGCATGCTGCTGTGTGCTTCTGTGTGAGTGAGGGTGTGCTGGGCTGGGACCAGGGGAGGACAAAAGACTGAGGAGTCGGCCTGTAGAGTGCCTTTCTGTGTGCCATATGCAAGCCCTTCCTGTTGATGAGAGTGGATGAGGCAGAAAGGGGCTGCTGTGCAAGCCCTGGAACGAGACATCTCCATACAGATAAGAAGTTAGCTATAGGGGTGGACAGGGGTGGTGGCACATGCCTTTAATCCCAGCACTTGGGAAGCAGGGCTGGTCTACATAGTGAGTTCCAGAATTAAAAACACAGAAAATTGCCAGGCAGTGGTGGTGCACACCTTTTTTAAATTTTTTTATTTTTTATTTATTTTTTTGGTTTTGGTTTTTCGAGACAGGGTTTCTCTGTGTAGCCTTGGCTGACCTGGAACTCACTCTGTAGACCAGGCTGGCCTCGAACTCAGAAATCCACCTGCCTCTGCCTCCCAAGTGCTGGGCTTAAAGGTGTGCACCACCACCACCCGGCGTGCGCACACCTTTAATCCCAGCACTTAGAAACAGACAGGATCTCTGAGTTTGAGGCCAGCCTGGTCCACAGGAGAGCCAGGGCAACACAAAGAAATCCTGTCATGGGGAGTTGCGGGGGATTAATTAAATAATTAAGAGTAAAATAAAAACATTAGTGGATGCTGGGCACAGCACCCCACCTTTGATCATGACACTTGGGAGACAGAGGGGGAGGGGTCTCTTTAATAAACCTGGTTTGCATCTCAAGGTCCTGGCCAGGCTGAGCTGCACAGTGAGAGCCTGTCTCACAACAAAAGGATGAAGGTCAGATACAGCTCAGTTGGTGGACCTCAGGCTCCCCCCTCATAAATGTGAGCTTGGTGATCCACACCCACAGCCCAGCACTGGACAAGAAGCAACCTGAGAATCAGTTCAGCGACATAACATGTTTGGTATAGCCTTGGCCACATGAGACTCTCTCCAAACAGGCAAACATAACTGAAGATGTCTCACTACTAGGAAGAAGTGGAGCATGTTGTAACTGTGGACAAAGTCCTTGCTGAAGACTCACTTGTAACTTCCCAGGAAAAGGAATTTAATATAGTCCTGGTTATATGTTCAGAGATGTGGAAAGGTGATGGGGACCTTCTGGGCTACAGTGCTGAGGGTGTCCTGTCCCTTTAGGTCCCAGCTCACTCACTTTAACATCCAGAGCTTTTGGGAAATCCGTAATCTTGCCTTTTCTTCTGTGTCTTTCCAGAGAAGGGGCAAGCCGCCAGGTTGAACCTCTGGATCCTCCTGTCGGCTCTGCTCCTGGTGAACGGGTATTTGTACAGGGCTATGAGAAGGGCCAACCAGATGAGGAGCTCAAGCCCAAGAAGAAAGTCTTTGAGAAGCTACAGGTAAAACACTATTGCCATTGTTGGAAATAATGTTGTAATAAGGCCATATAAAAGACACACAATTCAGATGTTATTTATAAGCCACATGATTCCTGGATTGGGCAGATCTAGAGTTATTCCAACTTATGCCCCAGCTGTACAGTCCATTGTAACTTGCTGTTTCTCCTGGCCACAAGGTTCTGGTCTATTGTGGCTTCCTCCTCTCTGTCTGTCCTCCTCATCCCCCTCCCTGCAACCCCCCCTCAAACCTCCAGTTCCACTTTACTCCCTCCGCTGCCCAGTCACAGGCTCTGGCCTCTACTGGCCAGTTAGACTGGGAAGAAGATTCACACGGCAGCACTAGAGTGAATGTGAGCATCTCCTCACGGGCGACCACACCCTAAGAAACCAATTTTAGCTATGGGACATATGCAACATACCAACGCACTGCGGTCTTCCATTGCCCAGGCTGCCCCAGTGTGCTGTTACTGAATCAGCAGCTGCCTCTTTCCCAGTCAAGATTTCCTGCATCTGAGCCCTCTGTCCTCGTTTAGATCTGAATGTGAGCTTAATCTCAGGACCCCACATATGCTGAGTACTGACATGAAGCACTGAGGGAGGGACTTGAGACACTTCCTTGTCCATTTGATCCAGTCTGAGAGCGCAGCAGATGGGAGGTTATCCACATCTTATTTGTCAAGATTCCTGATGAGACAGGGTCACCAGAAGTCATAGAGCCAAGGGCAGGTGTGGCAAGGGGCTCAGGTTTTGACCCACCAAACCACAGCAAAGAAATGAAGAAAAGGAAGCAGACCCCTCCCCTACCTTGAACTTCGAGCACTCACCAGTGCGCGCACAGCTGCCCCCATGGTCCTGGACCTACTCATTGATTCTTCTCAGTATCAAGACCAGAATGTGTCACGCCCTGTCCTACATGCCTAGATTGCATCTGTGTGGCACATTAGCTCTCTATGGAACAGACACTGTAGAAACTGTCTTAAATACAGGACCAAAAATGAGACTATCCATAGTCCTGCTGGGTGTGTTGGTGCCTACATAGTAATTCCAGTACTTAAGAGACAGAGAGGACGGCTCAAGTCCCTCCTCAGTGCTTCTCCCAGGTTCATGCCAGTCTGGCTTATATAAGGAGGTCCAGGCCAGCCAGGGCTACACAGTGACCCTGTCTCAGTAATCCTCAACTGTTTCCTCTGGTCTTTTGCTAGGTAGAGGGGCATTCACGTTCATCTGCTCCTTATGCCGGAAGATGTCTCTTATTAAATAGCGGCAGGGATCATGTTCACGGTGTGCTGTGCTTACTAGCAGCCTGCTATAGCTGGCCTGCAGCACACTTAGTAGCAGAGCACTCAGCACAGGCATCAGAACTCTAGGTTTGATCTGTGCCTCCCAGTGCACACAGCGGTGCTGTGGTGGACATCAGCAGTCTGAGAGATCTGTGTCCTTACTCATGAATGCAGATGTGCTTGTCAGAAGGGAAGCACACAGAAGCCTTTGGGAGCTGTGCTGAGAAGTTGGCCCAGGTGTGATGGTACACACCTTTAACCCCTCCAGCACTCAGGAGCATGGGCAGGCAGCGCACTGAGTTTGAGACTAGCCTGGTCTACATAGTGAGTTCAGGACAGCTAGGACTACCCAGAGAGACCATTTCAAAATCAAAATGGCAAAGTTGGAGAAGCTTATGCTAACAATGTAAGAATGTTGAGTCCCGCCATTGTGATTTGATTTTCAGGCCGACTTTAAGATTTCTGAGGACTGCATTGCACAGTGGAAGCAAACCAACTTCATGACCAAGCTGGGGTTTGTCTCCTGTAAATCACTAAAAGGGGGTAACATCAGCTAGCCAGCTCGGTGTCCTCCCACCATCCTATCTGTCGGCTCGACTTGTGTCTATCTTTCACCCGCTCCCATCAGGACACTGAAGCACCAGGTCTGAACTGATGACTAAATACAGGACTTGGAAAGAGACTTCTACTGTGTAGGATGACCCAGCCTGCCTGAAAGGAAAGTGTCTGGGCTGAGATACGGTGCCCAGCAGCAGACTGGCTCTACCTTCTTCCCTTGGCAGCTGATTTGAGAAATCTGGTTTCAATAGAACCCACAGAAAAAGTTTATTCCATGGTCCTTGTAATTGGAAAAACACTGGTTCCCAAGTTTCCATGGGGTTTTCCCTGCAGCTGTACCTTGGGCTGAGAGGAGTGCCTGGTCTGGGCTAATTACAGCTTCTCCCCAGCAGGAAATTGTGGGATTTGAAAAGAAGGGAAAACAGAGCCTAGAGGTCTCCCAAGCTTCCCAGGGCTGGCAGCATTCTCCAGGCTTGCCTACCCTGAGGCTTGGCACCAGAGGCAGGATTTGCCCCAGCTCTCTTGGGGTTCCCTTGATCTGGCTAGGTTGGGCAATCGCTAAACAAACCAGCTGTGTTAGCAGCAGGATGGGAATGGACTGACACACTGTGGAGCTTTCTTCAGAATGTAAGGTACTCCATAAGGCATCTCAATCAGATCACTAACCGCCACTGTCAACTTTAAATAAAGTGTCTGAACAAGGCTTTCTGGACAGATTCTCGTGTACTACACCATCTCAGGGGACAGCATGAATGCGGGGCAGCTGCTATACTCACCTAACCTGGGATCGCTGACTTAGCCATACAATGGGATGGGACAGGCAGGGACAAGTAATGGACATCCTGAGTGTCCCCTTGGTCAATACTAAGGTCCCCTCTTGGGTCAGTGCCTGCAGCAGGCAGGACACCATCTCTTGTGTGGGCCAGAGCACTGGCCTGTCTACCACAGCCAGGTCCTTTTGTGCTTCAGACTGGGCTAGCATGAGGGGTGCATTCCTCAAGCCTTGTTACTGCGTATTACCAGGTCTCACCTGCTGCCGGTGTCTGGAAAACAGCAGTCACAGCCAAGTTTCAATCATTTAATTAATACCTTTTAATGAAACACAACTTTGTCATGTGTCTCACTCAAGCTTCAGAGGAGAAGGAATCAGGGAAAGGATTGTTTATATAGACATATCAAAGACTCAAAAGTAAGGAAATATATATATATATTTCTCTCTTCTAACATTTTTATGCAAATTAAAAATCAGAGGCTTTTGGTCTCTCCATTTGCACAAGGGCAAGCTCATTTACCCCAGAGGACAAAGAGATTGTCCCTCTTAGACTCTCCTTCCTTTGTACTCTGGCCCACCCAGTGGGGAAACACACAGATCCCAAGCCAGGGCAAGAGCTCTGAACCCTGGAGGGGGAAGACAAGGCAGCTGCTTCCCCGCCCCACAGCTCCCAGACCAGGGCCTGGTTTCATGGGGTTCTGACCAGTCCTGGATCCTGGGGCGAACAGTGCTTACTTTGATTGTCTTCCCTTCCAGTAATGTCGACCCAGCAGCAGCTCCCCATCACACGCTGGACAAGGAAAAGACAGCAACAAACAAGCAGCCCTAACAAGAGGGCTTAGGGAACCTGGACTCTACCCCATCTCCCCAGTTCTTGACAGCAAAGTCAATAATGGGGTAGTGAGTCGCTCCCTTGGTAGTGGAGAAGCTAATGGCTTGCCAGGCTCAAGGCCCTGTTGAAATGACTCAAGAGGTGGCCCTGAAGGAGGCACAGCCATTGGAGCCTATAGAAACTCCAGCTTACCTCAGAGGTGGTACAAGCTGAAAACAAGTCATGAGATTCCAGGAAGAGAAATTAGTATAGCGGAGGCTGCTATCTGAGGAGGATAGCCACCGGCCTGCTCAAAAGATCACTGCTTATCCCCTCTTCTAGAGAAGAACCTGGGGTAATAGAGGCCCTTGGCTTCCCATCCTGGCCACAAAGCCTCAGCTCCCTCCACCTGGCAGAAAGGTAGCTGCAGAAAGGACATGCACCAAAGAGTGGAGACAGGTCAGAGAAAGAATCTGAGGAATAGGCCTGGGCCCACTGCCCAGTAAGTCCCTGCCAGACTCTCCCCACACCTTGGCAATATTTCCTGCCAAGCTGAAATGGACACATCCCATGAGCTCCTGGCTCTGAAGCTGTGCCCATCCACCCAAACACAATCAAGTGTCACAGGACAGGTGCCCAGCATGCCAAGATCCCAGATGGCTCCCTACTCTAGTCTGGTTTTTGGTTTCTTAGTGCAGTGGCCACAGGCCTCCTCTGGCTTTTCTCTCCTCACCCATAAGTCCCCTAGAAGGAGCACCTGACAGGACTGGAAGGCAGGAGAGTGGTTGGTGTTATGTTGAGGCACAGGAAGGCTAGCCTCGACTGTACCTTTTGTGCTTTGGAATTCCACAGCCCCACTCCTGCCAGCAGCCTGGGAAGCCTGTGGGGACGAGAGACTTGCCCATTTCCAAGAACTAAGGAAAGGAGTGGACTGGATGGCAGAGTGGACAGACTGGTCCCAGCTGGGGGCTGGCTACCAAGGACTGATGCTGCCCCCCTGTAAACAGGCTCTTGGAATTTGGTTTCGTGAGCCCTGGAGGATAGACATGCATCCACTTTGCAAAGTGCTTTGATTCAGGACTACAATAAACATGATTCCAGACATGGAACAAAATAAACACATATTCTGCTTCCTCCCACGGCTGTGGCCTTGGGGCTGGGGTGGGGGGTGGGGGGTGGGGCACAGCCACCCACTCCCACCAGCTACCTTCTTCAAGAGGAGGCTAAGGCCAAGGCTGAAGGGCTGCTGGAGGTGAATCCTTTCAGGAAAAAGGCATGAGGGGAGGGGTAATTTGGAGGATGGGCAACACCAGGCTTGCATAAACATGGAAGGAAGGCTGTGAAGATTAAGGCCGCAGGCATCCTGTCTTAGGTTGTGTCTGCCAGATCCTCTCTTCCTTGGAGCTGCTCGGGTCCCTGAGAGACTGTATCCCTGGGATGGGTCAGCAGTGCCAGTTGAGTGATGACAGTCAGACCAGTTTCTTCTGTGGATCTGTGAGGAGAGGACATTCAGCAAGCTTCCCAGTTTGGTTCTGACAAAAACCCCAAAACGCACCTTTCCCAACCTTTCTGTATCCCATCACTTCACTGACACTGGGCTAGACACTTTATATAGACAGAGAGTAACATGGGTGTCTACGCCACATTTTAAACCTAAAGAGATGATGTGACAAAACTGGAATATACTTGGGACGGGTGCCAGAGTGTGTGTCCCAGCTTTCCCTCCTCGCCCAGATTCCTATCAGTAGTTTGAAGACAGGTATCTCAAAACCAGAACCATTTTATAGATCCAAGAACATGCCCACCTATGGTGGGCCCTCAGAGAACTGATTTTGCACCAGTGCCTACAGTACCTGAACCAGGGGGGCCCATCTTCTCTGTAGCAGCCAGCTGCACACCTCCATTCTCTGCCAGCTCCCCCTTAGTCCTGTCCTCAGTATGAGGGAGCCCATTGGTGGATGGAGCAGTAAGAGACTCTGCCCTGGGAAAACTGGGGGAGGGGGGAGGGACTCCCACAGGGGGTTTGCGGGCCACAGGTGGGGGAGCCTTGGAAGGCTTCTTCTGGGCCTGGGGTGTCCGCTGCTCTGAAATACTCCGAAGTTCAGCCACTAGATTCCGCTGGAGGTCAGCCTGGGCCTCAGGGGACACGGGCCTCTCAAGCTGCAGTTTTCTGGTACCCTTGGAGAAGATAAAGCTGGCCTTAGAGGCTGGAGACTGTGGAGACCGTGGCTCTGCCTCTGGCACTCCAGTAGGCAGAGCACCTCCAGGGCTCTCACTGGCAGCCAGGCTGGAGGCCTTGAGTCGGACGGCAGCATGGAGCCCAGAGGGAGCAGGCACTGGGCTGGCCCGCCCAGACAGGGCTCTTCTCAGAGGCTTCTGAGGGGCTGATGAACCCGGAGAAGGATTCGAAGGATTCGGAACCCCTGTAGAAGCACCCACAGAGCGAAGCCGGACCATCTGCAGGAGCGAGGGTGTGACCAGAGGTGTGCCAGCATCCTCCCTGGGAGCCCCACTGTTCTTGCCCAAGTCCTTCTGAGGGAGCTTGGCCAGAGATTCTGACACAGAACTAGCTGGAGGTGGAGCTGGTGGAGCTGGTGGAGCTGCTGGAGGGGTTTGGGACAAGCTAGCAGCTGAAAGGATGGCAGCCTCCGAGTTGCAGGGCTCCAGAGGACCAAGCTCAGGGCCTACAAAGAAGGCCTCCTCAGGTGGGGGAAAGTCAGCCATCGACAGGTCCTGTTCCTCAGGTGCAGGTGGTGGTGGTGGTGGCCAGCTTGGATCTGGAAGGATCTCCTCAGCAGTTTCTGGAGGAGGTGGGAGCTCCTCAAGCACCTCTGGCTTCTTAGTAGGTGGTGGGGGTGGATGATAAGATGGGGGTGGGGATGGTGGGGGTGACTGGTCTTTGAAGGCAACAGGAGACTCCTGGGCTGGAGTCAAGGTTGTCTGAGGCATGGAAGGAGACGCAAGACTGGTGTCACTGGTGGAAACTGGCCCAGGAGCCACAGCAGGAGCAGCCAGAGCAGGAGCAGCTTGGTTAGAGCTCTTAGACTTGGAAGGTGGTGGAGAGAAAGGAGCAGGCACCTTAGGATGAGGAGGTATGACAAACCTGTCACTCAAGGGAGTGGACATCTGTGGGCCAGAGCGGTCTAAAGGAGTAGGGTCTGAAGAAGAGGAACACAGAGATGTGAGGGACGAGGATACAGAGGCCCCAGGAGATCGAAGGGATGTCACCCGATCTGGTTTGGGGGGCTGAACCTTGCCTGGGGAAGCAGGGGCAACTGTCAGACCTTTGGGAGGCAGAGTTGGGGTACCACTTTGGCTTGAGTATCCACTTGAAGGTGAAAGTGTCCGTTCTGGGGAACGTGGGGGACGCCTGGAGCCACCTGGGGACAAGCCAGAGCCCCAGCTGCCCGCTGAGCTGGGTGGACAAGATACTGCCCCCACCCCTGAAGCCCCACCTGTGGTGGGCGGGCGAGGCAGCTGTGGCTGCTGCTTTCGCTCTGGTTTAGGTGGTAACCCTAAGGGCCCATCAGGCACTGCTGAGCCGCGCTGATGGAGGGAATAGGTCCGGCGGGGAGGTGGGGGAGGCCGTTTCATCTTACGCAGGGACACACTCCTGCCAGACAACTGCCCACTGCTTCGGATGCTGGCCGTGTCTGAGACCTCAGCTGTGCTACCCCCGCTGGGGGAGCCCCTCCCACTACCCCCTGGAGGAGGGGGTACCACATTATTGCTAGCTACAGAGCCCTCTGGCTGGCCATCAGAACCCCCCTTAGAGGAGAGAGTGGACCCATCAGACACAATGGTCTCGGAGGACTGAGAGTGACTCCAGTTGTCACTGGACGAGGAAGCGTTGCGGCTAAGGGGCCGAGGACTTGAAGCTGAGGAGAAGCGGCCCAGTGAGCGAACCGAAGCTGGGCTAGCAGACAGCAGGCTGCATCGGCTCAGAGTGCGCAGGCTGCTGCGGCCCAGGGCCACCACATCCACCGTGGGTGGCAACACAGCATGCGGGATCAGCTTCGACAAGTAGGTGGCCTGGGGTGAGATGGACATGGCTGGACTCAGTGGCTCTGGAGACCCTGCTCCTCCTGTCAGTCCAGGCACCGCGAGGGACATAGGCCTCGTCAGTGGTGGTGGCCGGGCTCCTGTGGATCGGCCAACAAGCGTGTCATCATGGTAAACACGATCGATGTGGCGCTGTATAATAGCCTCTGCATCAGTGCCAGCCTCTGTTTCTGCCTCCAGAGCCTGCAGGGACACCCGGACCCCTGTCCCCAAGGCCAGGCCTGCTGAGCACCCATCCACTGTGGGAATGCGGACAGCGTCCCGTGAACCGGGAGGCTGTGGGGTGCCTGGTGCCTCACGATTGTTCCGCAGGCCTGAAATAGACAAGGAGATGGGGTCAGCAAAGGGACTGGTCAGGTTCCCCGTTGTCCACCACCAATGCCCACTGACAAAGGCTCACCGAGCTCCTTCTGCACATGCTGAGGCAGCCCCAGCACCGTGCTCCTCCGCTCCCTCCGCCGCCGTCCTGACTTTCCAGATTTGGGGAATGAGTCGTGGGGTCTGAAGGTGGAGCCTAAGGAGCCAGTCCAGGGGGAGAACCCATTAGAACAGAAGGCCTCTGAGCACCCTATAGACATAGCTCAGGACTAATAAAGTACCAGTAAGCGTGCTTTCTTTAAGACTTCTGAAAATTCCCTCACTAATTCAACAATGATCTTTCCATTTAGTGAACGGTCCTTAGTGAAAAAATCATCATCATGTCTAATGGTTGACACTCATTCCAATGAGGTAAATGTTCTTAATATCCTGACTTTCTTGGAGCGAGGGGTTACACATGCCTTCCGTAGGCCCTCTGCGGCAGTCCCTAGCCAATCCTTTGGCTTTTGTTTTGAGATAGGGATATCATACAATCCAGGTCAGCCCCTAACTCACTATGCAGCTGAGGAAGTCCTTGAATTTCTCATCCCCCTACCTCTATATCCGAAGCGCTAGGATTACAGGTGTGTCCTACCACACCGTTCCATATAGTCCCAGGGACTGGACCCAGGCTTCCCTGCATGCAAGGGCAAGCATGATTTCAACTCAGCTAAACTGAAAAGTCAATCTCTCAAAGTCAGATGCTCAAAGAAGTGAAGGGTTTATATTCCTGGTCACGCAGCAGCTAAGGTGCCATAAATCAGGGTTCCCAGACGCTTCACTAGCTTGCTTTGGGTCAGTGTCCACCATGAACCTCTACAAGGATAAAGGGTACTGTCTGGTACAGTCACTGAGTCACAAAGCCTGGGATATAAAGCGATGTGACGGTGCTGGTCACCTTTCCCCCCCCACCTCGGAATCCCAGCAGATGACAACACACCTCTGCGCTGGATCATCTCCGAGCGGACAGAGAGGGCATCCTCCGCCGTGGAGCTCTCTGTCATGTATGACTTCTGACTGCAGAAGGAGATGGTGTCTTCATCCGGCCCCGTCCGGGACAACTGTTGGGGGACCAGAGTAACTTGAATGGGCTGTCCAAGGCTCCCACCGGATCCCCCAGCATCAGCTAGCACTGAGCAGGTACCAGATGGAGCAAGCCTGGACTAGCTGTCAGAAGTCATTTAATCTACCTCTTCAACATAAAGAAGAAACTAGTCCAGAAAAAGCCCAAAGCCATGCATGCCAGAGGCTAAGCCAGAAGGGAAGAACATGCCGGAGCAGGGCACAGCTGGGCACAGGGCTCACCTGGATGCTCTGGGTGTCTCCATGGTCCCAGCCACCCTTGCTCAGTTTCTGTCTTTCTGGAAGACACCAGAAGGGTCTGTTGGCCTAGGCCCCTGACCCAGGAGCTGGGAATTGCACTCAAACAGGACAGGACTTACCTTGGTGTTGTAGGGAGCGGAGCCCCTCCTGGGCCTGCGTGTGCAGCTCTTCCAGATGAGGTGGTCTCCCGCTGGGGAAGAAAACGTTGTCCTGGTGTTCATCTCCTACAGATCCTGGCCCCTGGCTGGGCCCAGTGCCCTGACGGTTGTCACTCTCCGCCTTGGCAGAGCCTGATGGGACGGAGAAGAAAGTGAAGCCCAAAGGCATGTGGGTGGGCGCTGGAGACTCACAAACACAACAACACAGGCATGCAGTGCACACTCCTTTGATGTCTACCCCTGCAATACCGCCTAGACACACACTTATCCCATGTACACACACCGACTACGCTGGAGGATACATATACCTGAGTAACCACATCTTGTAATGGGCCCACACAAGGTCAACACACAGGTCCTTTACATCCACACAACTTTTACGGCAGTGTAGATACACAAACAATACCCAAGTATAAACCAGCAAACGTGGCTCCATCAGCTTCCACAGATCCACCTGACACCGTTCTGCATACACCCAAAGTAGACATAAAACTGCACCCACGGGTCACTTGGGGTTCCACACAGACACCCTGAATACATGCAGAGCCCACAGCAAGTACGGTTTCTTGTCTCAAGACCTGACGCTTCACTTTAAAGGAAAACAAACCACCTTCTTCAAATATCCCCCTGACCCAAGTCCAAAAAGATGCCATGGGAAACTAAAGACCTGTCAGTCACAATCGGATTCCCAGAAAACCCTAAGGAAGGAAGAGGTCAGGGACACCTACTTACTCATATGGCTGCCCTCTAGAAGGATACACAGGGGAGGGGAGAAGAGGGATCAGGCCCCACAACTCCCCCTGGGAACTTAGCCTCTCTTGGGGGAACAGGCCAGGTATGGCCTCTCCTGGAGGCCCTGGCCTGGCCCCAGGTACAGAGGAGCCAGGGCTCCATTACAGGGGATCCTGTTACAGGCTCTGCCCACAGAGGGGCTAGTCATCTAATCCTGAGGATGGGGCTGTGTCAGCACTTTGCAGTCCCGGCCCCTCTTTAAATGAAACCCACAACATAAGCAAAAGCGCTGGGAAGGTCATGTGACCTTGGCAGTACCCTGAAGAGGAGCAGTAACAAAACATGCCCTTTAAAGGGCCCCACCCCAGGAACTGGGTCTCCAACTCAGACAACTGCCCCTGTCGCTTTCCTCAGTATTCTTCAGCACCAGACCACCTGCCCCAAGAAGCCACAGGAATCCCACCAAGGCGGAGCTAAGAG
Source organism: Arvicanthis niloticus (assembly GCF_011762505.2). NCBI lineage: Eukaryota > Metazoa > Chordata > Mammalia > Rodentia > Muridae > Arvicanthis > Arvicanthis niloticus. The sequence goes on along the minus strand of NC_047662.1, from coordinate 25,309,157 downwards.
GTGCCCCAGGAGGTCTTGGGTGTTTCCCCTCTGTACCATGATTTTACAAGTGGAGAAACAGGCTCGAGTGGAAAATGTTTTCCTACAGTCACAGCAAAAAGCTCAGACAGCCAGGACTAAACTCTGCATTCCCAGAAGGGAGCCCTGCCCTCCCAGAGCACAAGAAACCATAGCTCCTACAGTCAGAATCTAAGTCTAAAAGCCAGGCTCCTAGGCAAAGGAGTGCACCTGGTATCTACCTTCAAAACTGCCCTCTCCAAATAGGCTTCCCAGGGTGTGCTTGCCTGTAGATCCTCCCACTGAGGAGATGACTCTGGAGAGGGCTGTCCTCTCTCTAAACTGAGCTATACCCAGTAATGAGTGGGTATCCCAGCAGGAAGGCAATCTGACCCTAGGACAGCTGACTCCAAGGTCAGAGACACCAGGGTCCATCCTCTGGGATCACAAGCGACACTCAGACAAAGGCAGCGACAAAGCAGATGGACAAAAGCATGGCTGCAGACTCAGACCGCAGCCAGTCTGGTAACCAGCATCCCCACCTCATCACTCTTTCAAGCCTTGATCCCCACCAACCTAAGGGTCCGGCAAAGGAACCTGTCACCCTCGGCTACCCCCCACAGCCACACCCACTCACCCTTCTTAAAAACCTCAAGAAGCGCTGGTAGGTGTCGACCCAGGAACACTACCATGTCTGCAGCAGATGGTCTCCACCTTAACCTTCCCAGAGCACCAGACAACACCTTCGATACAGGCAGCCCCAAGGGGACTCAGGACGCAGGGATGCAAAGCAAGCTCACAGCCAGCTGCCCGGCACAGTTCGGGCAGGAGGGGGAGGGGCTGCTCCAGGTTCTCCTCCCACCTTTGCCACAGATCCCGCCCATCCACTAACCCCACCCCCTTGTATCCAAGCAGGATACAAGGAAACTGAGGCCCAGAGACTGGGTGCTTTGCTACTGAGTGTGACTGGAGGTACCAAAGAGAAGACACAACGCCAGCTGTGGTTCACTGACTCTGCTTCCAAGTTCTTGTCCGAACATTTGGGTGCCAGAGCTAACGGAAGGGTCCCAGCTGCCAGATGGTAGGTGGAGGAGCCACCAGACCAGACTTGGCATGATGCCCATGCCCAAGACGCAGCCATCATGGCTAATTAGGGTAATTTCCCGAGGAAAGTGTTCAGCCCCACAGAACAACCAGGCAGGAACCCAGGGCTGCCTGTGAGGGTGACAGGGACAGAGCCAGCCTCAGAACACAACACATAACTGAGGCCAGTCAGCAGGATGGCTGGAGAATCAGAGTGGCTGATGGCAACAGTCAGTCCACTCACAGACTTCAGCCCCACAATTTCTAAAGAACTTTCTTCTCTTCCCACCTCGGCAATGTGACAGCAGAAAGGCTGAGAACAGCGGAGGCAGGGGGATTCAACACAGACCTGTTCGTTCAGCCCAGAATTCTTCCCAGAAGCCATCCTGAATACATGCTCTTCCTGCGATGGAGTATAAAGAATTAGCCCAGAAACAACCCATAGGCGGAATTGTCCCGGGAGGGGAGGGGGAGAGAGAGAGGGGTGGAGAAGGAGACAAGAAGAGAAGGGGAGGGGGAAGGAGTCAGGTTGAGATGCACCTTCAAATGCATCACACAAGCCATGACCTCTGACCTCAAATAAAAGCAAGGTCAACAAATGGCATGGCTTGGTGGCACACACCTGTAATCTCAGTACTGGTAAATTCAAGGCCAGCTCGGGCTACAAAGTGACTTCCAGGCTAGTCGGGGCTACACAGCCAGAACCTGTCTCAGAAGGAGGGAGTAGGGGGTACTGGAAAGATGGCTCTGTGATTAAAAGTACTTCCTACTCCTGGGGGGTTGGCTTCTAGAACTCACTGGGTAGTTCATTAGCATCTTGTAACTCCGTTCAGGATCCAAAACCCTCTTCTAGCCGCCTCAGGTACCAGCACTGAGGGGCAGATACATATGCATATACAAAAATAAAATGAAGAAGAAACAAGCCAGGTGTGGTGACGCATACCTGGCTCCTGAGCATATGACAGACACATGGTAACAAGATCTAGACTAACTGGTCTACAAAATGAAACCGTCTGGGGAAAAAAAAAAAGCAAAAAAGCAGGGGGAAAAAAAAAACCGAAAACAGCTACAACAAAAGACTCTGGGGAGGTGACTAAGCTGGCTGAGCATTTAAGAGCACTGGCTGTTCTTGCAGAGGACACAGGTTCCATTCCCAGCACCCACATGGTGACTCACAGTTCTCTGTAACTCCAGTTCCTGAATCAACAGGCTCTAGCCAGGCAGGGACTGCCTAATGCAAAGGGCTTGAGGTAGAGTTGTGAGTTCACTACCACAGGAGCCAGCACAGCTGGCAAACAGTGAGCTGGGAGGAGGGCTGGCAGAAAAAATCAGGAGAGCAGGCGCCAGGTCAGGTGATCCCTGGACCTTACCCCGGGAAGTCAATGACCGTTTCAGCTGAACAAGGACCAGGGACATTTACAATGAGATCTTCTGGGAAGCCCACAGGAGTTGAGAATAAAGGGTCTGTGAGTTGTGTTGAGCTGCAACCCAATGTGTGAGGCTGCACCCCTCCATGGCTGCACCCCTCCCTGAAGAACCAAGAATTCAGTGGCTTTACAGCTGCAAGACCCCTTTGCACCTCCTTCTCCATTTAGCTCTGGTCTCTCAAGAGACTGCTCAAGCACTAACTAGAACCTTACTCTAGAAAACAAACATTTTCAGGCAGGTGGACTTCTGTGAGTTCAAAGCCAGCCTGGTCTACCAAGTGAGTTCCAGGACAGCCTGGACTGCAGAGAAACCCTGTCTTGAAAAACCAAACAAACATGTACAATGAAGCAGCAGGTCTCCACAGCACACTCAGTGGCAGGCACTTCTGATTGTTTTCTTTTTTAAACAAATAAAGTAGGCCTGGCCAAGGCTGAGGCTGGCGTCAAACTTGTGGCAATCCTCCTGCATCAGTCTCTCAAGTGCTAGGGTTACTGGTATGTGCCATCACACTCATTTCTTTTCCTTTTTTTTTTTTTTCTTTCTTTCTTTCTTTTTTTTTTTTTTTTTTTTTTGTTTGTTTGTTTGTTTTTGTTTTTCGAGACAGGGTCTCTCTGTATAGCCCTAGCTATCCTGGAACTCCATTTGTAGACCAGGCTAGCCTCAAACTCAGAGATCCATCTGGCTCTGCCTCCTGGGTGCTGGGATTAAAGATGTGCACCACCACCCTGTTTTTGTTTGTTTGTTTGGTTTGTTTTGTTTTAGACAGGGTCTTTGTAGCCCAGACTGACCTCAAACATGCTAGCTAGCCAAGGATGACTTTGAACTTATTTTTTAATTACTACATTATTTTGCGTGTGTGTGTATGGGTGGGTGGGTGGGTGGGTGCACACACCACTGTACACACACACACACACACACACACACACACACACACACACGTGGAGGTCAGAAAACAACCATGGGGAGTTGGTTCTCTCCTCCTACCCTGTGGACTCCAGGGACAGGTAGTTGTGACTGCAGCACTCTGCCCACTAACTGACTTGACTCTGACATGACCTTGAACTTCTCCTTCTCCTGCCTGCACCTCCCAAACCCTGGGATTACAGACTTGTACTGCAACACCCAATTTATGTGCTGCTGGAGAGCAGATCCAGAGATTCCCGCCCACTACCGACCTGCCCAGAGTAGTAAGCTCCACCCCCTGCCCAGGGTAGGCACTTTCATCCCATTTTACAGATGAGGAAATGAGAAGGTGGGGGGTAAATGGTCTGAAGCCACACGCTCTGCCCTCCATTTCGTGACAGGAGCCTTTTCACTGAGAACAATCTGAACCCAACAGTCACATTCTATTGACTGTGTCAGCTACAAACGTCACCTCCCTGCTTGGCGGTGGGGGAATGGGGCAGACTTGGTCATCTCAATAAACTGGAGGCCTTGAAGAGTAGCCGCCCCTGTCCTCTGCCTCTAGGCAGGACCCATCAGCCTCTCCTATCTGACAAGGTGTGGCGACACCAGTGTGGCGACGACAGCATAGCAGCGGATATTAGTGGAGGGCAAAGGCTGCTTCTGCCCCGTGGATGTTACACAGTCCTGGGAGACAAGAACTCTTCCTAGGAACTCAAAGACCAGGCAGCTTGGGAGCTCGGAGACTCCCCAAGCCCTCAGCTGCTTCCTGAGCCTTTCACAGTGCAGGGTAGTCACCCTCGGCTTCCCCTACACAGGGAAGGAAAGGGCTGGGCTCCGGCTAAGTTGGGGGTAGGGTGAATTTAGCCCAGAGATCCTGGACCCACTGCTGGCATTCAAGGTCATGGCTGCAAAATCCCCAGCCACAGCCAAGACTCTCACCTGACAACATCTGGTTCCCCCAAAACTTCCTCCCCTACCTAGAACCTGCTGAGCTCCCCCAGGAATACTCTACAGACCAGTGGCTTAATTACGGAGGGGCTCTGCAACCTGAGTATAGAATAAGGAGGAACACCCCTGAAACAGAAGATCACCAGAGAAGAGGGAGGAGCTTTTCAAGGCCACATTTAAAGAGTCCCCAGCTCAGGGCTTGTCCAGAGGTGCTGCCTGGGCAAAGACCTGCAGGTGAAGGTCCTACTCCACCCCCACCTGCCTGAGGGAGGAGCTTCTGCATCCAAGACCTCCTGCTCCAGCCTGAGGGAGGAGGCCTCTGGATCTAAGAAGACATCTTGCTCCTTGACATGGCCCACCAAGCATGGTACACCAGGAAGAAAACAGGCAGATCTTGAACTCAGACACGGCCCATGGCCAGGCATGTGCCACTGCGGACACCTCCGACGCCGGACAAATACATCCAGGACTACACTAACAAAGCACACACAGGCCACCCCAGCCTACAGCCACCTCACCTACTGACAGGACTACAGGCCCACACAGGGCCTGCCAAGGGCCTGCCAAGTGGCTGCGTGTACAGGAAGGCAGGTGTGTGTACCTACTACCCAGGGGCTTTCCTGAGCCTGGGGATAGGGACATGAGCCTGTCTCCCTCCAGAGTCACATTCACTTGGGCGCATGCGTGCATACTCTCTTGGCAACATCTCCTATGGGGTGAGGCCTCAACCTGCCCCATTCCAGAGCAAGGGGCGGGGGTGGCGCACCCACAAGTGAACAGGCCTGACTCAGGGGAGAAGAATGAGGGGGGAGGGCACAGCTGGCCAGGTGGCCTTGCTCAGGAGCTGGCACCCTCTGGCCAACTCTCTGTTCCTGTCTCTTCTGCCCTTGGCCAGCTCTCCAGCTGGGATTCAGGGTGTTTGGAGGCTCTTGGTCTCAACCCCTTCCTATACAGATAAACAAGCTGGGGGGTTGGGGGGGGTGAGGAAGGCTTCTACAGTCTAGAGGCAAAGGCAGAACAAAACGTCAGTAACTCTTTCTGTAAAAGCAAGACAACAGAGGAAGGGGGATAACTCAGACCTTGGTATCCACACTTTGTCTTCCACTGCCCACGGACAAGGTGAAGTCTGCTTTTATAGAAAGGAGCACGAGGAGACTCAGGACAAAGAGACTTCACTTGCTGAAGGTCACCCAACCAGGGAGTATCGGACCCCCTTTTAAATCTGGATCTCACATTAAATGTCACAGCTACCCCAACTCGGTTAATGGGTAAAGGGTAGCCAGAGCCTCAGCCCCTCCCTGACCAAAAAGAGGTGCACCCCACCTCTGAAGATGAGAAATCTACTTCCCTTCTCCCAGTGTCCAGCCCCGCCTCAGCAAGGGCAGAGCTGACGGGCCAGGCAGGTTCTAATGTAAATATTGGGGGGGGGGGGCAGGCAGGGAGTGCCTGGAGAAGGGAGGATCCCATCCCACAGGGTGTCTGCCCTAGGGGGACAGGCAGAAATGCAGGGAGGAATCAGTACAATAATATAGCAAATGCCCTAACGAGCTTCCAGGTCAGCATCTGCCCCAACAATGACATAGTAACCCCCTCTGGCCAGGGAATTGTGAGTTTTTCAAGCTCTTTTCTTTGTTCCTTCGAAGCACAATTGGCCCCATTTTATGGATGCCAGAGAAGCAGCCAGCATGAATCAGTGGGGAAAGGGCTAAGAATCAGAAGAATTGAATTCCAGGCTTTGGACAAATAAACCAGGACTCTCACAGCCTCTGTCTGCTCTTCTGTGGAGTAGGACTAATGTCTGCCTCACCTCAGCAGGCCTGAGGACACCAAACAATGTCAGTCAACTAGCTGGTGTAGTGATGACATCTATAATCTCAACACTTGAGACAGAGGCAGGAGGACTTCTTACATGTTTGATCCTGTCTCACTAGAGAGATGGCTCCATGGCTAAGAACACTGACTACTCTTCCAGAAAACTGGGGATCAATTCCCAGCACCCACATGGAGATTCACAACCATCTGTTAACTCCAGTGCCCAGAGGATCTTCTGGGGGCACAATACACATAATGGTCCTACATTATGTAGGACCTACATGCAGTCCATACACAGTCAAAACACCCCTAAACAAAAATAAGTAAATTAATAATTTGAGAGAGAGAGAGCTAGCTAGCTATGCTGAGGATATGGCTATGGCTCACCGCTCAGAGCACCTGGCCCAGCGTGGGAGAGAGGCTCCCCACACACAACACTGTCCATAAAGAAAGGAACAGGGGCTGGAGAGATGCCTCTTCCAGAGGTCCTGAGTTCAATTCCCAGCAACCACATGGTGGCTCACAGCCATCTGTAATGGGATCCAATGCCCTCTTCTGTTGTATCTGAACAGAGTGACAGTGTACTCACATACATAAAATAAATCTTTAAAAAAAAAAAAAAGGAAAAGAATGTAATAGTAAACTGACTGACTGGAGATGTACCTCAATTGGCAGAGTGCTTACGGAAAGCCCTGGGTTTGATCCCCAGCACTCCATAAAACTGGGCACAGTAGCCTATGTCTGTAATTCCTAAAGGATTAGAGGCCGGCCTGTACTGTGTCAAACCCTGTCCTCAAAGAGAAAGGGAAAAGAAAAAGCTACATAAGCCAGCATAAACACACAATGTTAGATCAAAGCTGGCGCTGGCCTGTCCAGGGCATGGGCAGTACAGGAAGGGCCTTCCACTCACAACACAGCAGCAGCTAGTATTCCTGCTGAGCAGCTGAGGAGATCCCAGGCTCACTGAGGCACAGAGCTCAAGGGTCAGGGACTTTCTCAAGGCCACGTGGCTGATAAAGATAGAGGAAAGTTGCGCTTTGAGCCAGCTCTGACTAGCTGCAAAACCAGGTTCTTCGCATGCAACCAGCTGCTCAGTGCCCCTGCCCACTTCCGGAGCTCTCCTCCAATCTCAAGTGGAGTTAATGACCATTAAGATAAAGTCTGATAAAGCACACTTAACATCAGCTCTGTATCCCTCTTCAGTGACCTCGCCCTATCCGGCAGACCAGGCCCAGGAACAGGCCGAGTCCAACCCTGGCTGCACCCTGGCTGGCCCTCAACCACCACTTAATCAAGATCTGTAGGCCTCAGTTTCTCCAGTTGTAGTGTGGGAGAGATAATCTCTAAGAAGCCCTCTGCATGTGTAACTCTGCCCCTAGAAGGGGGTCTCTCTCTGTCTCTCTGTCTCTCTGTCTCTCTCTCTCTCTCTCTCTCTCACACACACACACACACACCTGTTTAGGATCATTCATGGGACAGAAAGGTGGTTCAGGAGCTGGGGAGATGACACAATTGTTAGGAACATGGTCCACTCTTCCAGAGGACCCAGGTTCATTCCCCAGCACCCCCACATGACAGCTCCAGGGAATTCAACAACCTCACATGTACATACATGCAGGCAAAACACCAGTACAGATAAAAAATAAATAAAGTATAAAAAAAAAGACTCAGCTTATCACGGACACCTCAGATCCACCACAGCTAGATAAGCCCTTTATCTAGAAAGCCCAGCACTTCCACAGGCAAGTTCAGATATCACACAGTTGGTCACAAGTCTCCCCCAAAAGAAGAGGGGGAACAGAGGGAGTGGGAGGCCTCAGGCGTCCTTCCAGTCTTGGAACTTGGAAGATCCTGGGCCCTCCAGCTTTAGACACAAGGAGAGGGCATGAGGAAGGAATCCCAGGCAGACCAACCCCTCAGTCTGATTCCCTTCTCTTGGTTTCCCCACCTACACAAGGGGAATGGAACTCCAACAGGCCTGCTGCCTGACAGGACAGTGTGAGGGAATGGAAGAGAGGGTGATGGCTCTGCTGCACTCTGTTTGCAGTGTTCACTCTCCAGTCTGCCTAGGACCATGCGCTCTGCTGGCCTCAGAGGACATGTTGAGCCTGACACCAAAACAGTGATCCCAGCAGGATGCAATGTCTTTTTAGCCCAGGGGGCATTTTGCTTTCCTCACTCAGACCCCTTTCAGGGCATGTGCTGAAGACAGGACACCACCCTTCCTTAGATCTGTGCTTCCCTTTCTACCTGTTCATGCTCTAAGCCCCGAGGACCTCAATACCTAACCCTGACCTCTCCCCTACGCATGTGCTCACCATAGGGTCCCGGCTGCCTATCCCAGACCTGTGGACCACACCGTTACGATGTGAAGCCCATCCACCCGTGAGCTGGTTAGGGGCATGGGCTTGGGCAAAGGTCACAATTTAGCTATCTTCTCTGTAGCACTGAGCAAGTGGACTCCCTTTGCTGATCTTTCCCTTACCCATGTGTAAAATGGAGACACCTGCTGCAAGAGAAGTGAGTTAGTCAAGAGAGTGTGCACTGGGCCTGATTCTCTCTCCACTAACTACTGATACCAGCCCACATCCAAGCCGGCCTCCCTAGCCACTGCTCCCAACATCCCAATAATCCCAAGTCTTTGTCAATTCTGCTGCTTCCTCCCTCTGCTCCCACAGCCCCCACCCTGCCAGAGCCCTCACCTCATCACCTCTCCCCTGGATTACTGCAATAGGCTCTGAGCTTCCACTCTCAACAACCCCACCCCCTACCCTAACCTGCCCTACCTGCACCTGCTTAGGCCCTAGAGCCATCTTCCTAACACACCAGTTTTTTTGTGGGCTCCTCCCTTTTCTCAAACACCTTCACTGGCTCCCAGTGACCTGGATCCTTCAGCCCTCTCTGGCCGCCTTGTACTTCCTCATCCCACAGACTAATAAAGTGAGCAAGCATTCAAACCCCAGGCCTACACCTAGGCCCATGAGACTGAGAGATATCCTTGAATCTCCAGGATAAAGAAATTGAAACCTTTAATCCCAACACTTGGGAGGCAGAGGCAGGTGGATCTCTGTGAGTTCAAGGCCAGCCTGATCTACAAAGCAAGTTCCAGGACAGTCAGAACCATAGTGAGACCCTGTCTAAAATAAACAAGTAAACTGCTTCTCCCTAACCTCCATGCCAAGTCCCAGTCCTATGCCACACCGTATTTCACAGTTGCAAAAAAGCCCCAGCCATGCCCTCTAGCCTGTCAACACTCCAGGGCTAATCCTGTGGCTTCTTCAGAGACTGAGTTAAGAACATTGCCTGGGCTTTCTAAAACTGATCCCAGGACAACAACTTTTGATGTACAGCCTGGGACAGCTCCCAGCCCTGGCCTTGTGTTGCCTTGACAATGCTCTTGGACTCTTAGCAACACCTTGGAGCCTGAGTGGCTCTGGAGTTGCAGCACTGGTCAGAAGAGTCACTGAGAGCCCCAGAGTGAAGGAGTGAAGCCCGATGTCAGGGCCAGGCCTAGGGGCTCATGCCTATAATCCCAGCGTTTGGAGTTAGGTAAGAGGGTAAGACCTCTGGTTCATCCTCTCCAACAGCCTTCAGGCTAACTGTCAAGCCCAGCTCTAAACGCCGCCTCTTACCCTTTCCTTCCTAAGTTTGTACCCACACTCGGTTCTCAGGAAACAAACACATGAAATGAGCCATCAGAGAACAAATGAACAGCCCTGCCCTGGCCCAGCCCTGCTGGCTTTGAGAGCGAGGGAGGGAGAACCACTGCCAGGACCTCACAGTTGACAGCACGGAGACTACTGGCATCGACACCCACCTTCTGAGAAATCATCAAGAGTCCACCTGAACAAGATTAACCCTCTTATTCTCTGATTCACCATCACAACTCAAAACCATCCAATGCAAACGACCTTGAACAAGGCCCTTCTCTCTAGACCCCAATCTCTTCATCCTTCCAATGGCTAGCCGAAGCTCTAAGGGTCCCAGGTCAACCATGCTGAGGTCCCCTCTTTTCAGACAAGCCCAGTATAGGAGCCATGGAGGTCCAGGAAACAACAAAAAAAAAAAACCTGACCAAGGTCACCAGTGCCTCTGGCAGTGCCACACTGAGAACAGACCCCTCTTCTCACCCTCATAAGGCTTCATCACCCTTATGTGGGGAGCTGACAGAAAAATGGGATCATCAGGCTCCATGCTGTTCTCTAAAAATGTGGGCCATCCTGAGAACAGAGGTGGATTTTCCCACAAGGGCCTCCCCCCATCGTCCCACTTCCTCCTGGATTCTCTCCTTACCCCAGACCTGCAGGTACCATACTTAGAATACCTGCCGCGGTTGAAACCCCCTTGTTTTGGAAAGATGCAGTTTTAAGTCCACCTTGCCCCTCCCCAGTCTCTGCATTTACAAGGTGAGAAAACCAGGCACTCTCTCCAGAAACCCTTGGGACTCTCTGGGATATCCAGAACTGTCGCACTGACAAGGGAAGACCAGGAATGCCATCTCTGCCTTGGGATTGGAGGCCTTCCTCATTCCCTAGCCCCCACCCTTGGAGACTGGAATGTGACCCGCGGAGGGATCCCGCAGCACGCCGGGAAGGGCTGCAACAGCGTTCCAGCCCGATGGCTGCATTGAATGGGGAAAGATGGGGCGGCGACCTCGAAACTGCGGGGGTCTGGGGGGGACCGAGAGAAGGTGCAGTGGCGCGGTGGGGGTGGGTTTGGGGAACCAGTTGGACTCCCGCTGGCGCACGGGGGAGGTCCCCAGCCTTCAGCCCTGGTTTCCTGCTTCTTCCTCCTACCTTTGTTTTCCCTCCCTCCTGCAAACTTTCAGACTGTTGGGGGTAAAGGTTTGGAGAACAAGTGTGTGTGTTGTACACAGCGCCTTAGAATCTGCCTATGACCCTGTGTGTACAGCTGGGTGCCTAAGACACTGGACAACTGTACCTACATGACTCATATGTGTGCCTGTGCGTCAACCTTAGCGTGGGTGTAGCTCATGTGGCCATGTAAACCGTATGCACAGGTATATGTACCTGTACCTCAGGATCAGTGTCCGGGTGCCGGTGTGTGGGTGTGACTGTGTATGCGGTTTTGGTTTTGCACCGACATACATGAGAATGGGTGTTGTGTGCAAGATGTGAAAATGTACGCGTGCCCGCCCGCGGGTATGAGTGGGTACGTGTGTGTCCGTGCGCATGTGAGGGGTGGGATCTGAGCGGATTCCCGGCCCCCCACTCTCACGCCCACCAGGCCCCGGGAGGGGACAGCGCAGCACCGGCGGCGACTGCAGGGACCCTCCTCCCAGCCTGCCCCGCCCCCACCCCTACCTGCGGGCCTCTTCGCCGATCGCCCGAAGCGCCAGAAGCTGCGGGTCCGGGGGCCGCTGGGGGCCTTCCTCTTGTGGTGTGAGTTGCCCATGGTGAGTGCGGGAACAGGCACAGGCACCCAAGCGCGGCCCAGGCAGCCCGGCCGCCGGGCCCGCAGCCCCGGGAGGGAGGCAGCGAGACGCGCGGGCGGCCACCGCGGGCGCCCCCAGCCCCAGTCCGGCCACGCCCCCTAGCACTGCGGCCAATGGTCATGCCGGGGGTGGGGCCAGAGGAGGGGCGGGACCTGGCGCGCGGCCTGCCCGCTCCACCCCTCCAAGAGACCAGGGAGACCTGCTGAGCCGCCCCGCCCTGAGCGCTCTGGGAAGGGCTCGGATGGTCCAGGTTGGGTAGGCGGGTCAGGGGATCTCCCAGCCCAGCTGCCTGCATCTCACGGACTGCAGTGGAACTGGGAGACTAGGGACTGGACTTCAAACAGGCAGGACCCTGCTGCTGAGCCCACCGGCCACCACCCCGTGAGTGTCACGTGTTTGTGTATCGCCTCTCTCTTGACTATTACCTGCACATGTGTCAAACTAACTGTATCTCTGAACTTGGGGAGCCGAAAATAAGAGTAGCATTTTCCGACTAAGTGCTCAACATGTACGACACACTGTGCTACCTGCTTTCATGCGGTGTTTCACCTCATCCACTAAATAATTCCACCAGGTAGGTACTTTTGTCATATCCATTTTTACCAATGGGGAAACTAGAGTCCCTTGAAGTCAGTTGACTGACCCATATTCAAGGAGCATTAATCTACAGAATTAGGAGTCACATCCAGACTCACCTATACCCACATTTTTCCTTGCCTTTCTCTGTTTATCTGTCTCTGGGTGACCTTGAAGGATGAATGTCTGTGCATCCATGTGTAACTGTGAGCATTACTATGTCTATGTATTTGTATAGGTGGACAGGACATATACACTCCCATCCTAAACATCTAGGTGCTCTCTGGCTAGTATAATCGTGTATGATGTACACGTGTCCATGTTACTGAGTCTGTTTTCATGTCCGAATGTGTTCTTCCGTGTATTTGTTAACATTGTGACTGTTTGCACTCAGGGTAGCTGAGTATCACTGATTTGTTTGTATTTAAGTTTGTCGCCACCTGTGTGTGTGTGTGTGTGTGTGTGTGTGTGTGTGTGTGTGTCTGTCTGTCTGTGCATATACACATATATATGCATAATATTTATCAATAAGACTATGCTTTTGTGTTTGGGTATGACTGCAATTGTTTGTTGTTTGTGTGCGCATGTAGGTATTAGCGTCTGAAGCCAGCCATGTATCACACTGTAGAGCTGTGTGCCCTTCACAGGAGTCTTCACTAAGCCGTAGCACTTCTCAGTCCTCTAGGCTGCTCAAGGCCTCACCTCTTTGTCTGTGAGCACCGCCCTGCATGCCCACCGCCACAACATCCATCACCATCACTTTGCCTGGCCTCTCAGACCAGGCTGGGAGTCCAGAGCCCTAGGTTCTGGTTTCTATGAGTATGGCCTATTCTTTCTACCTGCTGAGCAAGCCTCTCTATGACACCACCCTGCTGGAGTGCCCAGTAGTTCCAGGACACTCAACCTTCCCTGAGGCCCTTCTCTTACTAAGAACCTGAGGCAAACAACAGTGCTGTCCCTGAAGAGCTGACATGACATGCTCTGTGGACCAAGCAGTATGCACCAATCTGCACAGAGAATAGAATCCTGTATCAAAGCTAGGTGAGGCAGGCAAAGGCACTAGCTGACATGCTTTACCGACTGAGTCTGATTCCCAAGATCCACATGGGAGAAAGAGACCAACTCCCACCAGGTGACCTCTGACCTCCACACGTATCTGCTGACTCCTGTCTTTGCCTGGAAGATTCCTTTTCATCTCCAAAGCTTTGCTTGACCCTCTGCTCCCCCATGTACCCTTCTCTCTATACTTTCCACAGACATTAATGCTGCCCTATGATTTGCTGATCACACCTCAGGACTTCCCAGTACCCTATGCTAGCACTTGTCTTAAGCTGTCAAATTATTTGGGTGCCTGCCTTATTAACCACAAAAATATCTACAAGGGTAAGAACTACGTATATCACCCTGGGAGACCCATGCTCAGCCTAGCAGACATCCCCCTGTTTGCTGCTGAGTCAGGTGAAGATGGAGATGGTGAGGCCTGTGTAGAAACAATAATGGCTCTTGTGTCTGTCTAATAGTGGGAGTGGTGGCCCCTGTTGGGGTAGTGGTAATGGCATGTGCACGTAGGTGCTTGCTTTTTGTTTCAAAGGCTGCACCTCCTTCCTAAAGAAGAGATTTAGCCCCTGGATGCCAAATAGGGGAGAGCAAGGATGATCTGGAACTAAGAGGGACCAATATGGTGGACATTAATATGGCTATGCATTTGTGCTGGTGGACATGACATATACACCGCATGGTTAGCCTTGGGTACATGGTGATACCACCCCTGCTTACAGAATGGTGCTGAAGTTTCCACCTAGCTAGAGACTTGCAGGAGAGAATATCCTAACCAGGTAGAAGGCCTGGCCCTGTTGTCTCTTTCTACTCCCGGGAACCTAGTAGGTATTATATGCAATGCCACAAGATTCAGGTTCAGTGCTGGTGCAGGGGTGCAGGAAGAGCTGTCCCTATGGCAGATATGCAGCCACCTGTGAGAGGAGCATTGAGTCCTTTGCAGAGCAGCCCTGAGGACAGTGGGCCACAGGACACAGAGTGCGCTCTAATAGGAGACAAGGTGGGCAATCTCAATTCCTCCTGCAAGGCAGCTGCCTTCACCTCCTTCCTTCCCGAATTCAGCCAAGCAGCTGGAGGTGGCCTTGGGGACTGTGAACCCACTCTCCCCACCCCACCATGCTCCTTGCAGCCAAGCACTATACAATGCTTCCTCTCATTCCAGTCCTTCAGCATGTGACAGGCCAGGAGCAGCTGAGAGGGCTTTGAATATTCGGGGAGAGGGGATTTCCAGGGGTGTGGAAGCTGCCCTGCTCTGCTCCCTGCTGACAATATCATCATGGGGGTTGGGGGGTATGTGTGGATTTTCCTGGTCACAGCTCAGGCTACCCCAGTTCAGCAGACCCTGTGGCTAGTGCTGCTTCCAGGAATTCAGGGGGCAGCCCACCATAGACTGCAGGCTCTTCCCAGGCCTGAGGGAGGTTCCAGCAGAAGGCTGGATGCATGCATGAGGCAAGAGACCTGGAACAAGGCCTGAAGGTGTCTTGAGAGAGGGAAGGGGAGGTTCCCTTAGCTCCTCCTGGCTTCCTTCCTGCTCTTCCCACCCTGCTAGAGGCACCTCTCTGGGAAGGGCTTTTCTGTTTGAAGTCTGAACAAAGAAGTGGGGGAAACTAAAGTCAGCCTGGCCCCAGCTGGGGTGGGCTCCAGTTCCACACAAGGATCCAGCCAGCTCAGGTCAGCTTCCCCAAGGAAGCTTGACCTTGAGCAAGTCACCCCTTCTCTGGGCCTGTCTGTAAGTACCATGTTCTCTATGATATCAATTTTGACTATCTAGGATTAAAGTCTCTCATGCTGGATCTCCTGTGACCTGAACAGTGCCAGGCCCTGTGCTGGACAGGGCCAAGGAGAGAACAGTTTAATCCAGCTCCTGTCCTCAGGACCCTGGATAGTAAAGTACAGTGAGCCAGATGGCCCCCACAGAACTCCAGACAAACAGTTCTCCTCAAACCCAGTGACTCCAGCTTCCTCTCACTCCTCAATCCTACTGCACATGAAACCTCAAGGAAGCTGTCCCTTGATCTCCCCAAAGCATCTCTATTGTGCCTTTTCTTTGTTTTGACTTATTTTTTTCAAACAAGGTCTTATGTAGCCCAGGCTGGCCTCCAACTTGCCATGTAGTGAAGATGACTTTAAACTCCTGATCCCCCTGCCTCTACCAACCAAAGACTGGGATTGCAGGCCTGACTCTGATCTGGAATTGCAGGCCTGACTTTGGTCTGGATTCCCAGCCCTTCCTTATATTTGTTCAACAACTCTTCCTTCCCAGTTCACACACTCAGATTTTGAGGTTCAAGACTGGGACTTCTCCTCTCTTCATCTCCATTCACTGCCTAGCATGCAGCAGGTGCTAAGCATTTTAGAAATTAGTTAAGTCTTCCTTTTCTGTCTAAACCCAAGGCAGGCAGTACCCATCACACCACAGGGACCAGAGAATAGACAGAAAGGGCACCTGCCTCCTCTGTGAAAAACCACTTTACTACAGCAGAGGGGACCCTGCTCCCGTTACATGGCCTAGGCCCCAAGCTAAAAGTCTGGAGAGAGGCACCTACCCAAAGGAAAGAGGATCACAAAAACAAATTCTCCTAAACTTGAATCTCTTCAGCAGAGTGCCTTAAAGTCTAGGAGTTTCAAAGATAAGGACAGTGAGGCCTTAGAGAATGAATAGAAGCTCACTGGGTAGAAAAGTAAAGGCAGGCACATCCTAGACAGAGGAAATGCACATCAAATGACAGCTTGTGAACATTCGTGAGACGCTGCTGAAATGCGAACAGACCCAGCTTCAAGCAAAATGCGCCCAAAGACTGTGTTTTAGAATGATCTACACTAACTGGTGCAGAGCGCGAGAATGTGTGCCTTTAATTCCGGCACTTGAAAGGACAACCTGATCTACATGGCAAGTTCCAGGCCAAAGCGGGGATGGGGAGACTCAATGAGACTGTCTCATAAAGAGGAGGGGGCTGGAGAGATGACTCAATGGTACTTGTTGCTCTTGCAGAGGACTCTGGTTCATTTCCTAGCACCCACATGGTGGTTCACAACCATCAGAAACTCCAGTTCCAGGGGATCTAACACTGTAACACCCTCTTCTGACCTCACGAGCACTAGGCACGCCCACATCATACACATACATATACATGCTGGCAAAACAGTCACATGCATAAAGTAAATCTAAAACGTATTTTTGTTTAATTTTGGTTTGTTTTCTGTTTTTCCAGACAGAGTTTCTCTGTGTAGTCTAGGAACTCACTCTGTAAAACAGGCTAGCCTCAAATGATTGATAGATAGATAGATAGATAGATAGATAGATAGATAGATAGGCAGACAGATAAAAATAAACAAACAAAAACCTACCCTAGACTCACACCAAGGACAGCCCCCTGGAAGGGAGTAGCCACATGGAAGGCAGGGCATTCCTAGGGTGACCTCTACTAGGCTTGGCAGGGATAAGGCATTCTTGAATTCTCAGTGTCAAAGCCTATCACTGCCCAAGGGACACAGAAGGACCACACACCTCTTCCCCAAAGCCTGTCCTTTGGAAAGCTCTCTCCAAAGAGACTCTCCAATTAGAGACTCATCTGCAGGTCACATGACTTTGGAAAGTCTGGCCTTTTAAGATTGTCACTACAGACATCACTTCCACAGACAGGGGCAGGATTTCTTGTAGCCCAAGCTGGCCTAACCTCCCTATGTACCTGAAATGACCTTGAACCCCTAACAGCTCCTGCCGATACCTCCCAAGTTCTGGGCTTATAGGTGTGTGTTACCACACCCAGTCATTCTGTGCCGGGGACACGGGACACCACGGGGACACAGAGATCAGAGCCAGGGCTTCATGCTGGGTGAACACATCCCTGGCCCCATGCTATCTGTCTTAGCCTCAGTAGCCCCATCACTTTGAGCAGTGGAGGCCAACTGACCGTGAGCAACTGTTTAACATCCTGAGGACTTTTCCCACTGTTCCTCCAAACACAGGGAAAGGCCTGGCCTGTCTGTCTCGGGTCAGCTGTCCTACCAATTCCCTTCTTCCACAAACTGCTCACTACCTCCAGGAAGTCTTCCCTGGGTTGGCTCCTGGACCTGTCCTGGCATCAGTCCCAGAAACAATTCATCCCTACACACTTGTCCAGGTGATCTTTCTGGAAAATATGGACTCCTGTTTGCTTTTGCTTCTTTCAACTTCCTCTTACGTCTGCCTCCTCCTCCTGTGAGACAAGGTGAGACTCCACCTTCTTTGACTCCACATCAGTCAGAATTGGCATGCAGGTGTGACTGAAACACGGATTGAAATGAACTGAACAAATTCCCGAGTCCTGGGCACCACACATCGGAAGCCTGCCATCCCCGGACTGAGCTCCACAGTTCACGAAGGGTTTGCAAGTCTGTTATCTAATTGGATTCTTGAACACCCTGGTTTTACAGATAAGGAAGGGCAGGTATGGAAGGGTGAATGGGCAGCCTGTGTCCTGTCGCTTGAGAAAGACAGAAGAACTGTTCTCATGGGCCAGACTCGAACCTACTCTTGCCAGACTTCACTAAACTTACAAGCACAATCTAGCAACCCCTTGCATTCCACATTGACTTCTCTTTCCTGTGAGTTTTATATCATCCCTAATGATAACCTTGGGAAAAGGTCACAGGTCATTTTGGCTGTGTCCAGAGGAAGGTCCCCTCTCTTTCCTATGAGGCAAAGACAGGAGCTCTGAGCTCACAGTGAAGCTGCTTGAACATTGCCATGGGTCTTCGTAGTGACACCAGAATTAGACTCATTGCCTGCCTCTTGCTACTTGCCCACTCTATCCTGTCTCCTCCATTCTCTCCGGGCAGCCTTTCTGCAGAGTGGGCCGCGTAAGATCTTCAAACCTCCCCTCTGGGTCTTCTGGAGAATCCTGTTAGGTTTTGAGGCATCTGACTTTGAATTGAAATCTGAGTTTGAGTTTGTTCACATCAATCATTCCGTCACTAAGCCTCAGGTTTTATTCCATGGGATTTCCCCCCACCCCACCCCTACCACCCAGCTTGAGATGAAGCATTGATATATAGCCTAGGCTGGCCTCAAATTTATCCCCCTGCCTCAGCAACTCCAATGCTGGTGGTGTGCTGCCACCATGCTGGCTTCTGCAAATGGGATCTAGTGAGGAAATGGATGTAAGTCTCCTGACACATTCAGAGTAATCAATCAATGTCAGGTTTCCTCCTTTCTGCTAAGGCTTTAAGGGGAAGAAGAATGGGGGGAGTGCGGAAGGGAGGGTGCAACGGGGGACTGCAGCTCAAAATTCCACTGCAAGCACCATATCCCGGCTTACAGAAGAGCAGTGGGGGGAGCCGAGACCTGTGCCTGAGACCGAAAGAGCCAAATGAGCTTCCTGCAGAGGCCTTTCGGTCCTTCCAGAAAAGCTCCTAGTATATCCCTCCTTCCAGGTCTCCATTCTGATGGTCATACGCCCTGAAAGAGTTAAGCCTCCAGCCTCCCTTCCCTGGCCAGTGGAGATTAGAGAGATCGGATTTATTTCTCTTATTAAACAGAACACAAGTTGGGCCAGGCAGGTGACAGGGAAACAATCAGAACAATTGGAGGCTGGAGCAAAAGGGGCAAGGCTGCCCTCAGAAGTACCTGGGGCCACCTGCAGACTTGGAAAGACAACAGCTCAGGGCAGAGGGTGTCACTTCATGCACGTGGACTCTGTGAGGCCGACCTACTGCCCAGAAAGCCCGGTGCCACTCAATACCAACCACAAGGCAGGAGGCTGGGCCACTGACCTGCCAACCCCAGGAGGCTCCAGTACTAACCTACCACTCAGTACCTTCAGCCTTCTGCCTCCTGGCTAGTTGCCTGAAAAAGAGAATCGACTCCCCTAAGGTCTCCCACTTGTCCACTATCCTGGCCTGACCATCTGACCACAACCCGTATTGCTGTCTTTCTGACACAAGCTCTCTTAAAGCAGAAGGGAATGACTTCACCCTGAATCCCAGTGGGGAACCCTGGGACACACTCCCCTTCAGTTAGGGGCTGCAGAACACTGGGAAACACCCCTCAAGCAAACCTTCCCTCAGGGCTTGGCTCATTCATCTCAGTTCCAACACCTAAATTTCTATTTGTGGCTGGGCCGCAAGGGAGCAGGGCCCTTATCCAAAAGGAAGATCAGCCGGATGCAATCATACAAGGCTGCTTTCCACCCTCTTCCTGACCCCTAAAGTTCCTTCTAATTCGCCAGAGGTAGTTAAAGGACACTGAAGGTAAACACTACATGGGATGGGCCCTGACCCAGGCCATTCCCTCGACTTCAGCACTTTAGCTTGGCAGTATAGGAAAGATAAGCTTCCAGCAGTGGCTGGCCTCTACCCCCTAGCAGAGACTAAAGGTCTCCCCACCAAAATGAAGATAGAAACAAGAGATGAGGGAAGAGCCCAACAAGTGTCCAAAAGTTCAGTGACCTTAACAGGGATGTAAGTCTCCCTGTTTCCTCCTTCCCCCTCTCTCAGCCTTCCCATCCCTTAGGTTCCAGGGAAAGCCATGGGCTCAAAACTTTCAAAGACTAGGAAGTAGCTGCTGGTCACCTGGCACAGCCCAGGAACAGGCTCTCCATTTCATGTGTGCCTCAGTTTCCCCATTTTCAACACAAGCAGGTTCCTACAGGGACTAGGGAGAGTAGTGAGTAGGATGGGCCTCTGGTTCAGGACGGTGATCTCACCACCTCAGGAGGTGGATGTTTGTGGTTTGGCCCAGGTAAGGGGGGGGGGGGTGCAGGGGGTGGATATGGGAAAAGCTAACACTGGTAACAACCTAAGGCAAAGGACTCCAAGCTGAGTACTTTGTGGAGCTGGTAACCAGGATCTACCTGGAGGGCAAAAAAGCAAAAACAAAAAAACTCCTTTTGAGTAGGCTGACCTTAAAGACCCAAAGAGACCTACACCCAAGACCCAAGGCCACCTGCCTCTCCCATTGGCCCGGAGCCAGTGTCAAATCTCTGACCCCCCTGACTCAGCAGAGGGCAGAACCTGGGAGAAGGGAAGTGTCTTTCCACCAGGAGGGCCAGCTAGCCAGCACTTCCTGCTTAAACTAGGGGATCCCTGTCCAGATGCGGGTCTCTGCCCCTCACTCAAAGTTGGATAGGCTGTGTCCCTGGAGCGGTGCAGAACCTATCTTGTGGTGCCCTGGGCTCTTCATTTCCTGCAAAACCAATGCCTAGGAGGCAAGCCGTCCACATACAGCCGACCCCCCCAGGGGACCCACCCTGCCACACCCTCGGCGCGCTCAACCCAGGTGCCAGGCCACCTCACCTCGGCTTTTGCCCTTGGCCCTCTTGGCCTTGTCGTCCGCTTTCTTGGCCCGCGGGGCGGTCGACTCGGCGCCCTCGGCCCCCGCCGCCTTCTTCTTGCGCCGTTTGCCCCGCAGCCAGCTGAAGGCGCGGCGGAGGCCGGAGCGGGACTTCTTCCTGCGCGGGGGGCCGCCGGGGCTCCCCGGCTCGTCGGCCGCAGGTGCGGCGGGGGGCGCGCGGGCCGCCATGGCGCGGGGCTGGGGACGCGCGGTGCCGGCGGCGGGGGTCAGGCCCCCTGCAGCGCGGCGCCCATGCGCGGGGGCGGCCGCCGCTGGAGACGCGCCCGGAGAAAAAAGTTTGGGCGGCGGAGGCCGAGCGATCGCTGCGGGGGCGGGGGCAGCGCGGGCGGGGCCGAGGGGCGGGCGGGGCACGAGCGGCGGGAGCGGCCGTCGGGGGCAGGGGGGGCGGTAGCAGCGCAGCGGCAAACCGCCCCTCCCCGCCGGCCGTGCCCCGAGGGCGAGATCCTGCTGCAGAGAAGGGGATCCTCGCCCTCCCTCCCAGATCCTCGAGGGTCTGTCTCGGAGGACCCCGAGGGAGTTCGGGATCCATAGGGCAAGAAAGGACAGCAAGGTGCTGGGCTTGGACCACCCGGTGTCTCCTACGGTTGGGGAAGACTTTTTCCCAGACACCTGGGACCTGTGGCAGACATTCTCCTGGCTCAAGGACCATAGCAGGGCCCAGCTTCCAGCAATGTTCTGTGTACCTGATTGTTCCTGATTCATTCCTGAGCACCTAGAGTGGGATGATCAGGCCTCAGTTTACCCTTAACCGGGCTGTGATTCCCCCCAGGGCACTCATATTAAAACTCTGGGCTTTCCCATTGAGATGCTCAACTAAGATAAATTAGGGTGGATCTTACGGTAGGTGACTAGTGAGTGCCTGGGGACGCTGGTAAGAGAAAGCCTTTAGAAGTCTGGAAAATGCTGTGTTCATTTCCTTGCAGGCCTCTGGTGCTGTATCATAGCTGACCAAGCCCTTTTTATCTCTGATTTTATAAACTCTGAAGAAAGCAAGGTAGGGAATGTTTCCCTTTAGGACAGAAGGGAGCATGAGGCCAGGAGGGGATCAAAGCCAGCATTCTGATGCTCATCTCTGCCTCCGCGGTCCCCAGAAGAGTCTTGAGGGTCCCACAGTTAGAGTTGAGAGTTGTCTAGCATTATCAATTTGACACTTGTCACACAGCTTTCACCCGGGGCCTGCATAAGGACAGGAACAGGAACTGATCGTTCAGCCTAATGGGCCCTGGCACACGGTAGACCTCACTCTAACGTTGTAAGCAGACTACAGTGCAGAGAGTGATCTGACCTGCTCCAGCCCCTCGAACATCCCCCAAGGCTCCCAGCTGTGGTGAACCTGGCTGGGCCCTGAGGCAGATCACCTACTGCCCACGCTGAGCCTCAGGGAAAGGGGTAAAGTAAGTCTGGATGCATTCAGAAGCGTGCAGGCAAATACTCTGGCTTTTGTTTGTTTGTTTCCACGTATGTACAAGTCATTTCTGAATGCCAGCCGCTCCCCGAAGGAGGAGGGGGGAAAGGTAGATAGGACATCTAACAGCCGGCCTTGCCCTGGCTTTTGGAAGGGATGTTCATTATTCCTGCTCAGTACCCCATTCTTTCAATACTCTCTTCCCTGTGGCAGAGTTTGGCTGTATAATGTGTAAGGCCTCTTGTTCAGCCATCATCGTAAGATGGACCTATGATGGCGCCGCTGCCACCACCACCACCACCACCACTCCTGGCTGCAAAAGGTGTTGCTCTCAGGCTAGAGAGATGGCCCAGTGGTAAAGAGCACAGGCTGCTGTCCCAGAGGACCCAAGTTCAATTCCTAGCACCCACATAGCAACTCAGAAATCTGTAACTCCAGTTCCAAAGGTTCTAACACCCGTATACCGATACATGCAGACAAAACACCAATGTACATTTAAAAAGAAAAAAAAAAAAGTTACTAACCTAGGCTCCTAGGGACTCACAGAGACTGGATCCAACAACCCGGGAGCCTGCGTGAGACTGACCTAGGCCCTCTGAAGATATGTTACAGTTATTTAGCGTGATCTTCTTGTGGGACTCCTAACAGTGGGAGCAGGGGCACAGCTGGGAGCAAGGGTTGTCTCTGACTCTTTCTTTTGCCTGCTTTTAAGACTCTTTTTCCTCATGTTGAGTTGTCTAGCCTTAATACGAGGGGAGGTATCTAAGTCTTACTGAAACTTGATGTTCGTGTTTGGTTGATATCCATAGGAGGCCTGCCCTTTTCTGGATAGAAATGGGGGATGAGTGGATGGTCTGAGGTGAGGGAGGGGGGAACTGGGAGGAGAAGAGGGCGGGAAAACTGCAGTTAGGATAAAAAAAAATAAAGACGTGTATTACTTTTTTTTTTTTTTTTAAGGGAATCCTTGCTCTCCGTGAGCTGGTAGCTGGGGTTCTAGCACAGTGGCAGATGCTTGCCAGTAAGCACAAAGCCCTGCTTCCCAGACCTAGCTTTCCAGTTCTTCATAAACCTGTGGTAGTGTTGCGTGTGACCCCAGCATTCAGGAGATGGAAGCAGAAGGGTCAGTTCAAGATCATCCTGGGCTACGTAGTGAGTTTGAGGCCCAGCCTGAACTTTACGAGAGAACCTGGGTGGGTGGGGCAACATCACGGTGTTCTATCCAGCCCAGGACCTTTGGAGTTCGGGGCCATACGTGACTTCATAAATCTGGATAAGCCCCCCCCCCCACACACACACACATCAGAATCCACAGGGATTAACCCACAGATCCTAGCCCCTGATTCAGAGGGAACGGAAAGAGTACAGAAAAGTCAAGGTTGTATTCCCTTCCCCCTCCTCATCCCGATACACAGCCTCCCTCCCCCCCCCCCAGCCCCGTCTCAGAGCCAGCCTGTGCCCCAGCATAACTGAGTGCTTCCCCTGAACTCAGGATTGCTCGATTGCTCAGCTGAGCTCCTTACTTCACTGGCAGGACCTGGAACTGACTTCCCAGAAGTCCCTGTAATGCCAGCACAAAGTCCAACCTGGAGCCAGGCTGTCACCTGACCCAGCAGGAAGTTGCCAACCTATCCCTAGAGAGGAACTAGCAATAACCAGACTTAGGGCCGCAGCCCAAGGGCCCTTCAAATTTGCTCTGACACGTTTGGAAAGCTTAAGACAGTTGCTTGGAAGATCTGTCTCCCACAGGCATCAGCTTTGTCTGCCTGGGCCCAGCTTCCTCCAGAACAGACTCCTTCTCAGCCAGGCCGAGGTGTGACTGAGCCATCCCTCATTTCAGTAGGACACTAGAAAGGAGGAAGGAGCTCCTGTGCCTGCCCCCTCCCCTGTCGGCTTCTGGACCAATTGGAAGGGCTGCAGTCTTAGGGCAGGGCAGAGAGGTCCTGCTAAATTGCGGACCCCCAGTAAACCGTGGGAAAAGGAACCCCGCAGAGTCCCTCCGTCAACCAGCGTTCCTATGTCCTTTACTCCTAGGCTGCGGGCAGCTAGCGGCTTTGTTAACATTTCAAACAAACTCCCGCCGAGGTCTTCTTTGATCTTCCCTGCATCTCATAGAATCGGAGCCCCAGACTAATTCCACCCTTTCAGCCCTTCCCAACCCCTCTGGGATAAGAGATGAAGTAACTGCCCAGGGTCAGTGGTGTGTGGCCCAATGGAGGTGTGCCCAGCTCCCAGTTGGTGCCGGCTTGCAAGAAGCTGAGGGAAAGGAGGAAGGAGATTTAAAAGCAGAGAGAGAAGAGGAAGTCATTGCTGTGCCTCCTTTGAGGAATGGGTTGTGGTTCCCTTTATTGTTTAGGTAGATATCTCCTCAACACCTGCTCTGGGTTCCAAGCATCCAAAGATGGGCCACGGCCCCGACTTTTATTCCCTTAGTACAGAGTGTAATTATTGGACTTGGTGTACTGTCTGGCATCTGTAATCCAGCTATTCTACTTGAAAGGAGCATGACTTAAGATGAGGTAACACTGAGAAGCCTGTCTCAAAAAGAAAAGCTGGGTGTGGAAGGACACAGCTCAGCCCATAGAGTGCCAGCCTACCAAGGCCCTGAGTTCAAGTCTCTGTCCACACCTTGTGTGTGAGAGAAGAGAAGATTCCTTTCTTTTAGCAAATACAACATTTTTCCTCTTTCAAAATCTATGGTTTCTACACCTCCCCCTCCACCACACACACACACACACACACACACACACACACACACACACACACACACACACACGTCATTATGTAGCCGAGGAGAATGACCTTGTGTTCCTGACTCAACTTGAATTCCTTATCCTCCTGACTGCACCTCTCAAGTGCTAGAATTACAGGTGTCTGCCATCCCTCCTGGTTTACACCATACTGAAGAGAAAACCAACCCATCCCCACCCCACCCCCCGCCCCCATACACACACCTTAAAGTGGTAGGTAGGTACTCTGTACAGCTGTATCCATCCCCCAGGCCTTGTGGGGTTTTGTTGTTTTATGAGTTTACTTTTCTTCTTTCTTTCTTCTTGGTGGTTGGGTTTTGTTTTGTTTCTTTGTTTGTCTTTGGTTTGTTTGTTTATTTGTTTGTTTGAGACAGGGTTACTCTGTTTAGCCTTAGCTGTCCTGGAATTCGCTCTGTAGATGAGGCTGGCCCCTAACTCAGTCACCTGCCTCTACCTACAGAGTGCTGGTCTAAAAGGTGTGCAACACCACCACCACCCAGCACTTATGGGGTTCTCAATAATTGTTTTATTGTTTATGTGTATTTATCTATATGAATGTATGTACACCTGCCCAGGGATCCCAGAGAGGATGTCAAAGACCCTGAAGCTACAGACATGTGTGAGTTGTGAGCTGTTCCTTGTGAGTTTTGGAAACCAAACTCAGATCCGCTACCAAAATAACACTCTTAACTGCGGAACCAGCTCTCTAGCCCTCTCAGCTCTTGCTTTTTGTTTTATTTTGTAGTTCAGGCTAGCCTAGAACTTACTTTACATCCTAGGCTAGCTTCAATCCTCCCACTTCAGCCTCCTGAGCACTGAACTCACAAGCATGCTCCACCATACCTGACTTCCTTCTTACACTTAAATTAATTTTATTTATTTATTACATGTGTGTGCAGGAGTTTGCATACCATAGCATGAGTGGTCAGAATACCACTTTCAGAAGTTGGTTCTTTCCTTTCACGATGTAAGTGTTAAAGATAGAACTTCTCAGGCCTGTTGACCCACCTTGCCCAGCCCCTTTTACTTTTGGAGACAAAGTCTCATTGTGTAGCCCAGGTTATCCTCAAACTCATGGTCCCTCTGCCTCCACACTCAGCCCATCCCCACATTCTGATGGATAAAATGGATAAAAGAAATGCTCTATATGAATCAGTTTTATCTGATAAATCACCATGTTGGGGCTAGGGAGATAGTTCTGGGAGTAAGAAGCCTCCTACACAAGGGTGCAGGCCTGAACCTGGATTCCCCAAAACCTATATGAAGCTGGACACAGTGTAGGGTGTCTGGAATCTACACAGAAAAGGACAATTGAGGCAGAAGAATATGCAGACAAACTTGAACCAGAGAGCCTGGACAAAGATGCATTGGTGAAGAGACCCTGCCTCAGACAAGGTAAGAGACAAGGATGACACTTGAGGTTGTCCTTTAACCTCCACAGAGGTGCCAGGGTACATATGTGTCTGCACTATACACAGGACACACACACACACACACACACACACACACACACACACACACATTTTGAAAGACCAAGACTGAGGCTGGAGAGATGGCTCAATGGTTAAGAGCACTGGCTGATCTTCCAGAAGACTCTGGTTCAATTCCCAGCACCCACATGGCAGCTCACAACTGTCTATAACTCCAAGATCTGACAACTTCACATAGACATACATGCAGGCAAAAACATGCCAATGTGCATAAAATAAAGATAAATAAACTGAAGAAGAAGAAGAGGAAGAAGGAGGAGGAAGAAGGAGGAGGAAGAAGAGGAGAAGAAGAAGAAGAAGAAGAAGAAGAAGAAGAAGAAGAAGAAGAAGAAGAAGAAGAAGAAGAAGAAAGACCAAGACTTTTCTAGCCTTGGTTGACTGTAGTAACACATGCTTATATCCTCAGCCCTCAACAACAACCGCAGAAGGCTCAGGAGCTGGAAGCCAGCTGAATCAGAACCACCCTGGGTTGGGGGGGGAGAGACCACCTTGTAATATCGGCTGGCCACACGGTGAGTCAGCAGGAGCAGCGGTGGCATTTTAATGGCCTAAAAAAGGCCAAACTCTGAGTTATAGGTGGTGGTTATAGTTTTAAATGAGTGCCAGTATTTAATTTATTTCCGCAACACTTTGTGTTAGCCAGTAATTAGAAAATGCTGAGTCTCAGAGACGAGCAGGAACGAAGAGTTTTTAACAACTCGGTAGAAATGTCAGCTTTATTCTGGGTTCTGCCAAGTTTAAAGCTGGGTGTGGTGACATAGGACTTTAATCTCTGTGAGTTCGAGGCCAGTCTGGTCTACAGAGCTAGTTCCTGGACAGCCAGGACTACACAGAGAAACTCTGTCAGGAGAGAGAGAGAGAGAGAGTTAGTTAGTTAGTTAGTTAGTTAGTTTCGGGTGAGATGGCTCCGTTCTCTTTGTAGCTCTGGTTGGCTTTAACCTCCCTATGTAAGCCATACTAGCCAGGAAGTCATGGAGCTCTACCTGCCTCTGCCCCAGCCTCCGCCTCCACCTCTGCCTCCTGTTCTGGGGCTAAAAAGGCAGGCATGAGCCACCACACTCAGCAACTTGCTTTTGCAGAAGACCTTAATTTGATTCACAGCATCCACATGGTGACTCATAACCATCTGTAACTTCAGTTCTGAGGAACCAAACACCCTCTTCTGACCCTGACAGGCACCACATAGCACACATACCTTCATACACATAAATCATTTTTTACTGTTAAGAATATGCATCGTCGGGCTGGAGAGATGGCTCAGTGGTTAAGTGCACCGACTGCTTTTCCAGAGATCCTGAGTTTAATTCCCAGCAATCACATGGTGGCTCGAAACCATCTGTAATGGGATCTGATGCTCTCTTCTGGTGTGTCTGAAGACAGCTCCAGTGTACTTATATAAATAAAATAAATAAATAAATCTTAAAAAAAATATATGCATCATCCTCACAGGGACCAGAGCCACACTGGGTGCTTCACAACTGCCCAGAACTCTAGCTTCAGGAGGCTCCAGTGTCCCTTCTGACCTCTGAGGGCAAAGGCATTAGTGCTCACATAACACACACGTACACACACCCACATACACACACACAATTAAAGATAAAACTTTTTATAGGAATTATTTATCTTGAGCCTGTGGCATGGGTGTTCTGCTGCTTGCACGTATGTATGTGCACCACATGCGTGCTCAGGGAAGTCGAAAGAAAACATGGGATGTTGTACCAGGAATGGCTGTCCAGGGCAAAGGCACAAGCAACTGGATGTCCTGGAGCTAGAGTTACAGATAGCTGTAAGTTACCATGTGGGTGCTAGGAACAGAGCAACAAGTGTTCTTAACTACGAAGCCAATTTTTCTAGCCCCCAAAATTAAAAGAAAGATGTTTGGAAAGGAAGGAAGGAAGGAAGGAGGAAAAGAGAAGGAAGGAAGGAAGGAAGGGAAGGAGACATGTTTTTATAACCTGGTTTGATAGCCCACAGGAGACTGGAGCAGAAGAATTGCTGGTCTAGACTTCATAGTGAATTTTTTTTTTTTTTTCTAGACAGGGTTTCTCTGTGTAGCCTTGGCTGACCTGGAACTCACTCTGTAGACCAGGCTGGCCTCGAACTCAGAAATCCGCCTGCCTCTGCCTCCCAAGTGCTGGGATTAAAGGCGTGCGCCACCACCGCCCGGGGCCCAGAGCAAATACCTTTATCTGCAGAGTCAATTTGCTGGCCTCCAAACAAATGGAGTGTTCACACGTGTGCATATGTGTATGTGCGTGTGCATGTGTGTGTGCTATATGCTGTCTCAAATGGTTGAATGAAACCATGTGTCACAAAAGGAGCCCTATTGCCAATCTTGTTTTTAACACACACACACACACACACACACACACACACACACACACACACACAGTACTAATTGCTAGGTGTCCTTAGCGAGGAACTTGCCTTGTCTGGACTGGACAGTTTTCCCTGCTGGAAGTGCCTAGGTCTGTTGGTGTGAGGGTGCAGCTCACATGTGCAGAAGCCCCCTTAACTCACCTTCCATTCACCCTCATCCCAGAGCTGGGCCCAACTAGGGCCCCATGAAACCACCGAACTGCCCAAGTTGGAAGGCAGAGGCGTGTTGCCATGGAGATAGGCTTTGTTTTCCCCCAACTGTCTGACACTATCTGAGAAGCACACAAAGCTCAGCCAGATGGATGATGACCTAGCCTGGGAGAGTAGGGATTTCCTGACCTGAGGTGCAGAAGGCTCTGTGCTCTCCATGGACAGGGGTCAGCACTTCTCTGTGATCAGCCTGGTCTGTCAGCTGGAAAGGCTTCCTGTAGGGAGTGTGGGAGGAGCCCCTCTCTAGGTGTTTGCTGACACTCACTCCACTGCTCCTGAGCAGCACCACTGGCTCTGCGCCCAAGGTCAAGGCTAGGAGGGCAACACCTCCGCATGGCTTTCTGGAAGCTGGGCTAGTGGGAGCAAAGCTTCCTGCCCGTCACCACAGGGAAAGAGATCGATCGATGAGGATCTTCAGAGACCTCAGCCTCCCATCTACAGTGAGGCTTATACAAACAGTGGGGCATAAACACTCTGGGACACACCCACATACACAGTGATTCAGACCGGCACATCCAGGCACATGATATGCTAAGACAGACATCTAAACATGTGTAAACACAACAGAAACGCTCTGAAACACTCAGATGCACACCAAGGGCGCATGAGCGTGTGCACGTGTGCACACACACACACAGAGACACACACACCCTGCCAGCACACCCACTCCCTCTGCTTACACAGGCACTCCCAGATGACGTAAATACACACATCCCAGGTGTATAGATATTCATTGATAAATATGGAATACATATATTCTCATGTTCAGTAGCCATAAACGTCATTGCATTGAGACATCCATGGGCTGGTTATACAAACACAGACACAAAGATGCAAACAGTTGCCAAGTGAAAACCCAGGTTCAGCAAGGGAAAGGAAAGGGAAGAGGGTCCCTTCTTAGTGAGTGCCAGGTTTTCAGCAGGCAGCTCGAAGGGATGTTTATCTGTCAGATCTTTTTAAAACTCTTCCAGCAAGCTGTGTGGTTGGTAGTATCATCCCTGCTTTAGACGGATGTGATTACATAAAGCATCCAGGCTTGGGCTACCGAGTACAGAGCCTGCCTACAGTACACGAGGCCCTGGATTAGACCCCTAGCCTAAGGAAAAACAGAAAAAGGGAGAGGTGAAAGGAAGAGAGTGGAGGAGAAAAGGAAGGAAGATTGGATGAAAGGTAGACAAAATACCAAAGGGCTGAGAAGCTCACTTGGGGCACTCGCTGCACAAGTGTGAGGACCTGAGTTAAAATCCCCGACACCCACGTAAAAGAGCTAAGAGCTGGAGAGATAGATCAGCAGTTCAAAACTCTGGCTGCTCTTCTAGAGGACCTAGGTTCAATTCCCAGCACCCACATAGTAGGTCAAATTGTAACTTCAGTTCCCGGTGATCTGACACCCTTGCACAGACACACATGCGGGCAAAACACCGATGCACATAAAGGCCCAGCTGTGTTCCTGTAATCCTAGTGTTAGGAATGGGATAGAAGGCAGGTAGTGGGACTCTCTAGCCAGACAGTTCATCTACTCTGTGACTAGTCATCCAGTAAGCTCACTGAGAGACCATGTCTCAAAAAACACTGTGGTGATCGAAGAAGACACCAACATTGACCTCTGGTCTCAACATGCTCAGGTATGCATGTGCACCATACCTGAACACACGTGCCTACAACATACATACACACACACACACACACACACACACACACACTGCAGAATTAAAGACAGTTAATTTAGAAATGCCTCTTTGAATACAGCTCCCCACCGCAGCCTGTCCGATATTAGCATTATCAGCAAATTTCCATTCACAGCCTTTCCCTGTGTACTCTACACACACACACACACACACACACACACACACACACACGCAAAGATACATGCAAATGTGAACATATCCCACAAAACTGACTCAGAGAGGACAAGAAACTTGACCAAGGTCATACAGCTAGTTAGTAGTAGAATTAGGGTTTGGATTTATCCTTGCCTGCTTCACTTCAAAGTGCTGTTTCTGCTGCCTCAGCCAGCAGACAACCATGGTGCTACAGACTCACAGAGGGGAGGCCAGCCTGCCTGCAGGGGCAAACTCTCTGAGCTGGAAAGAAAGTTCTCTACAGCTTCCCTGACTGCTGGATCCCTCTGAGACCTGGAGCCCTGGATCTAATCCCTTGGGAGGGTTTTTCTGGCCAACGCCATTGTCCCTTCCTGTACATTCCTATTAGCAGTGACACATCCCTGGGAAGGGAATCTTTGAATCACTGACTTGTAGATGAGCAGCGTTCAGATGACTATGTGATGACATGCACCGCTCCAACCCCCAGCACCATCACACCAGTGGCCTCTG
Source organism: Arvicanthis niloticus (assembly GCF_011762505.2). NCBI lineage: Eukaryota > Metazoa > Chordata > Mammalia > Rodentia > Muridae > Arvicanthis > Arvicanthis niloticus. The sequence continues at coordinate 25,277,999 of NC_047662.1, read as the reverse complement.
TGTCCTCTGTCTTCCTCAATCCATTCTCTACCCTGCCCCAGAGGGGCTCTAGTCAAGCTAGAGCTTGCCCCTCTGCCCCTCCTGCTATTTGTAACATCCTTCCAGCCTCCTGGGGATGCACAGTTCTTCACACTTCAGCCTCAGCACTCAACTAGCTTTGCTTTTTGATTGGCATTTCTCATCCTTTGGGATCACATGTCTCTCAGTATTTTTTTTTTTTGAGACAGATTCTCATGTACCCAAGACTGTCCTTGAACCTGGAACTCATGGTAGTGGAGCATTACCATGGGTTTCTAAACCTTCAGTACCCCCACTTTCTGAGTGTTGGGATTGTAGACATGCCCAGTTATTCCTGGTTTATGCAATGTTGAGGATGGAGCCCAGAGCTTTATGCATGCTTGAATGCTTGACAAATACTCTAGCAACTAAACTATATCCCCAGCCCTTCCCATGCCTGCTGAGCCTTTCCAGTCAAGATCCTGCCCAGTTAGAACTGCTTCTCTTGCTGGGCAGTGGTGGTGCACGCCTTTAATCCCAGCACTTGGGAGGCAGAGATAGGTGGATTTCTGAGTTCGAGGCCAGCCTGGTCTACCAAGTGAGTTCCAGGACAGCCAAGGCTATACAGAGAAACCCTGTCTCAAAACAAACAAACAAAAAACAAACAAACAAAAAAAAAAAAAGAACTGCTTCTCTTGACCACCACAGTGCTGCTGTGACTTATTGTTCCCATTTTACAGACAGTTAGATAAAGGCCTGGAGAGAAAAGGAGCCCCTTTCTTCAGGTTCTTGGTCAAGACACTCGTGATCATAATTAGCAAGCATGTTTTCTAGTGTTCTCCCAGGTAGGCCCCAGGGCCTGAAGTTCCAAAGTCTGGTGTCTTTTCTCTCTGAGTCTGCAGTGGCAGCATAGGCCTGGCACACAGGCTGAGAGCTCAGAGAATGGTTGTTGACAGGATATACATCTATTTCCTGTCCCCTTGAGTGGCAGAAGGAGAGAAAATTGGAAGACATGTTGGAAGGTCCTGGAGTCTCTGCTAGCTGACTCCTTCAGAAAGTCATAGAGTGGTCCCTTAAGGAATTGGCTGGAACTGCCCCTGGGTCCTAGGAAAGCTTGCTGACCCTGCTAGGGGGAAGCAAATGCCTCTGGCTCTGCAGCATCAGCCTTCAGTGGAATCTCTCAGCCAATTCCTCATTAAATATTTACTGTTTCCCAGTCTGCTCAGTTTGGTCCTAAGACCTAGAGGTGGTGACTGGAGACAGGACTCAGGAAATGGTCCATAGTTACTGGTCACACACAGTTACTTCAGAACCCTCCCCTTCCCCAAAGCCCTCCAGGTTGAGTTTCCAGCTCTGTTTTGTCACTGGTTCAGAGGGGGGAAAGACACTGGCCCCAGCTGGAATAGCCAGTGAGCCAGGATCCACAAGACAGGTGCCTGTGCATGCTTCCTCTGCATCCTGCATCCCAGCCCACAGCCAGAGAGGATGTGGGCCAGACTTGGAGGAGGCTCAAGGAAGCCATTTTCGAGGTGGGGCTGTGGCTGGAACACAGCCTTGCCCTGGTGGACTTTCTACAACAACAACAGCTTCTCTTTATCCAGCACTCTCCCTCCATTAGCTCATCCAGCCCTCCCCAGCGTCCCCAGGGTGCCTATTATTATCTCCATTTGACAAATGGAGCACGGAAGCTCAGTGTGGTTCATTGACTTTCCCAAGGTTGCACAGCCTAGGCACAGCAAGGCAAGAGTACACCTTGGGGCCCTCAGTTTATACTGGGGGCGGAGGGGGGGTAGAGATGCAGCTCACTCAGAGAGTACAACCAGGATGCAGGAGGTTCTGAGTTGTTCCTCTAAAGCAAAGGAGCAAAACTCTTCCTGGGTCTCTGCTGCTGCTGTCTCTCCCCCCACCCCCTCGTGTTGCCCCACTGCAGCTCCCTAGAGGATGAAAGTGAACATCTAATCCCTGCACTCTCAGACCTCACACAGATGCCCCGGGATGTTTTCTCTGCCTCGCCCAGACTTGTCCAACTCCTATTCTTCCTGCAGATGCCAGGGCACCTCCTGACTTCCCTGAAAAGGCTTCCTGGATTGACTCAGCCAGTCTTAAACACTCCTCCTAAGACACAATGTCTTCTGCAGATTTTTTTGTTCCCCTTTGAGACAGTTTCTCTGTGTAGCCTTGGCTATCCTGGAACTCAATATGTAGACCAGGTTAGTCTTGAACTCAGAGATCTACCTGTCCCTGCCTCCCAAGTGCTGGAACTAAGGGTCTGCCATACACCACCATACCCAGCTACAATCCACCCCCTCCATCCCACCCCGTTTAAACAGGGTCTTGCTATACAGTCCTGACTAGCCTGGACCTTACTATGTAGACCAGGTTAGCCTCAAACTTCCCAAGCTCTGCCTGCCTCTGCCTCCCAAGTGCTGGAATTACTGGTGCACACCACCACACCTGGCCCAATCCTCCATATAAAATTTTAATGGGCCAATTATCTTATTACAGTGTTCGTCTGTCTGCCTCTCTCATCAGACTGAGTTCCTTAAGGGCAGGGATAATGATTTCCGACACCTGTCTTCCCATGTACATAGTTGTAAGTCTTCACCGAATGCTTGCTGAATGAACATATAACATCCCTGAGGGCTGGATGGGGCCAAAGACGGTGGAGCACTAGCAGGCCAGAGCCATTAGGAGAAGCTCAAGTGTGGAATGGTATGTGCTCTGATGCATTCGGAATCTGATGTGTCACTGAGACATCCAGCTGAACATTCCCCATAGGTATGAGTCTGGGGCAGAGCCAGAAAAACTGGACAGGAAGGAAAAAAAAAAAGAAAGAAAGAAAGAAAGAAAGAAAGAAGAAAGAAAGAAAGAAAGAAAGTCTCTGCAGCTCCTACTAACTGCCTTCCCAGGCTCAAGCACTGTGTGTGTATGTGTTGAATGTGCTCTGTGGCACAAAGTCCACAGGAGCATCAACCCATTCAATGGAAGAAAAAACTGAGTCTCAGAGATTAAACTAACTCTTCAAACTTACACAACAAGAAAAAGCAGAGGCAATGGTATGCACAGAGCCCTGGGGTGGAATTCTAGCACCATATAAACCAAGCCTGGTGCCTGTAATGGCTGTACTCGGCAAGAGGGTCACAAGTTCAGGGTCATCCTTGACTACATAGTAAGTCCTGAGTCTCTTTTTTGTTTGTTTGTTTTTGGTTTTTTTGTTTTTTTCGAGACAGGGTTTCTCTGTGTAGTCCTGGCTATCCTGGAACAAACTCTGTAGACCAGGCTGGCCTCAAACTCAGAAATCCACCTGCCTCTGCCTCCCAAGTGCTGGGATTAAAGGCGTGCGCCACCACTGCCCGGCTTCCTGAGTCATCTTGAGATACATGAGACTACATCTAAAACAAGAAAGGAAGGAAGGAAGGAAGGAAGGAAGGAAGAAAGAAAGAAAAGAAAAGAAAGGGGAACCCCTCTCCTATGAGGTTCTTTAGCTGATGTGGGAGTTACCCATCTTTAAAGCAAATATTTGGAAGGCAGAAACATGATGATCAGGAATTCAAGGCTAGTCTTGGCTATATAGCAAGTTCAAAACCAACCATTCTGGGCTATATGAGACCCTATCTCAAAAACAAACAAACAGGCTCAGGATTTGAACTCAGTTCCATACGGTAGGTACCACATACCTAATCCCACCTGCATATGGTAGACAGGAAAAGAAATGGAAGACTATACTTTAAAGAGGGAAAGTGGGAGATGAAGGGGAGCCCTCAAAGAAGGGCCAGGTCAGAGGTCTCTGCCCCCACCCCCCAACCCACCCCCACGGGATCCTGGGATGTGATAGGAGATTCCCACATTAGGAACCGACCCTCTTTTGCACTGTCCCCAGCTCCCGCCAGCCTCCATAAGGAGCCTGTGCTGTGGGAGATGAGGAAGCAGAGGCTGCTGGGAAAGGGCCTAAGGAAGGAAGTGCTCTGTGAATCTGTGGGCTCTGGAGAGCAGGACAGATGGTCTGGACTGGTTTGGAAAAGACCGGCGTGGATGTGCGCAGGCAGGAGTAGGAGGCAGTGAGCGCGAACATTTTCGTTTTGCACAGGTGGACAGGAACAGCTTCATCTTCTTTGGAAGGCATCCATCCTATCTCCCCTACCCCACCACGCAGGCCGAGCCATGCCTCAGCAGCCGGCTCCACAGGCCCCAGCCCACGGTTCCCCTGAGGTTACCCAGGGCTAGCCCCTCCCACTCCAGTCTGCAGTCTCACTGTCCCTGGCCCCGCCCAGTGAGGCAGGAGGGAGGAGTTTCCAGGCAGGAAAGAGCTGAGTCACTCAGTGGCACATCTGGTCTCAGATCTTGATACCCAGCTGGAAGGGGCAGGAAGGAAGAGGCCACCTCCCCCACAAACTCTCCTGACTAAATCCTAGGTCTTTGCCAACTGTGTGGGGCAGGCTGGGAGATGCCGCTGGCGTGCTAGCAACAACCTTTGCCAGGCTGCCTCGCCCACTTGCCTGGGTCCTTTGCTGCTGTGATTGCCGTTCATGTTCGGGAACGCTTGGGAAGACGGGTGGATTGTCTCTGTTGTGCAGGTGACAAAGTGGCTTGCTCAAGAGCTCACCATTTTGGAGAGCTAGCCTGTGGGTGTGCCCTCTCCCACGTGGCTATAAAAGAGGGAGTAGTATTTAGGGAAACTCAAGAGACAGTGGACATCGTCTGAGCGCTCAAGACAGACTGAAGGAAATGTAGTTTAGGGCCCTGGGTCCCTCCATCCCGACACTGCAGGGACGAGGAGGTTTTACTTTGTGTGCAAGGAGACATGAAATCCAAGCTCCTGGCCAATGGGTTACCCCTCTATCCTCTGACTCTCCTGTTTTTGGCTTTGTTCCATGGGGCTTTGCTCTGAAGCAGCGCTCTCTCTCTCTCTCTCTCTCTCTCTCTCTCTCACACACACACACACACACACACACACACACACACACACAGGTTGATTATTTAACATAATTTATTTTTGCCCGCCCTCTATTCCCCATGCTGCGAAGAGCCTTGGCAGGGGTGTCCCATCATCCTGTCCTCTGAGGGGGTTATAGGGACATAGTGTTCTCATTGTCTTGCATGGAAAGAGGTGTCCAGGTCCTGAGGAGAGGAAGGCATCACGCCAGGGTCTCTGATTTCTCTCCAGGCTGCTCAACCGCCTTCTCTAGAGGCCCAGCTGTGCTTTCATATAACATCCAGCAAGACAAGTCACTTCTTTCCTCCCAGGACAGCCGTCCCACGCATATACATCAGACTCTGCAAATCTCTGTTCTTCCCTAGACCCAACCCATCCAGAACATTAACTTCGGATTGATTTAATTATATAAAGTAGCCAGTAGTCACAAGTGTACCCTTGCTGTGTGACCTTCAGACATATTCTGAGACTTGCCTGCATCATGATTTCCTCTTCATTTCCTTTTTTCGTTTTGTTTTGTTATTTTCTAGGTTTGTGGAGACAAGGTCTCATTGTGTAGCCCAGGCTGACCTGGAGCTGTGTAGTCCATCCTGGCCTCGAGCTCATGGTGGACCTCCTGCTTCAGTTACCTGAGCTAAGCAAGGAAGACAATTAGGTTAGGCCCTATGTGCCAACTGCTGTCTTAACGGAAGCAGTTCTAGGCACAGAGGGTGGAGAATCCATGATCAATTAGTGATGCCTGTCATGGGTGCAGAAAAAGTAGTGGAGGTATGTGCGGTGTGTTAAGTGTTGAGTTTAAGAGGCCCCACCAGTCTTGTTTTTTTTTTTTTTTTTTTTTTTAGATTTATTTATTTAATGTATATGACCACACTGTAGCTGTTATTGTAGCTGTCTTCAGACACATCAGAAGAGGGCATTGGATCCCATTACAGATGGTTGTGAGGCACCATGTGGTTGCTGGGAATTGAACTCCAGACCTCTGGAAGAGCAGTCAGTGCTCTTAACCTCTGAGATATCTCTCCAGCCCCCCACCCCCATTTTTTACTTTTATTTGGATTTGTTTTACGCAGAATTTTTTCCCATGTTATATGTTTTTGTTTCTTCAGTTGCTTCTGGTATACCTTTTCTTCTGTGCAACGCCTTCTTCTGGCAATTTGTTCCTTTTCAGTGGGATCATCTCAGCGTGGCAGGGGGAGGTCATGCATGGATTACTCCGCCCATGGGAGTAAATTCATCCACTGACGGTAGGTGATTTCCTCTCTCCTCCACCTGTTCAATGACTAGAGACTCTATATCTTCAGCCTAAAGCTCAACATTACTCTCTACATTTTTAAGCATGTGCAATTCACATGAGTAAAGATTCAGCACTCGTTTCAGGAACTGACTTTGTATTCATTTGGCCTGGGTACCCTACCAACTCCGTTATCCCACCAGAAAGGCTCACATTGCTTCTTTAAGGTGCCATCTCTCAGGCTGAGCAGTGGTGGCGCACACCTTTAATCCCAGCACTCAGGAAACAGAGGCAGGTCGATCTCTGAGTTTGAGGCCAGCCTGCTCTACAGAGCTAGTTCCAGGAAAGCCAGGGCTACACAGAGAAGCCCTGTCTCAAAAAAAAAAAAAAAAAAAGAGTCATTCTTCAGACACTTGGTGACTTGGTGGCTTTTTGGATATGCATGCCCTTGATGGCCTGGACAGTTTCACAGATATTTTAAAAGTGAAAAAGAAGACTTGAACCCCTTGACTCACATGATTCTGAGGGTTTTCTGAGTCAAGAGAGTATCGAATGGGTCTTCACAGGTCACCTCAGGCCACTTACAGGAAGAGCCCTCCAGACATTCTAGACAGTCTGGATCTGCTGTATACTTCAGAGCTTGGCTTTCTCAGAGCAATAGGAAGGAGATTAACAACTTGCTGAAATTGGTCCTCTCCTCCTACCAAATGGGTCCCAGGGATCAAACTCAGTCTTCAGGCTTGGTGGCAAGTGCCTTCTGGAACTCAACATGTAGCCAAGGGTGCCCTTAACCTTCTGATTCTCTTGCCTCTACCTCCCAACTGCTGAGACCACAGGCATGTGCCATTTTTATGCCCAGTTTTATATGTTGACGGGAATTGACCCCCAGCCTTTGTTTGCTGGGTCAATGCTTACCTTTGTCACTTTGTTTACATTATTAATTCTTCTCTGCAGAGGTCAATCAAGGTTTTCTACAAGTTAGACTCACACCTTGGGGAGCTAGAAAAGGAAGGTGTGTGTGTGTGTGTTCCTAGTTTAAAAAAATGGGAAATATTCGAACAGCGAACAGCATACTGTGGAGCTGAGCCTCTTCAGCCTAGCCATGAACATTTGAATATTAAATTACTCTATGCAAGTGAATGCAAATGAGCCGTTGTTGCAGGCAACACAGAGTGGATGGAGCCAGACCTCTGCACAGGTGAGTCAGCATGCCACCTGTGACATGTGACATGCTCTGGTGACAAGATTCTGTGAGACGACCAGGGACTCCCTAAGAGGACAGAGACTCCAACAGAAGGGAACCCTGGTTTGGGTGTACACTCAGTCAAAGGGAGATCACCCACCAGAGAGCCACCCCCTCCAGCCTTATCCCTTGCAGCTTCCCTAGAGCCAGAGGCTGGAGCAGAGAGTGGGACAGCCTCCATCCAGGTCCCCTGAACAAGAACCGCACAATGCACACCCTCAACCTCTACCCCACCCTTCAGGCCAGACCAGGGTCAGGCCACCCATGGAGCTGGAAGTGAGATACTCTGGAAGGGACAGAGCAGGAGAGACGGCTCAGGTGGAGAACACCTTGAAGCCAGAGGCTGTGTGCTTTGCACCTGGGCTCAGGAGTTTTGGGCAGCACCAGAGAGTTTCTAAGTACCCCTGATACCTCAAGACTTGAAATAGCAGGCCCACTGGGAGGTGATGGCACACACCTTTAGTCTCAGCACTTGGGAGGCAGAGGCAGGCAGATCTCTGAGGCCAGCCTGGTCTACAGAGTGAGTTCCAAGACAGCCAGGGCTACACAGAGAAACCCTGTCTCAAAAAACCAAAATAAGGGAAAAGCTGGCTCATGTGAGAGCCAAACCCAGGCACAGAAGACAGAAGGCTCAAATGACAGGAAGCCTCAAGGGTTCCAAGCATAGGTCACACTGCCTGTGGGGCGGTGGCCTTTTAGCCCTTGGGTTCCTGACCAACCACATTCACTGTCTGAAATTCTACCCTGGTAGTCTTGTACTGGACCCTCAAGGGCAAATGAGAAAAGACACTGTGGTGGCTAATGTTTGTTGCAGTCATGATGGGATTTCGAGTCACCATGGAAACACACCTCCAGGTGCCTCTATTTGAGTGTTTCTAGAAGAGTTTTAATAGGACAGTATAGACTCACCCTGAGTGTAGGCAGCTCCATCCCATTGGCTGGAGTCCTGGACTGACTAAAAAAGAAAAGGAAAGTGAGCCGAGCCCCTGAGGCATTCATCTCTCCTAGCTTCCTGCCAGCAAACACAGAGAGAGCAGTTACCTCACTGCCCCAAGGCCATGGCTTGCAGCATGATGGCCTGTACTCTCAACTTAAGCCAAAATCAACCCATAGTTGCTGTTTGTTTGTTTGAGACAGAGTTTCTCTGTGTAGCCCTGGCTGTCCTGGAACTCACTCCACAGACCAAGCTTGAACTCAGAAATCTGCCTGCCTCTGCCTCCCAAAAGCTGGGATCAAAGGTGTGAGTCACCATTGCTCAACTCCATAGGTTCCTTTTCTTCGGTATGTTGTCATAGCAACAAGACAAAGTAAACACAGATCCCCGCTTTCATGGAAGTGATTGGAATCAGGGAGTGGTGGTCATCTTCTAAACTCACTGGACTAAAGGCAGGCCCGACTCCGGAGCTGATGCCCATGAAGTAGCCTGAAGCTGTGCCTGAGGAATCAGATTTGCTGGACCAAGAACATCTTCCTGTGGGGAAGGCAGCGACTAGAGAGGGCTGTTATCAGTACTCTGAGGAACCAGGGGCCATGGGGCAGAAGAACTCAAGGCAGGTTGGATCCAGAGAATGGACAGAAGCAAGGACACTGGAGTTACCGTGACCCAAGTGACAGGCGTTAAGCACTCGGGGCTGAGAGCAAGACTAGAGCTCACGGACTTCTTGCCCACCATGTACTCTTCAAGAGACCCAGAGGCAAGGGTACCTACTTCCTTCCCATGCAGCCCTACGATAAATATGTTTCCTTAAACATGTGTATAAGCATCTGCTTGGTCCTTTTCACCCAAAAGAACTACAACCCCACCTCTCTGGTCTCCTCTACATCCTAACCCACCTCCTAGAACCAAAAGAAGCCAGAGATGGTGGAGCCCTGGCCTTAAGAGCAAAAGCCAAAACCTTGCCTTCTCTGTGTGTCTGCTTCAGAACCTCCAGTTCCTCAGCAGAAATCAAGGAGGAGCCATGTGTGGAGGCCTATGTCAGTAACCCAGCACGCAGGAGGCCAGGGGAACTGCAGTTTGAGGCCAGTCCAGGATGTATGAGATGACTCTCTCAGGAAGAGAAAGGAAGGAAGGAAGGAAGGAAGGGAGGAAGGGAGGGAGGGACGGAGGGACGGAGGGACGGAGGGAGGGAGGGAGGGAAGAAGGAAGGAAGGAAGGAAGGGAAGAAAGGAGGGAGGGGAAGGGAAGAAGGGAAGGAAGAAGGAAGGGAGGGAGAAAGGGAGGGAGGGAGGGAGAGAAGAAGGAAGGAAGGGAGGAAGGAAGAAAGGAGGGAGGGGAAGGGAAGAAGGGAAGGAAGGACGGAAGGAAAGGGGAAAAAAAAAAAAACTGTCTGCCATCCCAGAGGCTGCCAGGATACAGCAGTATGTGGGTAGAGCAGGTTCTAGCCTTCCTAAGAAATCACCCTCACAGTCTCACACTCCCCCTGCCCTTCTGTCTCATGCCCCTGCTTCCATTTCTACTGCAAAGGGGTTCTGTTTTTTTTTTTTTTTTTGGGGGGGGGGGCTTGTTTTTATGAGACAGGGTTTCTCTATGTAGCCCTGGCTATCCTGGAACTTGATCTGTAGACCAGGCTGGCCTCGAACTCCAAGATCCACCTGCCTCAGCCTCCTGAGTTCTGGGATTAAAAGCCTGTGCCACTAATCCCAGCACTTGGGAGGCAGAGGCAGGTGGATTTCTGAGTTCGAGGCCAGCCTGGTCTACAGAGTGAGTTCCAGGACAGCCAGGGCTACACAGAGAAACTCTGTCTCGAAAAACCAAAAAAAAAAAAGCCTGTGCCACAACTGCCCAGCTAGGGGTTCTGCTTCAACTTCAAACTAGGAAGGAGCAGAGGTCTGTGGACTCGTTATGCTTCAGACACTCGTGAGCAGCCAGTAGGGCGGTTACTCAAGGCTGGGCTCACTTAGTCATGGGTTTTACCCCCTCAGCTTACGGGACGGACGTGAACAGGAGCAGGGAGCTAGGCAGTAGTTAGGACAAGAGGTCCTGTGGAGACTCCTGTTGAGAGTCACATGAGGCTGTGTCACTCCAGCTCTGGGTGCAGCTGCGCACTGAGTGTCTGGGGTGCCCATCCCACTTCTCTCTATCTCCTCAAGCTTTCCTGCGTTCTCTTGAGGACAGGACAGGCTAGGCAGCGAGGGACTGATGATTTCTTAGTAGCACAAGCTCCAGAGATAGGGAGAGGACTGGGTTCAAATCCTAGCTTAGTCACTCCCCTGTGACCAAGGCCGACTGCTCTGTCTGTCTCAGGAACAGTGGAACAGGAAGGCTACAGCTGTGGCTCAGAAGTCAGTCACACACTTCATATTCCAATACTGCTCCCATACCCCCTCCCAGGACTTGGGAGCCTGAGGCAGGAGGATTGAGACTTTGAGGCCAGTCAGGGCTACACAACAACATTCTGTCTCAACCCTCTAACTCGTCCCAAATTATCTCTAAATGAGGCTGACATGGGCTGGAGAGATGGCACAGCTGGAAAAATGACCGGCCATCAAGCCTGTTTACCCGAGTTCAGTCTCCAGGATGCACATGGTAGTGGGAGAGAACTGACTCCCTCAAACTGTCCCCTGACGTACGTGAGTGAGCCATCTGCACAAACAATAAACAAAGAAAATTTAATTTAAAAAAGACTAACGAGGCTGGAAAGATGGCTCAGTGGCTATCAATGCTTGCTGCTCTTTCATAGGGCTTGCATTTGGTTCCCAGCACCATGTCAGGCAGCTCACAACTGCCGATAACTACAGCTCAGGGGGCATCTGACAACTCTGGTCACCACGGGAACCTGCGGTCATCGCTCACATGCACATACCCACATGTGAACACTCACACATAACTAAAAGTAAAAAGAGTTTGGCTCTAAAGAGATGGCTCAGTGATTAAGAGCACTGATTGCTCTTTCAGAGGTCGTGAGTTCAATTCCCAGCAACCACATTGTGGCTCACAACAATCTGCAATGGGATCTGATGCCCTCTTCTGGTGTATCTGAAGACAGTGACAGTGTACTCATATAAATAAAATAAATAACTCTTAAAAAAAAAAAAAAAGGAGGGGGGCTGGAGAGATGGCTCAGTGGTTAAGAGCACTGACTGCTTTTCCAAAGGTCCTGAGTTCAATTCCCAGCACCCACATGGTGGCTCACAGCCACTACAGGATCTGATGTCCTCTTCTGGTGTTCAGAAGAACATGTAGACACAACATCCATATATAAAAATTATATAAACAAATACATTTAAAAATAAATAAATACATTTGTAAAAGGAGTAAAGTGACTGACTAGCTGGGACAGCAGCTCGTACCTGTAGTTTCAGCCCTCCCTCCGCTGAGGCAGGAGCGTCATGTGTTAGAGACCAGGGCAGGATCCTGGGGATAACCACAGAGCTCAATGGTAGAGCGCCTGTCTACCATGCCTAATGCCCTAGGTTCCATCTCCGGCGCGCTCTCTCTCAATCTCTCTCTCTCTTTCTCTCTCTCACACACATTCTCACACATGCTCACACACACAGTCATACACACATGCATGTATACATGCACTCTCACACACATGCACACATACACACACACTCTCCAGTACAGATACATTCACACTCTCACACATGCACGTTCACACTCACACACTCTCATACACATGTACACACACTCTCTCACACACACACTTTCACATATGCATACATTCTCACACACATGCCCATAGACAGTCACACACACACACAAAGCCACATTCATTTACATGTTCCTTCATACTCAGGCATTCACGCTGTCAGCCACAGACAGCTAGGCACACTCATAAACTCACCCATCCATTCACCTATCTGTCTGTCTGTCTGTTTGTTTATTTAGAGACAGGTTCCCCTGTGTAGCCTTGGCTGTCCTGGAACTCATAGTATATTAGACCAGGCTGGCTCGGAGTCCTGGAGTAAATCCTGCACCCTCATTCCCGGCCACACACATTTTTACACCCAGCTCTGTCTACACCTACTCTGACGTGTTGATACTCTTCTACCCACCCAGCCAAGAGCAGGTATACTCAGACATGCACGCTCACACGTCCACTACACACACGGACACACCCTTCATCCTTTTGCTTGTAGTTTTGAAACACGGTCTCGAATAATACAGGCTGACTCACGTGTGTAGGTGAGGCGAGGGTGACCTTGAGCTCCTAACCCTCCTGCCTCTACCGAGTGCTGGGATTAAAAACACGCACAGGAAAGGATGTCCACACACCCACACAAAAAGTATACGGCAACATTCACATTTTGTCTTCTTTTAGAGACAAGTCTCCTCACTATCGTCCTGGAATTCATTGTGTAGATCAAGCTAGTCTCAGACTTCCACAGTCTCCATCTCTGTGCGACCCCCCCCAGCCCCCCTTGGCTTCCCCCATCCCCCCAACCCCATCCCCTGGTGCTGGGATTACAGGCGGAGATTACCTGGTTGACATTCACATACGCTTACACACAAGCTTCATATTTAAACCAGATTGTATCTGGACCAGCAAAACACACATGTATTTTGCACACAGTTCTATACATTCTGGGACATTCACAGCCACCCTTGAGACACACCACAGTGACTTGTTGGGTCATGGACACTCCACTCACACACAGAGTTTCCTCACCCACCCCCGTGGCCATCTCCTTTATAAGGAATTCCTGCCAACTACCAATTTGACTGGCTTTCTCCCTACCTATTTCCCACCATCCTCTGGGGCCTCTGGGGCCTCCCTCCAGAGCCCAGGGGGAGGGGACAGGGCAGGGTTAGCTCTGCTGATGTGGCAACGCAGCTCACCTGCAACTGCAACCTAGGCCACACCCTCCGCTGGGAGAGGTTTAAAGGAACAGTACCCCTTGCTGCTCACGTGGCTTGGTCTGTTTCTCAGACCTGGAGAGGGCTTAGAATATACATGGGACTTGAACCTAGTGCCTAGTAGGAAGAGATAGCTATATCAGGACAAGGAACCCTCCCCCCCCCCAGGTGGGCGTCTGTGCTTGCTCCTCTTCTGTTCCCAGCCTCCCTAGCAGACACTCCACCCTCTGCCAGGCCTTGTCCAACACCATCTGGGTTCCCTGCCAGAACCTGGGTGTCCCTCTCTATACCTCTCCCTGCAGAATCTTTCTCATTCCTTTTTCAAAGCTGGGTGAGGTGTGCCTGCACAGTGGGCATCTCGGCTGGTTACTTCCCAGTCATGTGACAGGGCAAGGCACTCCTCAGGTCTGCCATTGCCTCATCTATCTGAGAAACACTTCTACCTATCAGGATTGGTGAGTTTCAGCAGGAACCACGACCAGAGACTTGAGACTGTCTTGGCAAGGTCGCCTCAGAGTTGCAGCAGCAGACGTAGAGGGACCAGGTCATCCTGCTGGACCTTGCCTTTCTACACACCACCTCCTAGTGATCCCTTAGCTTCTGCCTTAATTCAGAGTGGTTTACTGTGAGGTTCCCACCGCTCTCAAAGCTGTGACAGCACAGCCTGGCTTTGATCATCCTGTGGTAGGAGGAGTGTCTGAGAGGTGAGCCCGTGGTGGAGATGGAGAAGAGTCAAGGAGACCCAGCCATATCCTAGGAAGTCACCAGTCTAATGGCGGAGAGCTAGCCTGGTCTGCTCCTGGGATACTTGGCCTTTCACCCCCAGTGCTAGAGATGGAATTCAGTATCAGTATGGCTAGGCGGGTGCTCTGAATTGAACAGCTCCCCAGCCTGATTTCTGGCTTATTCAGGGAAAGCCAATTTGCCCCCTCAAGTCCCAGAATTAGTGGGCTAGAGAGATATGCTGTGCCCCAAAGGACCCCACTTCTGATGGGAGAGGCAGTCAGATCCAAGAGTTCTTGTGCTGTAGGGAGGTACACTCTCAGCCCCTGAACTACCCGGGGCACATAACACTTCCCCTGGGATACACAATCTATTGGGAAAATTTACCATCTCTCAGGGTTACCAACCGGAGACACAATCTCTTTTCTCAGAGACCTGAGTTCCATTTCCAGCCCCCATAGCAATCAAGAGGCTCACAAACACCTGTAACTCCAGCTTCAAGGGATCCAACATCCTCTTCCGGTCTTCACAGGCTTGTACTTGTGTGCACGCGCACGCGCGCGCACACACACACATACATACAAACAAAAACATAAATAATATTTAAAGAAACAAAATAGACTTTCGGAGGTTAGGAAGTGAAAAGGCATGGCGCGAATGTGCTGGCTACACAACAGTCCCGGGAGGTGAGGCGGTGTGCACACGGCCCACATTCCCAGCACCGAGGCTTCAAAGGCAGACATTCCTCAGTTACAGGCGTGAGGCTCATTCCTGGGACGTGCGCTGACTGCTCCGGGCACTGGAATAACCTGAGGATCCCTTGAAGCCATTAATAGAAGACACACACGCCCTCAAGGCCACGACTGTGTAATCAGAGGGAATTTTTATATTCGGCCAAAAACTTGGAGTCAGTCAAGTCATGGCAGAGTGAGCTTGTAATCCCAGCACTCAAGAGTTAGAAGCAGGAGGATGACGAGTTCAAGGTCATTCTTGACTACAGAGTGAGATCCAGAGTCCATCTCAGATAAACCCTGTGGAGGGGCGGGGAGGGGCGGGGGGGAGGGGCTCTTTGCTTAAGAGCACACTGATTGATTGCTGTCCCGGAGGAGAACCTGGATTTCATTCTTAGCACTCACACGGTGGCTCACAACCCCTTATAACTCCAGTCCCAAGGGATTCAACAAACTCTACAAGCACTAGATACACAAAGTGTACATACTTACATACTCATATATAAATACATGCGTGTGCAGGCAAAACCACTCATACACAGACAAGAATTTTTAAAAATCTCAAAACTGCCGGGCAGTGGTGGCTCACGCCTTTAATCCCAGCACTTGGGAGGCAGAGGCAGGCGGATCTCTGAGTTCGAGGCCAGCCTGGTCTACAGAGTGAGTTCCAGGACAGCCAGGGCTACACAGAGAAACCCTGTCTCAAAAGACAAAAATAGAAACAAAAAAAGTCAAAACTAAGAAGACAAAACACATAGGGTTGATGAATAAAGGTATTTGCTGCCAAACCTGACAAAAATTGGAGTTTGATCCCCAGATCCAACACAATAGGAGAAAACCAGCTCCAGCTCACACCAGTTGTCCTCTGTTCAGCACACGTGTAAATTTAGGTGGCTACTGACTAATACAGACACTTGGGAGGTTTAAGCAGAATGGACTCTGTGAATCTGAGGGCAGCCTGGTCTACATACAGTTCCAGGCTAGCCAGGGGTACACAGTGAGACTTTGTCTCACAAAATAAAAACCTACAAAAACAAAGCCAGTTGTAATGGCACACACCTTCAATCCCAGCACTCAGGAGGCAGAGACAGTCAGATCTCTGTGAGTTCGAGGCCAGCCTGATCTACATAGTGAGTTCCAGGATAACCAGAGCTACATAGTGAAAGACTGTCTCAAAAACAAAAAAAGGAAGTAAGTGGACGCCTGTAGGAGCCAGAGCTTCTGTGAGGAGAGTTGTGGAGGTGGAAGAGGGATAAGAAACACACAGATCAAATGTGCACCGGGAACAGAGGCACTGTGTCTAGAGCAGCCTACGAGTTTGTCAGAAGGGACACTCCAAAGAGGACAGAAGAAAATTCTGAGTTGGGGGGTCTGCCTATGGTGGTCTGCCGATGCCTGTTTTAGGAGTGAGTAGCTGGGTGGGGAAGTCCTACAGAGTCTGAGAGAAGGCCACAGTGATATGCAACTGGAAAAGGAATTTTTTTGGGGGGGGTGTGGGGGGAGTTTCAAGACAGGGTTTCTCTGTGTAGCCCTGGTTGTCCTGGAACTCACTCTGTAGACCAGGCTGGACTCGAACTCAGAAATCCGCCTGCCTCTGCCTCCCAAGTGCTGGGATTAAAGGCATGTGCCACCACTGCACGGCTGGAAAAGGAATTTAAATGCAGCTTTCCTTCAGGGTCCAGGTCATAACCGCAATGACTGCTGGGCTGTTCTCTAGGAATTCCTGTATCCCTCCTAAGAGCAGAGGTGTTGTATTCTCCATTTATAACCAAGGAAACACAGTTCCAAGAGTCCAGAGACACAGGAGGGTGAAGAGGCTGATTTATACTCCATTCTCATGAGTCTCTTTCCCTGGAGTCCACAGCCCATGGCTTTCCAGTGTTCCTTTCAAACTGGTGGAGCTGGTGCTGTTGTTATATTGTTATTTGTTTATTTATTTATTTATTTATTTATTGTGGTACTGGGAATCGAACACAGGATCGCATGTGTACTAAAGTCAGCTTGAAGACAGAAAGAACTACATGTCTAACCCATATCTAGCCCTCGTTGATTTCTAATCATTCCTGTTTGTGCATGGTCTAACATAATGTCCTACACACTATAGGGCTTCTTGCATGTTAGACAAGCACTCTGCCTACTGATCGATATCCCAGCCCTGTTTATTACTAATTATTGCTTTGATGACTTGGTTCACCTCAGGCTCAGCCCTCTAAGCTAGTTGCACAGTCGGTTCTGAAAAAGCAAGTTCAGTGCGCCCCCGCGCGGTCACAAAAGGAAACACACGTCCTGCTGTGGCAGGCGTCTGAGTGGGAAAGGTGATGTCTGTGTGGCGCCCCCTTTAGGCTGCTCTAGACATTGCAGGCGAGTTAACCCGTGGAAGCCGCAGGTGAGTCACTCACTCACCTTGTTTAGGCAATCAGCAGAATGATGGTAACACAGCAGTGGGAACAGGAAGGACAAAGGAAAGGAAGGGAATGACTGTCTCTTGTATGCAAAGAAATCAGCATCCCCTCCCCTCCTTTTTTTCTGATTCTTTGGTTGTTTGGTTTGGTTTTTTCTTTTTCTTTTCTTTTTTTTTTTTTTTTTTTTTTTTTTTGGTTTTGGTTTTGTTTTTTTTAGACAGTGGTTTCTCTGTGTAGCCCTGGCTGTCCTGGAACTCACTCTGTAGACCAGGCTGGACTTGAACTCAGAAATCCTCCTGCCTCTGCCTCCCAAGTGCTGGGATTAAAGGCGTGCGCCACCACTGCCCGGCTGGTTTGGTTTTTTTTCAAGACAAGGTTTCTCTGTGTAACCCTGGCTATCCTGGAACTTTCTCTGTAGACCAGGTCTTCAGTTCACAGAGATCTCTCTACTGGGGCTAAAGCCACATACCACCAGACCCCAACTCCTTGTTTTCTCATGTAACATACCTAACATAGAAGCAAAATCTGACCTTGAGGGAGATTAAGTGATCTGTCAAGAGACTAGTTTGTAGTCTATCAGAAATCTGCTTGTGGCCATGATCCAGCTCCTGGAGAGTAAGCTTGAGATGGTCAGGCCTCTGGTAACCACCACACTGGCCATAAGCCTCCAGAGGTTCAGGATAATGACACCTAAGTAGTAGAAGGGAGGGGGGAGGGGGTATTGGATGCTGGGTGCTATCAATCCTGCAAGTGTGACTCTGGTTTTTTTCTTTTTTTCTTTTTTAGAAATATTTCTTTTATGCATATGAGTGCAGCGAGAAGGGGTCATCAGATCCCATTACAGATGGTTTTGAGCCACCATGTGGTTGCTGGGAATTGAACTCAGGACCTCTGGATTAACAGTCAGTGCTCTTAACCTCTGAGCCATCTCTCTAGCCCTGACTGATTGTTTTTGTGTTTTGTTTATTTTTCCTACACAGGGATCCTCTGTGTAGCCTTGGCTGTCCTGAACTTCCCTCTGTAGTCCAGGTTAGCTTTGAACTCATAGACATATGCCTGCCCCTGTCTCTAGAGTACAGGGATTATTAAAGGCATGCACCACTACTGTCTGGCCATAAAAATAAGGGTTTTGTTTGTTTTGTTTTTAAAGATTTATTTTGAGTACACTGTTGCTGTCTTCAGATGCACCAGAAGAGGGCATCAGATACCATTACAGATGATTGTGAGCCACCATGTGGTTGCTGGGAATTGAACTCAGGACCTCTAGAAGTGGCTCTTAACCTCTGAGCCATCTCTTCAGCCCCCCCAAAATGTTTGTTTGTTTGTTTTGTTTTGTTTTGTTTTGTTTGTTTTTCAAGACAGGGTTTCTCTGTGTATCTCTGGCTGTCCTGGAACTTACTCTGTAGACCAGGCTGGCCTCGAACTCAAAAATCCACCTGCCTCTGCCTCCCAAGTGTTGGGATTAAAGGCGTGCGCCACCACTGCCCAGCAAAAAAATATGTTTTTAGAAAAGAAAAATTAGAGTATGTGCTTAGCATCTAAGAAGACTAGTTTCCATTTTCAGTTTGAAAGAAAAAAAAAGGGAAGATTTAAAATGTGCATATAGGGGCTGGAGTGACAGCTCAGTAGTTAAAAACACACGCTACTCTTCCAGAGGACCCAAGTTCAATTCCCAGAACCCACGTTAGGCAACTCACAACTGCCTGTAACTCCAGATTTAGGGAGATCCAATGTTCTGGCCCTACAGGCACTTCAGGCACTTGTACTCATTTATATACACACACACACACAGACACACTCATGCACACACACTCATACACATACTCACATACATCTTTTTTTTTTTTTTTTTTTTTTTTAAGCAGGGTTTCTCTATGTAGCCCTGGCTGTCCTTGAACTTGCTCTGTAGACCATGCTGGCCTCAAACTCATAGAGATCCACCTGTCTCCAGAGTGCCTGGATTAAAGGCATGTGCCATTACTGAGGGTTTCAAAGTTTTTTAAATAGACAGTGATAGCTAAAACTCTTAGGCCCTTGATGAAACACTTTTCTTTTCTTTTCTTTCTTTCTTTTTTTTTTTTTTTCCAAGACAGGGTTTCTCTGTGTAGCCCTGGCTGTCCTGGAACTCACTCTGTAGACCAGGCTGGCCTCGAACTCAGAAATCCGCCTGCTTCTGCCTCCCAAGTGCTGGGATTAAAGGCGTGAGCCACCACCACCCGGCGATGAAACGCTTTTCAAGTTCATTCTCACAATAAACCTGTGATCTGAGACAGGTTGCCCAGTTTTGTGGAGCCCAGAGCCTGTGAGTGAGGTAGCTTCCCAAGGACACCCAGTGAATACAGAACAGTGTCAGGCCCAGCTAGCCTCTCGCTTCCAAAGCTTGGATTCATATTCTGCTTCAAGACACAGTGACCTGGAGAGTCCTGCAGAGCATCTCAGACCCATTTTTTCTTCCACCTCGGGACAATTTCAGGGCAGTGTCAGTACAGGGAAACTGAGCAGAATGGCTTCCCCTTTGGTTAAGTGATGGGGTTTTCAGGGCAACTTCATGTCACCAGCTCCTGACTGAGCCTCTCATCCAGTCACCACAGTCCTGTGAAGAGTGCATTTTACTCTCAGAGAGCCAGGATCTAGGGAACATTGCTCCCATAATTATTTAGGGCAGGCTCTACAGTATGGGTGAGGGGGGTGGCAGTTGTTAATGTCTCCCATGCTGCTCTCGAGTGCTCCCCACTTCCTAAGTCACCTCTAGGGCAATCACAGTCCCATTTCTCCCATCTTCCATGGCTCAGGACTCTACAGATCCAAGACTGAGTAAGAATGCTGATCTCTCTCTCTCTCTCTCTCTCTCTCTCTCTCTCTCTCTCTCTGACAGCGTTTCTCTGTATAGCCCTGGCTGTCCTGGAACTCACTCTATAGACCAGGCTGGCCTTGAACTCAGAAATCTGCCTGCCTCTGCCTCCCAAGTTCTGGAATTAAAGGCGTGTGCCACCACCGCCCCCAGCTTCTCTTTATTTATGTGTATGTATAGGTCTTAGGTATTGTTCTATTGCCATGAAGAGACACCATAACCAAGGCAACTTACCAAAAAATAAAGCATTTAGTTAGAGGTTTGCTGAAGGTTCCAGAGGGCTGGGCTGTAACCACCTATAACCATGAAACAGTAACTGAGAATGTACTTTGAGATACCAATGTCAAGGTAGAGAGAGATGACTGGGAACGGTGTGGGCTTTGACATTTCATGATGTTGCATGAAGTCTCAAAGCCCACCTCCACGGATGCACCTCCTCCAACAAGGCCATAACTTCCAATCCTTCCCAAACAGTTCCACCAACTGGGATCAAGCATTGAAATGTGAGTCTATGGGGACCATTCTCATTCAAACCACCACAATGTATGTCTGTGTAGATGTTTGCCACCTGTGTGCTGGGAGGTAGCACACACCTCTAATCCCAGCACCCGGAAGGCAGAGCCAAGTGGATCTCTGTGAGTTCGAGGCCAGCCTGGTCTACAGAGTGAGTTCCAGGACAGCTGGGGTTACACAGAGAAACTCTGTCTCAAAACAAACAAACAAGTCAAAGTATACCACATGTGGGTGTCCACAGAGGTCAAAAAAGAATGTCAGAATCCCTGGAGGTGGAGTGACAGGTGATTGCAAAACATTTGAGCTATGTTAAGAACTGAACTCTGTCCTCTCAGAGAGCAGCAAGCAGGTGCTCCTAACTGCTGAGCCATCCTCTCCTCTCCTCTCCTCTCCTCTCCTCTCCTCTCCTCTCCTCTCCTCTCCTCTCCTCTCCTCTCCTCTCCTCTCCTCTCCTCTCCTCTCTTCTGTCTCCCTCAGTAGTTCTTTTTGTTTGCTTGTTTTTCTAGGCAACTGCTCTAATACTGTGCTAAACACCAACCGCATCTTCCTTTTGTTTTTGCCTTTCCCGAGGATTGAATTCAAGGGGCTGGAGAGATGGCTCAAAGGTTAAGAGCACTGGATGCTCTTCCAGAGGTCCCGGGTTCAATTCCCAGCAACCACATGGCAGCTCACAACGCTCTGTAACTTTAGTTCGCAGGACCTGACAGACACACATTCAGACAAAACACCAACATACATAAAATAAAAATAAATAAATTATCTAAAAAAGAGAATTGAATTCAAGGTCTTGGCACCAAGTCTTCGTGTATATGACATATATATGTATTCACACATATATACCATTTTTAATCTATAGTCTGTGTCACTATCACTCAGCTAAATATCTGTCTTCCCACTCTTCTCATTTTGATGTTTGGTGCCCCCTCCCCAAACCTCTGTAGCTTCTGGGAATACAGTTCTTATCTTTGGGGTTTAGCAGTAAAGAGGCACACTTGAGGCCTTTGCTGGATGAGGGGTTTGTTTTGTTTTGTTTGGTTTGGTTTTTCAAGACAGGGTTTCTCTGTGTAGCCTTGGCTGTCCTGGAACTCACCAGGAGTGACCAGGCTGGGCTCAAACTCAGAAATCCATCTGCCTCTGCCTCCCAAGTTCTGGGATTAAAGGCGTGCACCACCACTGCCAGGCAAGGGTTCTTTTTTTTAAAAAAAAATATTTAATGTATGAGTGCTCTATCTGCATGCATACCTATGTGCCAGAAGAGGACATCAGATCCCATTACAGATGGCTGTGAGCCACCATGTGGTTGCTGGGTATTGAACTCAGGACCTCTGGAAGAAAGGCCAGTGCTCTTAACCACCGAGCCATCTCTTCAGCCCCTGGAAGGGAGTTCATGAAAGAACTGTTTACAGAGGAGTGTGAGGGATGGGGACGTTCCAAGGCTCTCCATCCTTGCAACAGACACTACCCTGAGCCAGAGGAGTTAAGGGCGGGGGGGGGGGGGGTCTCCCCAGGAAATCTAATGATAGGCAAATCCATGGACGGGACACACACACTAGCTGTAGCCTTTGGTAGAGGACTGTGATGCTCGCCAAGGAGGACTTCACTGTGGGACGAAAGCCTGATAAATAGACTCATCTCAGGTTCGGGCTACAACTCAGTGGTAGAGCACCACCTGGCCTGTGCCAGGCCCTGGGTTCAGTCCTCACAATAGCTAGGGGAGTGTGGGACTATTCTGGTCTCTCCTCCTTTCTTCCTTTTTTTCCTTCAAGACAAGAGTTTCTCTGTGTAGCCTTGGCTGTCCTGGAACTCACTCTGTAGACCAGGCTGACCTTGAACTCACAGAGATCCACCTGCCTCAGCCTCCAGAGAACTGGGATTAAAGGCATGCATCACCACCGCCCAGCTCTCTTCCCCCTTCTTATTCTGCCTGTGTCTCCTCCTGGCAAACTCAGCTGAGGGCCGAAGGCCCTCAATGAGACTGTGGCAGGAATCAGGTCCTGGACAAGCAGGGCAGCAGAGAGACAGAGTGGGGGTTGGGCAGAGAATGGTTGTCCTCTTCTTGGGTTTGGCTTGTGGACACTTTATTTATTTATTTATTTTGAAAGCACCGTCTGTGTCTGGCTCAGAAAATCTTATTTTATTTTATTTATTTTTTTAAATCTTCGGAGGGCCAGACTATTCTGTCTATGAGGCAGTCCCAGGAAGGACCTCTCCCACCCTTGGGCCCCTGGGTGTCAGTATGTATTGTTACATTGCTTAACCTAGTGCCCAGGCATTACTCTCGGTGCAAGCTTGCATCCCCAGGTGCAGGTTCTGGCATCTTCTACACAATGAGCTTCTTGCAGACTTGGGTCAACAAAGCCATTTGCTCTGATCCAGGCTCAGCACAGGCCAAGTGTCCATGTGTGCCAAGGGACTGAGTCCCGTGACCTTGCTCACCGAATGCCCCCTGGGCGGATGCAATCTGGACATGTGTGTGTTTGTGTCTGCCATGCCCCACAGGAACTCTGCAGTGGTGGATAGTATGAGCCTGGCATGCAGCCAGTATAATATGTTGCCTGAATTGATCTGGATAGCATCCTCCATCCTTCTTGTCCTTCCTCCATTCAACGAATATTTGTTAGTTTTCATTATCATGTGTGTGCATGTGTGTGTACATCACATGTGTGTATGGGCACGGTAGCATGTGTGTCACTTGTGCGGAGCTGGTTCCCTTCTTCCACCATCATGAGCGTTCCAGAATTCAGTAGCTAGGTGGCTCAGCAAAGTGTCCTCACACTGAGACCATCCAACAGAGATATCTATTACATGCCAGGCCCATTTTAAGCTTCTGAGGACACAGCATTCAGTATGTCACACAGTCCCTTCCTCTGAGGACCTTCCATTCTAGTGGAGGAAGCAGAAATGAGCCGAGCAGTGGTGACCCACGCCTTTAATCCCAGCACTGGGGAGGCAGAGGCAGGCAGATCCCTGAGTCTGAAGCCAGCCTGGTCTAAAGAACCAGTTGCAGGATGGTCAGGGCTACACAAACACTGTCTTGAAAAACAAAAACAGAAAACAAACAAGGGCAAACACCAAAACAAACAAAGCAAATGAACACTATTGAGTTGGGTTTTTTAGATTTTCTTTCTTTCTTTCTTTCTTTCTTTTTTTTTTTTTTTAATATATTAAGTGTTCTACATCTTTTTTTTTAAAGATTTATTTATTTATTTGCTTTATATATATGCATACACTGTAGCTGTCTTCAGACATACCAGAAGAAGGCATCAGATTCCATTACAGATGGTTGTGACCCACCATGTGGTTGCTGGGAATTGAACTCAGGACCTCTGGAAGAGCAGTCAGTGCTCTTAACCACTGAGCCATCTCTCCAGCCCTCTTTCTTTCTTTCTTTCTTTCTTTCTTTCTTTCTTTCTTTCTCTTTTTTAATATTTTATATATATGATGAGTACACTGTAGCTGTCTTCAGACACACCAGAAGAGGGCATCAGATCCCATTACAGATGATTGTGAGCCACCATGTGGTTGCTGGGAATTGAACTCAGGACCTCTGGAAGAACAAGCAGTGCTCTTAGCTGCTGAGCCATCTCTCCAGCCCTCTTTTTTTCTTTCTTTCTTTCCTCCCTTCCTTCCTTCTTTCTTTCTAGATAGGTTTTCTCTGTGTAGCCCTGGCTGTCCTGGTACTCACTCTGTAGACCAGACTGGCTTCGAACTCAGAGATCTGCCTGCCTCTCCCTTCCTAGTACTAACTAGGATTAAAGGCTACCAGGCCTGGCTTGAGATGTATCTTTCTTAATTATATATCTGTATGTCTATGTGTGAGTGAGTACATAGGCCTGAGGAGGCCAGAAGTGTGGTGTCCCTCTGGAACTGTAGTTACAGGCCATTGTGAGCTGCCTAGTATGAGTCCTGCCCACACCCCCAACAACTGGACCATCATTCTCGCCCCAGATAAACCCTAGTGTTTCCTAAGGTGCTACCTGCTGCTGAACAAAGGATAAGTAAGGTGATGGATACGGTGGACATGTGGGATGCTTCTCTATGGAGATGACAGACATGGGCACTGAGCTCTGAAGGACAGTAGAATCTGACATAAACAACAGCAAGGACAAAGTCCAAGCCTGAAGGAGTTTCTGGGACTTAGTAGGGATTGTTTTTCACACTAAGGAGCTTAGTGGGAGCTGCCAGGAGTTAAGGATGCAGCCTTGGGGACACCTCTGCCAGCTCCTGGGCAAGGGGGCTGGAAGGGAAGAGGCAGCCCCTGTGACTGCCACCCTTGCTGCCTGTTGCCTAGCACCTTGGGTAAACAGCAGGCTGGCAGGCCTTGCCCTTGCTCCCTTCCTTCTCTCTGACTGGCAACAGCTGTCCAGCAAGGAGCCGGAGGCCCTGCCAACATCCTCCCCTGGAATATTTCAGGGCTAAGTCAGAAAATGACCAGCTGCCTCCAAATCTCTTCTTCCATAGACCTTACATGGGTATATTGGGTTGCTCTGGGCTTTTCGCTTGCTTCCTCCCCCTGAAGTCTACCAAAAGATGCAAATACACAGCCCCGGGAGGCACTCCCAGAGAATGTACAGTCACAGACACACACCTACCCCTACCCCTCAGCTGCCACACTGGCATATAGCAGCCCAGTCAGACACACAATCACAAGCTCATACACCTGGTCCGTAGTCCTGCAGCCAGCACCCCTTCCCCTCAGGACACTCACACCTGGCACAATCACCCTGCTCTCACGTCGAAGATCTGCACTTCCACACGTCCACCCAGGACAGGAAGGAAGTCACACTGGGGATACAACCCTAGACCCATCTCCTGCTGCACACACAGGACCTTCTCCAGATGTTCCCAGCTGTGGGCACATGGAACACACCACACAAGCTACCCAGTCAACAGCACACCGGCATCACTCCTCATTCACCATCCCCTAAGATGCTCTAAGGATCTGATTAAACGGTTGTCCAGCTTTCTGGCCCCGGCTGCTGGGTGCACAGCATTCTTCTGCAATTGAATCAAAGCCCTCCTCCCTGACACAGGGACTAAGTGGAAAAAAATAATCAGAGCAAGAATGCCTGGGGCCTAGGTCTGGGAAGAGGACCAGGGAGGAGGGGGAGAGTGCCTTCATCTAACCCGGACACCGGAGGCCGAAGACTTAGGGGTGGGTGCATGCCTTGAAACACAACAGAAGTGGCTAAGCAGGAGCTACAAGTGGAGCTCTCAGAAGACCCCAAGGAACCTCCCAGGGCGAGGGGAAGAGACCAGAATTAAACAGACTCAACTTTACTGCCTTAAGCCTTTCTGCAGTTCTTCCTCAGCCGTGGCCCCCAGCTGTCTCCAGACGCATGGGGTGTGGCGATTAACATCCCCGCCGCCCCTTCTCCAGCAGGCGTCCTGCCCCACCCCCTCACGACAGCTGCGGGCCACCAAGAAGGTGGCCCGGCTCCAAACCCTTGTGCGGGTGGGGCTCGCAAGGCGCCGACACGAGCGGCGCTGGGTCCCTCCGGGTACCCCACCAGTAAACCTTCCTCCCGCCTGGATTGAACTCGGGAGCTGCTCCCTTGGCACCGAACAGCCCCCTCCTCTCCTCACCATGCAACCAGGGCCAGAAGGAAAGGTGGAGAGATGGAAGGAAGGTTCGCGAAGTGCCGCTGGGCCGCCCCCTCATCCCACCCCACCCCCATCGCCTCCCACCCTCTCCCCGCCCCCAGGGCCGCGGGGCCCGCGCCCTCCTCCCGCGGGTGTTCGTCCGGCCAAGTGGGCGCGTCCCGCCGGGGCCGCCGGGATCTGGTGTCCGCTGCAGCTGGCAGTGCGGCGGGCGCCGGCACGGGCACAATCGCCGACGGCGTTGGCTATTAATAACGCTCCGGGCGAGCCCCGGGTCGCGCAGCCATGGCCAGCCCGGAACCCCTGCGCGGCGGGGACGGCGCCCGGGCCGCGAGGTAGGATCCTCCAGGGCCCGTGTCGCCGCCCGGTAGGACAGGGGGTGCTGGGTGGGCTCCCATCTCCGACCCTCGGCCCCTTTCCCTTGGCTGTGGGTAGTGGTCATGCCCGGGTGTGGCACTGGGCGGAGCCACCGGGGAAGGGAGATGGGAGGCCCTGGCTTGGGGACCTGACACCTCCGGTGGTCTGTGTTACTCCTTCCACAGGCTGAGTGTGATTCATCCCTTCAGGCTAGCAACCTGTTAAAGTGTGCTTGGCCTAACTGACCAAAGAGTAGAAGTTTTTTGGTTTTTGGTTTTTTTTTGTGTTTTAGTCTTATTTTTCCCGTTGTTTCTCATTCACTTGTTAGCGGGGCTAGGGAGAAAGCATTTGAGAATTCACTGCATTTGAGCCACTTGGTGCAGGGTTGGGCACGTGCCAGCTTGAACTTGAGTCTGTTCAGTCAGCTCATTCTGCCTGGTGTGGCTCAGGGTGGAGGCCTAGAGAGGGCTTGTTCTCCCGTCCTAGCACCGGGCCCTGGCTGAGCCCAACAGCTGTCCACATTGCAACTTTATCACTGGGGATTGTGGAGTCGTTTTGCCCCAGGTCACATTGTGGTCCAGGGACTTCCCAGTGTATCAAATTATGGGAACACTTCCTGGTACCCCTGTTGTCACATGAGAAGACAGCACTAAGCTGGGTCTTAACACATTTTGCCTGTATTCTCTACACACACACTAATAAGCTTGAAGCCAGGCATGAACTCTTGTTTGCATGACATGTAACACACACATCCAAGTCACAGTCTGATGGACAGCATACAGAAAGGATTGTCTAAGTCCTCTGGTATAGGGACAGAGTGGCAGAGGCCTTGAAGTCAGGGGTTCCAGCCGGGCACTGTCCCTCTCTTGCTTGGCCTCCTGTAATCTGTTTCTTTGCTAGCTCAGTAGAGAGGCAGTTAGCTGAGGACCTCTGGTACCCAGGTTGGTGTGGCAGCCAGGAAGAAGGGAGGCCTGGGTTCTATACCATAGACCTGCCACTTGACCTTGGGCACGTTTCCCCTAGGAGTTCAGTTGTTTTCTTCTTGCCTTCCAAGGGCCCCACAAGTAGCTCTGTCCTCTGGAGGATCGCGCTCATCCAGTGGACAAACGTCCCTTCATAACGTAAAGTCACTACTCGTGAATATGACCTGCATTCAGAATGTCCTGAAGACACAAGTGGCTATTGTTTGGGATATGGTACCAGGTAGATGGAGTTGGAGGATATTAGACATTTGTTAAGTAAACAGATTTTTTTTTTTTTAAATTACTTGTTTTAATCCTGACTGTCCTGGAACTCACTCTGTAGACCAGGCTGGCCTTTAACTCACTGAAATCCACCTGCTTCTGCCTCCTAAGTGCTGGGAGTAAAGGCGTGCACTACCACTGCCCAGCAACAGAGTATTGTTTCTAGCTGGGAAAGGAACCTAGTACTTCCTGAATGCTAGGCAAGTGCTTGCCCCCCCAGTCTCAACTGTAACCCTAGAAAGATGGTCTGACTAAGATGTTTCAGAGTCTTTTAGATTTGTGCTTAATGGGGCTTGGTACCCATTAAGTGGTCTCCAGGCTCCCCCCACTTACAGAACCTCAGGTGAGAGGTGAGCCTTCTGCTCCGTGCCCTCTGGCTTGCCGGCCCCTGCATTGGGTGTAACAGAAGAGCAGCCGACAAGTGAGTATTCGTGTACGTGCTTAGAATAGTGGTTAAGTCATTCCAAGGCGGAACATGATGCAGAGGGAAAGCAGGGACTCTGGCCGAGCAGCAGAGGTGGGCCCAGCTGTCCGAGCAAGCAGCTGCTCCTTCCCAGTACAGGCAATTTTACTTTCTATGGTAGCTCAGGTTGGTGTTTTTGGGCAGACTGGTATTCAGGAAGTTGCATTTTTCCAGCTAGCCCCTTTAGATATTGTGGGCTCGGAGTGGGTGGTGGGAAGAGTTGCCACATGTTCTGGGTTGCCAGGCACTGGGCAGATGGCAAGAGGAAAGTGAGCTGAGACTAAGAACTGTATCTCAGGGCCACATCTCTGAGATTCTGAGAGCTGGGCACGGATAGCTTGTGCCTGTAATCACAGCACTTGGGAGGTTGAGGCAGAAGGATTGTTAAGAGTTCCAGGCCTGGGATTGGAGATGGCTCAGCTGATAAGGGCACTAGTGGCGCTTGTAGAGGACTAGATTGGGTTCCCAACACCCACATGGTGTCTCACAACCATTCATAACTCCAGGGGATCTGATGCCTTCTTTTAACCTCTGAGGGGAGCAGGCTTACACGTAGTACACAGACATGCATGCAGGCAAAACATCCATACATATAAAATATTTAAAAAAAAAAAAAAAAAAGAGGCCAGGGCCAGCTAAGGCTACATAGCGAGTACCAGGCCACCTAGGGCTTTATAGCAAGACCCTATCACAAAGATTTTGCAACTGTGACATGGAGCAACTATGTTGTAGACAGTAAATTACGGCTAGATTTAGCTACAGAGAGGCAAGGAGACCCGTTAGAAGGCTGGTGCAGCCAAGTCATGGTGGTGCACACGTTTAATCCCAGCACTTGGGAGGCAGAGGCAGGCAGATCTTTGTGAGTTTGAGGCCAGCCTGGTCTACAGAGTGAGTTCCAAGACAGCCAAGGCTAAAGACAACAATATAAACAAACAAACAAACAAACAAACAAACCAAAAAGGCCGATACAAAACAAAGTAAACAGACCACGGCTTGGACTAGGGCCCTAACAGTGGCATGGAGAAGGCTGGGCGGGCTGGAGGCGTCCTGTGGTAAAGGTCAGTTTGCAGGGAGGTGGCTAAATGTAGCCGGAAACTGAGTGCTGGTTTCCGGTTAACTGACCTGACTCGGAGGCAAGGAGAACTATAGTCTGAGGGCAGCTGAGCTGAGGTCAAGCCTGATAACCTTAGTGCCACCCCCAGAACCAGCATTGGAAGGAGAGAAGTGCCTCTCACAAGCGCTCTCTGACCTCTACGTTTGCACTATGCACACACCCCTCCCAACACACACACACACACACACACACACACACACACACACACACGTGTACATTAAATAAAATGTAGAAAATATATATAAATTTGAAGCAGATCTCAACAATCACCTCATTCA
Organism: Arvicanthis niloticus; assembly: GCF_011762505.2. Classification (NCBI taxonomy): domain Eukaryota; kingdom Metazoa; phylum Chordata; class Mammalia; order Rodentia; family Muridae; genus Arvicanthis; species Arvicanthis niloticus. Next base: position 25,248,518 of record NC_047662.1, on the reverse strand, counting down.
TTCACTTTGTTGTTGTTGTTCTTGTTTGTTTGTTTTAATATAAGGTCTCAGGGTCTCACTATGTTGGCTGGCCTGGAACTTGCCATGTAGATCAGACTGGCTTAGAACCTACAGGGAGGCCCTTGCTTCTACATGGGATTAAAGACATGCATCAGAATGCTCCACCCATTTTTCCCCCAGAGAGAAAATAGGTTTTGATTGTCTTTTTGTTTGTTTGTTTTTCAAACAGAGTTTCTCTGTGTAGCCCTGGCTGTCCTGGAACTCACTCTGTAGACCAGGTTGGCCTTGAACTCAGAAATCCCCCTGCTTCTGCCTCCTAGGTGCTGGGACTAGAGGCGTGCATCACCACTGCCTGGCTGGTTTTGATTATCTTTATTTGGTGCTTTTGGGGTACCTCAAGCTCAGCTGCCCCCAAATTATAGTTCTCATGAAGCTGGGGATATGGCTCACTACTGGTTGGATAAGGTAGACCACCTATAATTTCAGCTCTAGAAGGAAGAGATGGGGCTCCCCAGGTCAAGCTAGCTGGGAAGATTAGCCATGTTGGTGAGCTCTGGGTTTGGTTGAGAGACCCTTCCCCAGTGAATAAAGGAGAAAAGCTATTCAGCGAGATTCTCTCAACATTAGTGTTTGGAGTCCATCTGCATAGGTGTGCATGTGTACACATACTTATATGAGTGCCCAGGTTGATTCTGAACTCTCTATGCTGGTGAGGATGACCTTGAACTTCTGAGCGACGGGGTTATGGGATAGGCACGCATTACCACAGCTGACTTTCTGTAGTGCTAGGAATCACAGCCAGGGCGTCCTACATGCTACATGAACACTCTGCCAACTGAGCTATAGCCTCAGCTATTACTTGCGTGTGTTCTTGTGTTTGCACATATGTGTGCACATGTGTGGAGGCCATGCAATTCTGCCTGTCCTCCTCGACTTTTCTGTAGGATCCCTCACTGGGGTTCACCAGTTAAGCTACACCAAGTCTCTGGGGTTCTCCCGTCTCAGCCTACTCAGTGGGAGGCTTACAGGTGTTACCACAGCATCTGGTTTTTCACAGGGCTGCCAGGATCCACACTCAGGTTCTCATGCTTGTGTGTGGGAAGCTGGCACTCTACTGTCCATCTTCGCAGCCCACTGGGTTGTTTGTTTATTTGTTTTGGGCTTTTATTTGGTTTTAGATTTAACTTTAAATTTGTTTTTGGCATGTAGGCAGGGAGGGATGCCTGGGGCCAGGAGAGGCATCCTCCCATTCCCCAGCTCTGAGCTGGAGGTGCAGGTGGTTGTGCTGGGAACCCAACTCTGGTCCTTGGTAGGAGCAGCTAGTACTCTTTAGCTCTTACCACTAAGTCATTTCTCCAGCCCCGCCCCTCCAGCCCCGCCCCTCCAGCCCCACCCCTGCCCCTTTAATACCTATTCACTTATTTGGTGTGTGTGTGTGTGTGTGTGTGTGTGTGTGTGTATTCCTCCGACAACTTGTAGAAATCGGCTCTCTCCATTTGGAAGCCTGGGATTGAACTCAGTTTATCAGGTTTGGTGGCTAGTGCCTGCATCTGCTGAGCCACTCACTGAATTCCCCTTTTTTGTGGGCGAGTGGCAGGTGTTCACGAAGCCAGGTTGGTCTCCCACTCACTAAGTAGCTGAGGCTGGCCTTGCATTTCTGACCTCCTCCCTCAGCCTTCCAGGTGTTGGGGTTACAGGCAGGCACTATCACAGTTGTCTTTCCTTGTTTGGGGGGGGAGGGGACAGTCTAGTCCCAATTGCCCTTGAACGTGTATAGAACCGTGGAACACCCAACTGTGTTTGAGAGTTTAAGGAGAGCAGAGACTAGCCAGTGATGCTGTGGTGTCAGGGAATGCAAACGGTGGGCTGTGTGAGGAAGAGGCAGATTGGGGAGGGGAGCAGCGTCTTAGCGTCTCATTGCAGTGAAGAGACACCATGACCTCATATAAAGGAAAACATTTAATTGGGGCTGGCTTACAGGTTCAGAGCTTCAGCCCATTAGCGTCATGGCGGGAAGCATGGCAGCGTCCAGGCGGACATGGTGCTGGAAGAGCTAAGAGTTCTACCCAGGAGGAGGGTTTCTTCCACACTGGGTGGAGCTTGAGCATAGGAAGAGACCTCAAAACCCACTCTCACAGTGACACACTTCCTCTAACACAGACACACCTCCTCCAATAAGCCCACACCTCCTAATAGTGCCACTTCCCAAGGGCCAAGCATATTCAACCCACCACAATAGGTAAGAGAACCGTGAGGTGGAGGCCATTGACACATCAGTGGGACAAAGGCTGCTCTTTCACGGGCCTGTCGTTTCTCTTGCAGGGAAACACACACGGAGGCCAGTTTTCCTCTCCAGGACTCAGAATCCCCGAAGGAGGCCAAGACCTTTAACCCAGAGGCCACTCTGTCTTTGGAGGGGACTGTGAACCTAGAGGACATTCTCTATCTGGGGGCATCGGGGGACTTTGAAGAGAGTCTTTATGAGGAGGAGGAGCCTGAGAAGCCAGAGCCAACACTGTATATCGATGAATTGAGGCAGCCGGACGAGGCGCTGGACCCGGAAGAGCCTGTGAGTCCAGAGGAGACGCTGTTTGTGAAGGAATCCGTGAGACCAGATGAGGTACAATTCTCAGAGCAGCCTGTGGAGTCAGCTAAGAGCCCAACTGCTGGTGAGGGAGAAATGGTGACCATGGAGGAAAGCCTTCCAGCTCAACCGATTCCCAGCGCAGAGGAGGACCTCAGCGTGGAGGACCTGGAGTTGCTGGAAGGCCGTTTCCAGCAGTGTGTACAAGCTGTGTCTCAGCTGGAAGAGGAGAGGGACCAGCTCATCCACGAGCTAGTGCTGCTCAGAGAGCCAGCCCTGCAGGAGGTGCAGCAAGTCCACCAGGACATTCTGGCTGCCTACAAACTGCACGCACAGGCGGAGCTGGAGAGGGACGGGCTCAGGGAGGAGATCCGGATGGTGAAGCAGAAGCTGTTCAAGGTGACCAAGGAGTGCGTGGCTTACCAATACCAGCTGGAGTGCCGCCAGCAGGACGTGGCTCAGTTTGCCGATTGCAGGGAAGCGCTGACCACTCGGGCAGCCCAGCTCTCTGGAGAACTGACCCAGCTCCGAGATGCCTATCAGAAGCAGAAGGAGCAGTTGCAGCAACAACTCGAAGCACCCCCAACCCAGAGCGATGGGCACTTTCTCCAGGAGAGCCGACGGCTGTCGACACAGTTTGAAAATCTCATGGCAGAAAGCCGCCAGGGCCTGGAGGAGGAGTATGAACCTCAGCTGCTTCGGCTCCTGGAAAGGAAAGAGGCGGGGACCAAAGCTCTGCAGGACACCCAGGCGGAGATCCAGGAGATGAGGGAGGCTCTGAGGCCCTTGGAAGCAGAGGCCCGGCAGCTCCAACTTCAGAACAGGAACCTGGAGGACCAGATCACGCTCGTGAGGCAAAAACGAGACGAAGAGGTTCAGCAGTACAGGGTAGGCCCATTGGTTGTGCAAGAGACAGAGTTTTATTATGTAGTTCAGGTCGGCCTGGAGACCTTGAGAAACTTGAGACCTTCCTGCCTCAGCCTTCTGAGTGCTGGGACTGTAGGTGTGTGCCACCATATCCAGCAGAAGTGACATCTTTTAGCTCAAAGGAAGTCTGATGTCCTTTTCTCCTTCTGAGAGTTTCTCTGTGTAGCCCTGGCTGTCCTGGAACTTACTCTGTAGACCAGGCTGGCCTCAAACTTCCAGATCCACCTGCCTCTGCCTCCTGAGTGTTGGGACTAAAGGTGGGCTCCACCACACCCAGATAGGTCTAATAATGTCTTTGGGGCTAAGGGTTACTTACCATCCAGTACTAGAGAAGAACCTGTTCTTTGGGCTCATTTATTCATTCTATTATAATAATAATTATTAATTTTATTTATTATTATTTCATACAATATATCTTGACCACAGCCTCCCATCCTTCTGTTCCTCCTGGTCCACCCCCTGCCCCCAACTCATTTTTTTCCTTTGTTCTTTATTAATTTCATTTGGTTAGGCCAGGGTTAGGATTTAACAGGTATTTTTAGTCTGTTTACATAGCTCTCTCTCCCTCTGTGAGTGTGTGTGAGTGTGTGTGTGTGTGTGTGTGGTAGTGCAGTTTGTGGAGGGGTAGGGAGTGGGCTCTGGGAACTGAACCTAGGACTTCACACAAGCTCTAGTCAAGCTCTCCATAGCTTTACCCATAGTTCTCTTTTTAACTTGAGACAGGATCTAAGTTGTCTAGCCTAGTCTTGAACTCACTCAGTAGCTCAGGCAGGCCCTGAGTTTGAGATCTTCCTTCTTCAGCCTCGCATGTAGCTGGGATTACAGGCCTATGCTACCAGGGTAAAATGGGCTTGAATACATGGCTTGGATCTTTTTTTTTTTTTTTTTTTAATAGACAATGAAACTGAGGATCAGCAAAGCTGCTTGAAGTTGGGTCTGGCCAGCCCTAAGTGTTTCCCTGCTTCCTTTTCAAGTCTAACTGAACAGTGACTCCTGCTTGGCTAGAGAGTTAGAGCAGCCCAGTGCAGGAGCTCATTCTGTGCTCTCCTGGGCACGCTGACCCTCAGAACCTCCGATCCAGCCTCCACCTTGAAGCTGTCCAGGGGCTGGGTTCTCAGCATTTTCCATTTTTGTACATGTCACCATATCCCTTGTATTGGAGTTATTTCTGATTAAGTGTGAGCCAGTTCTAACCCTGTTTTAGAACAGAGTAAGATATAAATACTGAGGGAATAAACATTTGCGTGTGCTGCTGCAGGCTGGGTGTGCAGAAGGCAGGGGCTATCTTTACTTATCTCCTAGTCTCTGCCACGAAGCTTAGGGGACACAGCCGGCCAATGTTACGTGTTTCGAGGCACACTGAGGAGACTTTCCTGTGGGGTCTTTTACAACCACGTGTTGTTTTATTTGCAGACAGGGTCTCAAGTGGCTCAGCTTGGCCTCAAAGCAGGAGCCCCTGATATTCCTGTCTATCTCCCGTGCCCAGTGTCTTATTAGATAGTATTTATGATTTCCCCCCTTCCCTTCTCCCTCTTGCTCCGGCCCCGCTCACTCTGGCCCAAAGGTTTTTTTTACTTATCCATTATATGTAAGTACACTGTAGCTATCTTCAGACACCCCAGAAGAGACCATCAGACCTCATTATGGATGGTCGTGAGCCACCATGTGGTTGCTGAGATTTGAACTCAGGACCTCCTGAAGAGCAGTCAGTGCTCTTAACCGCTGAGCCATCTCTCCAGCCCCTTATGATTTAAAAAATTTATTTATTTATTTATTTATTTATTTATTTATTTATTTATTTATTGTGTGTGTGTGTGTGGTTATTTATTTATTTATTTATTTGAGACAGAGTTCCTTTGTGTGGCCTTGGCTGTCCTCTAGCTCTGTACAGCAGGCTGGCCTTGAACTCATGATCTTGAGATTAAAGGTGCTCACCACCCCCCCCACTGGCTTCAGATTTTATTTTATTCAGGTCATGAGTACCCACTTGGGTAAGTGCACATGAGCGAGCACTGGTGCCCTCAGAAGCATGGGGTCCACGGGAGCCAAACTCAGAGGTGGCTGAGAGCTGCCAATGGGGATCCCTCGAATGCAGGCCCTCTGCAAAAGCCATTTATCCAGCTCTATGCATGCTTAAACTCTTGATTCTCCTGCCTCAGCCCCCTGAGTGCTGAGGTTTAAAAGCCTATGTTATGCCGGGCAGTGGTGGCGCACGCCTTTAATCCCAGCACTTGGGAGGCAGAGGCAGGCGTATTTCTGAGTTCGAGGCCAGCCTGGTCTACAGAGTGAGTTCCAGGACAGCCAGGGCTACACAGAGAAACCCTGTCTCGAAAAACAAAAACAAACAAACAAACAAACAAACAAACAAACAAAAAGCCTATGTTACCATGCCCATCCCAGTTCTTTTTTTCTGAGAGGACTCCTAAATGGTGTTTGCAGGTGACTCACCCTGTTTCATTCTGGTTACTTTTCAAGGCTGCTCCGAGCTTCTTAGATTGCGCCTGTGCTCTTAGAGCCCGTTTGTCGACACTACCGCCTCCATTATCCATCCATTCACAGTTTCTCCAGGACTAGTATAATGGAGGCTAAGGTGCTGGCAAGAAAAGGCAGGAAACAGTCAGGGATGAGGTTGCTGTTCTCAGAGTTTGCAGTCTGGGAGGGATGCCAGACAAAACGAACGTTTCCATAAAATCCAACAGCACTGACATTAATGAGGCTTCCTGGGTTGAGGATGTAGCAGTGCTAAGGTGCATGCACAAGGCCCTGGCTTTGACCTCCAGCACTGCACACATAGAACGAAAAAGGCCTTAATACCAACATCCAGGACGCAACGGCAGGTGGATCTCTGAATTCAAGGTTCAAGGTCAGCCTGGTCTGTATGGTGAACTCCGGGGGGGGGGGAGAGAGAGAGAGAGAGAGAGAGAGAGAGAGAGAGAGAGAGAGAGAAGGAAGAGAGGAGGGAGGGAGGGAGGGAGGGAGGGAGGGAGGAAAAGAAAAGAGGGAAAAAAGGTTGCTTGATTCCAGATGGATAAACGTGAGCGTCTTAGACTCAATGAACATGCTTCAATGTGTTAAGCCCAGAACCATCTGAGGAAGTAGCCCCTGTATGTGCTCACTGCCTAGGGAAACACGAGGGACGGCAGAGGATTAACAATAGCTAATATGTACTAGAAAGTTCTCTACAGAGTTCTTTACTTTATACCTCTGCCGGGTATGAAATGTTTGAAAAGTGTGCAGAGAGGGGAGACAGAGAAGCTGTTGGTTCAGCATTCTGCCATTCTGGAGCGGTGACCTGAGCGCGTAACCCTGAGTGACGTAGAGCATGCTCTTTCCCTCCACAAAGTGTTTCGTTTGAGCCGCGAATGTGTTCACTGACTGGTTAGGTAAAAAGTATTCCAGGCAGAGGGGACAGCTCATCTGAGAGCATGGAAAGCGAGCTCAGTATGGCTGAGCCGTAAGGAATGAGCAGACAGGCAGGGCTGGAGTGGGAGATGTGAGTGATTTTACGGAAGGATTTCTTTTTCTTTGTGTGTATGCCTGTGTGTAGCTATGTTCACCTGTGCATGCTGACTGGGTGTCCTGTTCTGTCAGCTATGCCAGTAGCTGCTCTTCCCCTCTCTGTCCCCAGTATTGGGACCAAAGGCGTGTGTGTGTGTGTGTGTGTGTGGGGGGGGTCACATTTGAGCTTGTTATGAAACTTCTGGGGATTTGAACTTATACTTAACGTGCATTTGTACCACGTATTCAACTGCTGAGCCATCTTCCCTGCCCAAGTTTTTACTGAAGTCACAGACCCCTCCCCCTCCACTCCAAATATGCTAAAAAAAATTCTTTTGACGATTTCATACATGTATAATTCTGATCTCAGCTATCCTCCCCGCTCTTCTCTCCCCAACCTCTGCCAGCCCCTCCTTCTTTCCAGCAAGCTCCCCCTCCCCGCATTCATGCTTTTGTTTTTGTAAATGTCTATTTAGAACGTGTCAATGTCTGCCTGGAATTGCAGTGCTGTCCTTCTCCAACTGCGGAGTGCCAGGGCACTTCAGCCTGCCCTTCTCGGGTTTCACAGAGAGGTCACAAGAGTCTGCTCAGGGAAGCAGCAGAGTAATGAGGAATGTGAGCTTGGAGCCAAGGCAAATCCTGCCTCCGCTCCCTCACAGGTGAACCGGGACCACATCTGATTTTAACCAAGAGGCCAAGAAGCAGAGGAAGTGGGACTTCCGGTTGGAGAGATGTCTGGTGGCTGAGAGAGCTGCTGATCTTGCGGACGGACGACGTAATTTCCTGTAGAGACGATGGGCAGTTTACACCTTCCTGTAGTACATGTCTGGGAGGCTTGTTGCCTCCATCTGCTAACGTAGGCCTAGTCCTGGAAGCTTCTAGCCTCTGTACAATCTAATCTAGGCCCAGAATGTTTCAGCCTCTGAGACTTGCTGCTGAATAAGCTCACCCCTTTCTAGTTCTTTCTGAATAACGGCTGGCTGGTTCACATCAGCTGCTCTGGCTCAGATCCTCTCCAAGCCTGCTAATTCAGTCTGGCTTCTCCTGGCTTCTGACTGAATTGCTCTGCTTGACCTCAAACTAACTCTGTCGATCGGTTCTAATCCTCTGACTCCTCCTTCTCTGGCTCATTCTGTCTTAATCTGTGTCTAGCTTGTTCTCTCTTGCAACCTGTCTCTAACTGTCCTGGTAAAACTGTTTCCTCCCTCTCTTTTCTGTTTCTGCACTGCTCTCTTAAGTAGCTTCCCCTTTTCTCTCTCCACAAGAGAGTTGAGGGGTGGATCCTATGTCTTACTTATTCTGTCAAGTCTTTCTTTTGATTTGTCACTTTTCTGCCACTTGAATAACCATCACTTTCAAACATGGGCGCTTCCTTCTACACACCAGCTTTACCCACATTGTTTGGGATTACAGGTGTGTGTGCTAAGGGTTGAGCCACACCACAACTAAGAACAGTTTTTCAGTATATAACACAATCTTAGGGTTTACAAGATGATCAAATATCCTGCAACATTTCTGTTAACTTCAGCTCCAAGGGGATCCATGACCTCTCCTGACCTCTCTAGATACTACCTGCACATGGTGCACATATATACACTGAGGTACAGATGAATTAATATAATTTTAAAAATGGGATTGATAGGCATCTCATAGGGTTGCATAGAACGAGCTAGGTATTTGTAAAGCTCTTGTGGTAGTGCCAGGCTAATACTTATATACTCTTTATTTTTTGAGACTGGGCTCTCTCTCTCTCTCTCTCTCTCTCTCTCTCTCTCTCTCTCTCTCTCTCTCTCTCTCTCTCTCAGGTTTTTCATGACAGGATTTCTCTGTGTAGCCCTGGCTGTCCTGGAATTCACTCTGTAGACCAGGCTGGCCTCGAACTCAGAAATCCACCTGCCTCTGCCTCCCAAGTGCTGGGATTAAAGGCATGCGCCACCACTGCACCACTGCCCGGTGGGTCTCTCTCTTATAGTCTGACTAAGCTTTAACTATGTAGATCAGGCTGACCTCGAACTCTCAGAGAACCACTTGATTCTGTACACATCTTTTCTTTTCTTTTTGTAGACAAGGTTTCTCTGTGTACCCCTGGTCATTCCAGAACTCATTCTGTGGACCAGGGACCAGGCTGACCTCAAACTCAAGACATCTGCCTGTTTCTGCTTCCTGAATGCTGGGGTCAAAGGTGTATGCCACCACCATCACCACCACATGGCTACCTTTATTTCTTTTAAAGCAGGGTTTTGTTACGTATTCAGGCTAGTCTGGAACTCCTGATCCTGCTGCCCTAGCCTCTGGAATTAACAGCTTCTGGTGTTCGGGTTCAGGAACTGTCACACAAACCACATGAACACTGATCTCAATTAAGCAAGAATAGTGTATTGAAGGCACACCCCGAGACTAATTGCTCAGGATCACAAAAAAGGGCTGCGGAGCCTAACTGTGATACAAACCTGTTCTTAGGGCAGGGTTGTTGTTGTTGCTTTTTTTTTTTTTTTTTTTTTTTTTAATAGGAAAAACCAAGTTCAGAAGTTCAGAAGGCAAGAGTGGAGGCAGTACTACATACATTTTTGCTAACTAGACAGAGAATTATCAGCTGACTTTTGAGCTGATTGGTCCTGAGTGAGGTAGGAGGAGTGATGGACAGGTGGTGAACGGGGGAGTTTCAGAGCATTGAAACAATAGAGCCGAAGTAATACGACCGTAGTGCTATGGCCTTTTAGGAGTTCTCAGTGTCAGCGATGGATATTACTTCTGGGAAGCCGAGTGTGAAAACCTGAACTTAATTTCACCGTATGAACAAACTGGAGACTGAATAAAAAATGGCTACAGTTAATGTTAAAAGGAGCAGGCGTCACACTGCTACCTCATCTCTGTTATGCAGCCTGGGTGGTGGGCTGAGAGAGCCTGGCTTTGCTTACACCATAGGTGAAAAGGAGATTTCTGAGACACAGTAGGAGGGGCGAGGGATTTTCTGAGAACACTATCAGTCAGTCCCATCTGATTGGGACTCAGATATAAACTAATATAACTCACATACACACCTGTCATCCCTGTGAGCCACTTTCCCATAGTCCCACGCTCATGTGTTAGCCAGCTTTCTTTTCCCTTTTGTTATTTAATGGCAAGTTTACTATTTCTGGCTTTGTAGACTAACCAGGTCAGCCTCAAACTCATCTGCTTCTGCCTCCTGAGTGCTGGGATTAAAGGCATACACCACTGCACCTGGCTTAGTCTTAAGACTTTCTTAAAATTATTTTTTATTAATTATGAGCGTGTAAGTCTGGGTAGGTAAATACACATCGGTACAGGTGGCCACAGACGTCAGTCACTGGATCCCTGGGAGCTGCAGTTACCAGCAGTTATGAGTTGTCTGAGGTGAGGGCTGGGAACTGAACTTGGATTCCCTGCAAGAGCACTGTGTGCTTTTTTAAATTTAATTTTAAAATTTTGTGTGTATGGGTGTTTTGCCTGTATGTATGTCTGTGTACCAAAGTGTCCAGAAGGCAGCACCAGATCCCTTGGAATTGGAGGCACAGATGTTGTGGGTCCTCTGAACACTGTGGGTCCTGCTTTAAACATTGAGCCATTTCAGTATTTAAGGGGTAGTGGGGGTGCATGCTTTAAACCCCAGTACGCAGGAGGCAAAGGCAGGTAGATATCTTGAACTCCTGGCCAGCCTGGTCTACAAAGTGTGCTCTAGAACAGTAAGGAACACAGAAACCAACCAAAAACCCACAAACAAAACCCAAAAAACAAAAACTCAAACCAACCCAAACATCCAACCCTCCCTCCAAGTTAACACCCTTTCCCCTTCTATTTTTAAAGACTGATTTATTTATGTATATAAGTGCACTGTCACTGTCTTCAGACACACCAGAAGAGGGCATCAGATCCCATTACAGATGGTTGTGAGCCACCATGTGGTTGCTGGGAATTGAACTCAGGATCTTTGGAAGAGTCAGTGCTCTTAACTGCTGAGCCATCTCTCCAGCAGCGACCTCCCCCACTCCTTCTTTAATAACAGGTTCTACTTAGCCTTGGTTGGCCGGGAATTCACTGACTCAAGTGACTTCTTCCATCAACCTGCCCATGTTCCCTTAAAGAGGCCAGCTCCACCTAGCTCCTTAGCTCCTTCTCATGGGCCCGATGATGGCTGCTACTGTCCAGAGAGCTCCCTGGTTCCTTGCCTGTTTCTGAATTCCCAGTGTGAACATGTCATCAGTGTTTTCCCTCATGGACTCTGGGGATTAACTGAGGCTCTCATATCGTGTGGCCAGCACTTTAGTGACTAAGCAATTTCCTCAGACAGTATTTTTTAAAGTGTTCTTGAGACAGGTCTTCCACATAGCTCTGTCCTGAAACTCACTATGTGAAGCAAGCTAGTCTTGGACTCAGAAATCTGTTGAGGTTAAAGGTGGGTATCACCACATCAAGCCATTTTTTTTTTCTTTTCCTTTCCCTCCCTCCCTCCCTCCCTTCTTTCCTTTCTTTTTCTTTTTTTTTGAGACAGGGTCTCCTAGACTCCAGGCTGGCCTCTTAATTTACTGTGGTGAAGGATGACCTTGATTCTGAGTCTGGGTAGAGTTCTGGTATTACAGGCAAGCATTGCACCCACCCATGTACTCTTGTGCCTTAATCAAAACTCGGACAGCAATGCCTCCCTTCAAATGCCACATCTCTGTAGTCCCCAAAGCAGGGTTGGGCACTAAAAAAAAAAAAAAAAAATCTTTTGGACTAAAAAGATGGCTCAGTGGTTAAGAGAACTGACTGCTCTTCCAAAGGTCCTGAGTTCAATTCTCAGCAACCACATGGTGGCTCACAACCATCTGTAATGAGATCTGATGCCCTCTTCTGGTGTGTCCTAGACAGCGACAGTGTACTCATGTACATAAAATAAATATTAAAAAAAAAATCTTTTGACACACTTCTGGTTAAAGGCAGGCTTCAGCAAGTGTCCAGCATCACAACTTATGTGTCTCAGTACAATACCAAAGCTGCCTCAAATCCGAAAAGCCCTCTAATAATAACACACACCCAAAACTGATCTTCAGTCTTTCCCAACCATCCTTTTACCTACCCCATCCCCAAACACACACACCAACACCCAGTGTCCCCAAAGTTCGCAGATTATTTGAGACAAGGTTGCACATAGCTTAGGCTGGCCTGGAACCTGATTCTGTCTCCACCTCCAAAATACATATCCCTTAATTTACTCTGTTAAGGGTCAAACCCAGGGCTGTGTGAAGAGAGGCAGTCTGCCAAGTGAGCTGCATCCCCAGCTGTTCCACCCCAATCACCAAGGATCCAAGCCAGCTAGCAGCCAAGTCAGACACGCTGACCGTTTTCCCTTATTACCAGAAGACTCAAATAGCACTCAGCTGGTATCCTCAGCACCACACAAGTTGTTATCCTATACTTTATTTTTTCTTAAAAAGGCAGTGTTTTATGTGGCCTAAGCTGGCCAAAAATTACATAGCCAAGGATGGATTTTTATTGAACTTCAGGTCCTCTATCTTCCACCTACAGAGTGTTCGAGTGAGTGTACCACCATGACCACATCTTAATCATTTCTCCTTCCAGTGCTGGTTCATTACAGTGTAGGCATATGCTCTACCCCAGGACTGTAACTCTAGCTCCTTTATTCACGTTTACCTTTGGTTTTAGTTGTGAGATGATTTTTAAACCTTAAAGAATCACAATAATGTATGAAGTGCAGATAAATCCTTTCTGAAAAACAAAACTTCCAACCCACAAGCTAAAAATACCTTACTATATTCTTAAAATAGAAAGAATGAGGAATGTTGCAACTGATAAAGCACTAAGAACACCAACCCCCTGAATACACCTTTTATTTAATTTGCTCACTTTGTCTTGCCTGCAAGTTTGTATGTGCACTTCATGCATTCTTGGTACCCAGAGAGGTGAGAGGGACTCAGAACAGGAGCCTAGTTACCTACGGTTGAGTCACGTGGGTGCTAAGAATCAAACCTGGGTCCTCTGCAAGAGCAACAAGTGCTCTTAACAGCTGAGCCATCCCCCCCCCCCCGCCCCCTCACCTTTTCACCCTGTCAAGATGTAGGTAACCAAGTGATTGCTCAAGCCAACCACCTCTCCCAGTTTTTTGAGACAGGGTTTCTCTGTGTAGCCCCTGGCTGTTCTAGAACTAGAACTCATTCTGTAGACCAGGTTGGCCTCGGTTTACCTCTGCTTCCCAAGTGCTGGGATTAAAGGTGTATGTTACCAGTGCTTGATACCGCTATATTTAATGATACAGGAAGGGCACAGTGGTGTGTGCCTTTAATCCTAGTACTGAGGGGGCAGAGGGGGGCAGATCAGAGTTGGAGGCCAGCATGGCCTACACATAAGAGTTGCAGGCCAGCCAGATAGTGAGAACATGTTTTAAAACAACAAAAACCAACCAACAAAACCAAATGATGATAACTCAAGAGTACAACATGCAAGTTCTATTATTAGCAGCTGCCAGGTGCTTATTGTCTGGCTCACAAGTATTTGGCCATCCTGTGCAGGAGCAGCTGGAGGAGATGGAGGAGAGACAGAGGCAGTTACGCAGCGGGGTGCAAGTTCAGCAACAGAAGAACAAGGAGATGGAGCGGCTGAGGACAAGCCTCGCAGAAGAGCTTTCCACATATAAGTCAGTGTTCTCTGCTTCGCAAGTCTCTTAAATCTAAAACCAAGGATGGTGGGAGGGTCCAGGGAATATTGCATTTAAAGAAAACAAATCATTTGGGGAAACGACTTTCAAAATGTGCCCACCCATGAACAGATGAAAAACAGCTCTCTCTTTTTAAAGGGCTATGCTACCCAAGAGTCTGGAACAGGCTGATGCACCTACTTCTCAGGCAGGTGGAGTCGAGGCACAATCCCCAGGTGATCTTTGTGGGTAGATGACAGTGGTGTGTGCTTGTCGTTACTGCTTCCACAACAACACTAATGCCTTACTCTGGAGGGTCTTACTGTTACTCTTGCTTGGAATCCTCTTACAGGCATGTGCCTCTGTATCTAAAACTGGCTCCCCTTAAACAGAGTTTCACTATGTAGACGAGGATGGGCTTAATTTGAGGCAGAATTCTTGGCTTTAGCCTCCTAAGTGCTACATCTAAATTTTCAAATAACTTAGGGATACTAAGTAAGGATATGTCTCTCAAATATCTAAGGTCAAGCATAATTGATTTGGAGAGCTTTTTTTTTTTTTTTTTTTGAGACAAGGCTGTCCTTGTACTCAAGACATCTGCCTGCCTCTGGAGGGTGGAGATTAAAGGCTTGAGCCACCAGTGCTCAGTTAAGAACTTTTAAATTATAGCTACATCATCTACTGGCTGGTCGTGGCTCAGTAGTTAGGAACACTTGCTGAGGACACAGAAGTGGCTATCAGAACCTGCACAGCAGCTCACAAGTCTGTACCTCCAGTTCTAGATGATCTGATGCCTTCTTCTGGCCTTTGTAGCGATTCCAAATACAAATGTGATACACACACACACACACACACACACACACACACATGCACGCAAAGCATTCACTCACACATAAAATATTTAAAACACCCAAAATACAGGTTTTACATACACACTCCTTCCAACACTGTGGCACTCAAGTTTCCTTGGTACAGATCAAAAGGCAACCCTACTATCAAGTTCAGAATGACAAAAAGAGGCCAACAAGAGGGCTAAATTACTCATTTAAAAAAAAAAAAATTGAGGCTGTAGAGCCCAAACTTACTGCTTGGTCAATGTATAAAGCAACTAACAAGCTTGTCCATTCCTTTCCGTGTTAGAGTGTGGGTCTGTGAGTACATGAACTAAACGGAGTACCTCTGGAGGACATCCTTGTAACTGCTAAGCCATCTCTCTGGCCCCCATTTTCTTGCATAATCAACACAAAGGCTGTGGATTCATTCAGTAGTTGGGATGTTTTAGAGCCTAGTATCAAAACCACTCAAGTACACTTAGGAAGCCGAGGCAGGAACATCATAAATTCAAAAGCTATTAACTATAGCTGTATGCCACCATATCTGCCTACTTTATTCCCTCACCTGTCATTATTCAGTTTTGCAAATAAGAGCTACTTAAGTATCTGCTAGTGGAATGTCATTCCTGGTCCCATGAAAATATGTTGTAGGCAGGTGTGGTGGCACATGACTTTAATCAACACAACACTCAGGAGTTAAAGGCCAAAATTCTACAGTCAACTTCAGTCCAGTCAAAGCTACATAACGAAATCAACCAAAACAAACCACAGTGTAGAAGTCTTTCCCCAGCCTATCCTGTTCTAAGAAAACCTTTGAAATTCATTGTTATTGAGGAAAGTACAAACTTAACTGTGTTTCTTTCAATCTTACAGGGACTGTTTAGAAATGTATGGTCGGATCTATAACCCAGAAACAAAACATTTATCAAAGGATCACTAGGGATGGACTTTTCCCAAACCGATAAGAGTACCAGCACCTGGCAAGCAATTCACTCTGTAAAACTACAAACACGGGCTGGCTTGCCTAAAAAGATTATAAGTTGGCTGGAAGCAGAATCCCAGGCAACTAGGATCTGGATTCTTTTTTGTAGACTGCTGGTCCTGATCTCAGTGCACTATGGAAGGGGAAAGCAAGCCTTTTATCTTCCAGCAGAACCCTGAGTAATGGATGTATCACCACACCTGAAGTATCATGAAGAATGTTATGGATTGCTTTGTGCTGACCCAAATCAAGAACACCTGAGGGAAAATGTTGGGGTCAAAAGCAGCCAATTTTTGCTGTATGGATCCACGACAGATTCTTTTGTGCTACAGGTGTTAGATTTTTAAATGACTAGCTCACAAAGGCATCTTCCTCTTCAAGTCTTCACTCACATAACTTACTTTTTAAATAGTCACATTAAAAAACCACCATCACCATAAGACCCCACTTAGATCTGCCTGCCTCTACCTCTGGAGTGCTGGTATTAAAGGAATGATGACAGGCTTGTTTTTTGAGACCAGGTCTCAAGTAGTCTAGGCTGGTTTCTTCTATCTTGTTATTGTAGGTCAGGATGACCTTGAACTTCTGATCTTGCTTCTACCTCCCAACTGCTGGGACTACAGGTGTGTACCATCCAGTACTACCCAAGACACGCCCCACCCCTCCAGACTATTTCGATACATCGCTCTGGTTGTTTTGGAACTCAGGAAGAACTCAAACTCACAGAAACCTACTTGCCTCTGCCTCACAAGAGCTAGGATTAAAAGTATGCGCCATCATACTCAGCTTGATAATTCTTAACTCATGCTAACGTAACCACAAGTCCTAGGAATCACTTCAGATTTGGACCAGACATTTCATTTTTGAAACTCCCCCCCGCAAAACATAAATGGTTCTGGAGGTGAGACATAATCTAGTCAGTCCAAGCAAAAGCAGTTCTTTTTTCTGGTTATCACCAAGTGGCAATAAAGGCGCTGACTCTTAAGACTATATTTTAAAAGTAGGGCTTCCAATGAAAAACATGTCAGATACAAGCTCTCTGTAAACGGTTCAAGTGTCTTTCAAATTTAAACTCTGCCTTAAGTTCTCTATCACACTGCCTTTGAGATTCTTGGAAAGCTAGGTAGCTCTCTAGAAGACTTCAAGAATATGTAATTTTACCAAGGCTAGTTTGTGTACTCTGTTCAGTAATGTCTTCAATTTTCCCCAAATGGAGTAAAGCTCTCTTTCATCTATGGTTATGGGTCTATTATGTTTATTCTGATCTTGATAGTCAAAACCATGGAAAACAACTGTCATTTGAACAAACTCTTCCAGAAGCCAGAGACCGTTGTCTGATGGATACTAAATAAAACCCACCAGCATAAGGCTATATAGAAAAGCAATTTATTCCATTATAAGCACTTACACAGTTAGTCATGGAGAGTAACAGGCCTGATGGTGAGACAGGTCAACCAAAATGGAGATGGCATCAAACTATAGTGGTCAAAGACTAACCTCTAAAAAAGCAACTTTTATCAAGGATTAATTTAATCTTAAAAACAAATACAAACTAGCAATTCACTCTCAACTTGACAGTTTACCAGTGGCACAACTGCCAGGGAAAAACATACATCTTTACAACTTGGTGGTCCCAAGTTTTTTTAAAAAAAAAAAAAGAAAGAAAAGGAAAGGAAAGAAAGGAAGGAAGGAAAAAAACACACACAACAAAAAACAAGACTTTGTTCAGCTATCCAGCCACAACTGGAGCCACCAACGAGGCATTGCTGAATGAAGCCCCCCAGTTAAGATTTAGAAAACACCCATGGTTTGGGCTAATAGCATTGATGGTGGCACCTATTGTAGTTGGGTGGCTGAACGAAGTCTGTGTCTTAAACTAACGTTAAATCCATCTCAGGGTTCAGAGGAGAACGAGGAGAGTCTAAAATCACAAGTGCAGACGTGTCTAGGATCCCTGTCCTTCTGGATCCACACTTCCTTCAGGGTCTTCATCATTATAAATGTTCTCTGCCTGCCAAAAAATAAAGACAGCACAGTATTTAGCATAAAGACAAGTTTTGTTTTTTTTTTTAATTAATTTATTTTTTTTTTAAATAAAATATTATGCCAAAGTGCCTGATAACATTTCAAGCAGGGCCATACATTTATAACTACATAACAACTACTGTTGAATAAAAACAGCAACAAACAACATGCAAACAGTATGAATCATAAATTAGTACGGAGTGTTCAGTAAAAACAGGCCAGAGCTTGTACAGGCCACTTTCACATATGTATAGATGATCATCATTCCCAAACCCTTTAACCAGATATACTATTGTTAATTGCTAAAATAAAAACCATAAAAGTCTCTATGAAATACACAGAAAGTGATTTTACATAGAATTTCTTTTTGGAAAGAGAAATGCTTTTTAAATGTTTGTGATGTGCAACTCTGGAACATGGTAAAACTCACTGAATGGTAAAATTTAAGTAACTCTCAACAAAGCCTTATGTCCAAACCTCAATTTTCAAATGTTTTGAAAAAACCACTTTTACACAAACTAACTCCTACCTCCACAAGGTGATGAACAGATTAATCTTAAATACCAAAACCACTACCATCTGTAACTTTATCACACTGGGTGTTGCATGCAGACGATGAGACAATCTTACGTGATTTGACAATAAATATACAATAAGGCTAAAACCAAGCCAGATGTGGTGGTGAACTCTGAGTTTGCGGCCAGCCTGGTCTACAGAGTAACAGTCAGGGCTACACAGAGAAATCTGTCTCACCTCCTCCCCCCCAAAACAAAAACAAAAAACAGAACTAAATAAACAGGAGGGAGGGAATAGTATTTCATGTCAATACTCATCAACAGACTTAACAGACACCATCTCAGAGGGTCATTGCAAGCTCCAATCTACAGAACTATCTTGTCATCTCTAAGGGCACAAATGGAAGAGATAAACCCAACAGGGAGCAGGCGCGGACCACTCGTACTACTCTCCAAGCAAGTCAACGTGAATACCCAGATCTGGAAGCTTCCCACCAGGGAGGCTGAGACTCCAAGTGCCTGTCAGCAATTCTGCTGACCAGCCCACCTGCAGAGCTACCTAGGGTCCCACCAAAACTGCCTTATGACCAGATCTAGGCATGGCCACAGGGACGGATCATCATCATAAACAAGACAAACAGAGCTGGAAACCCCAATGCTTCCGTAGCAGTTCTATGCCAAAGATAGAGCAAAGCACAGGCAGGCATGTACTACTTACTGTATTTATTATAATCCACAAAAGCGGCAGTGAGCCTGAAGATCTAGGTCACCCCCTTGACCTTTTCTCTTTTTTTGAGACAGGGCTGCTCCATGTAGCCCTGGTTGCCCTCAAACGTAGAGATTCCAAATGCCTCTGTTTCTTCCCAAGTGCTACTGGGATTAAAGGTGTGCACTGCCACTGCCTGGCCTTTTCTTTTCAGACAGGTCCAGCTGTCTTGGAATTCTGTATATAGAATACCATTTGATTTCGAACCAGAGACGCCAGAGTTCTGGGATTAAAGCTGTAACATCATGCCTGGCCCCACATTTTCAGAACTACCACTGCGTATTTTTAGACAGGGACATGACAAGGAATAAAATTGTTTTAAAATACAGTTATCAAGTTTAGAGAAAATGTTCAGTGGTTAAGTGTGCTTGCTGCACTTCTAAAGGACCAGAGTTTAGCTCCTAGCACTCCTGTCAGACAGCTCATAACTGCCTACGACTCCAGCTTCAAGGTATCAGATTCCTCCTACTGGCCTCCTCTGACAACAGCATGCTTGTGGTCTGTGCGCATGCACACATATTCATTCATTCATTCATTCTCTCTCTCTCACACACACACACACACACACACACACACACACACACACACACACACACACACACACATCTTTAAAAAATAAATAGCCACGGGTAACACAAAAATTACAGAAAATAAAACCAGCTTGTGGTAATGAAAATAACTAATGTACATTTAAAATTTATTAATATCTGTGCTTCTTTTTCAGGAATACTCTTACTATATTACAAGTACTGAATGTAAGATTTTTACTAAAAGTATGATATCAAATGACATGTTTGTGAAAAAATCTTATGTTAAATTTCCCATTCATAATTCAAATGCCAAGAAATACAATCTTTGTAGTACTATTCATAAGCTAGGTTGGCTTGGTATATGTAATAAAAATGGCTGTTACAAAATCTTTAAACTAACCTTACATTTTAAGGTAAAAGTTAACTTACAGCTATGACATTTATACATAAAGATCTACTGCCTGTCTACTGCTGCTTTCCTTTTTGAAAAACCAGAGCTTAGATTCAGGCAGTGGTGGTGTGCATGCCTTTAATCCCAGTACTTAGGAAACAGAGACAAGAGGGATCTGAGTTCAAAGCCAGTCTGATGTAAACTCTAGGACAGAAGATGATGACACAGAGAAATCCTGTCTCAAAATAACAAGTTCTCACCAAAACTAACAACCATCATCTAAAAACCAAGCTGTTGACATCTGCTCAGCCCACTTGGAGACTTAATCAAAGGTTTAGCTATGTGTCTTTGAGAAGAGCAATGCTGTCAGAAGCACAGATTTTCAGTTAAAGACTGCTAACTCCTATGGAAAAAAAAATAATCAGAATTTAAAACTGAATAAGCATTACAAATAAAACAAACAAAACCAAACCACCCTACATGTATCTTTATATTACTGTTCACCAGTTACTCCCTAGCAGGGAGTAGTCCTGCTAGGTTTGCTATCCTAAGGATCATTTCCTTATATGTAACATGTTTGTCCTTAAATAGGTGGTTGTCATGCAACAAAAGGACCCAACAGGAGACAGTTAGATTTTAAATTTTCTTTAAAGAAAATTTCTTTAAAGACAGTCCAAAGGGTTACAACAACAACAACAAAAAAACCCAAACAAACAAAAAACAAACAAAGCCCAATTGACTTTCCTGCTGCTTCAGAGAAACCCCAGACTGAAGAGATCACACAGGGCAACACTTGTCAAAACTATGAAAACCCAAAGACCAGAAATGAATTGCTCCTTGGCCAGGTTCTAAGAAATGGAGCCACGGCCACCTAGATCACAGTCAAGACTAATGTCCTATCCTCTAAAGAAAGGACAGGCCTTGAGCTCTAATGGTGGATGCCCTCAAACACTAGTAGGGTTCAAAATGGCCTAATAAAGTCTCACTCAAACAATTTCAGGTAATGATCAGGTGCACTCTGGATGGCTGACAGGACAAACATCTAACAGAGGTTTGGTCTTTTTCTGGATAATGTAGGCCTTTTATAAATGAGCCGATAGTAACCAATCATAAGGAGAATGTCCAAGGCCAAGGGAAATCTGTTGTCAATCTCAGTCTTGGGGAAGTGAATTAACATATATGGGACCCAACAAGAAAAACCCCACTTAAGTTAAAAACTACCAGATCTACAGCTTTCTTTTCCAGCTAAAATATCAACATGCAAACATCTAGAACAAGTCTAAACTTAACAGCTGATGCAAAGCTGATGGCTGAACCTCTGACGGATGGATCTTCTGATGTTTACTAAAATTTGGCTCAGTGGTAGAGCGTGTTTGTCTATTACGCACAAGACAAGAGTTCTATAACCTGGGGGTAGTGGTGCATGCCTTAATTCCCAGCACTGGGGAGGCAGGGGCAGATGAATTCAAGGCCAAGCTCGTCCACAGAGTAAGTTCCAGGATGAACAGTCAGAGCTACACAGTAAGAAAAAGGGACCACCAATAAGCCAGCTTGTCCTCTTCTCTAGTCCTTAAACTTTAGCATTTAGAAAACCGAGATAGCCAGGCACTGGTGGCACATGTCTTTAATCCCAGCACTTGGGAGGCAGAGGCAGGCGGACTTCTGAGTTTGAGGCCAGCCTGGTCTACAGAGTGAGTTCCAGGACAGCCAGGACTACACAGAGAAACCCCGTCTCAAAAAACCATTTGAAAGAAAGAAAGAAAGAAAGAAAGAAAGAAAGAAAGAAAGAAAGAAAGAAAGAAAGAAAGAAAGAAAGAAAGAAAGAAAGAAAGAAAGAGAAAAGAAAGAAAACTGAGATAGGTAGACTGCAATGAATTAAATATAAATATAGCCTGTTTTACACAGTGAGATCCTGTCTTAAGCAAAACAATGCAACCCAATCAATCTGTTACTAGGGGACAGTGGTAAAGAATCCAGGTACAGCTCTAAGCACCCCATGGTATCTCACTATCATTATCTGCAGGCCAAAGGAATCCGATGCCCTCATTTCGGTCTCTAGAGGCACTGCATACACATGGTGCACATTGAAAAATGCAAGAAAAACACTCAAGCATGTAAATAAAGTCAAAACAAACCTTTTAGGTCTTTATGATTTAAAAACTACAAGAATATAAGGCTGTCACATCACAAACTGTTAAAAGATTTTAAAACAAGAACATCTTAACTTCTTAAACAAAGCTCTAAAAGTCAGGCATAGTGGTTTATGCCTTTAGCTCAGAACTTCGGAGGCAAAGGCAGGCAGATCTCTGTGAGTTCAAGGCCAGCTTGGTCTACAGAACTAGTTCTAGGACATGCAGGGCCACACAGAGAAACCCCATCTTGAAATAAACAACAAAAAACCCAAAGCTCTATGACTCTAACAGTAGTTGTAGCCTTACTTTATGTTTTGGTTTTCACTATTTTTCTTTAATTGGTACTCAATGGTTACAACCCTCACTACTATCACTTAATACAATGTATCACTGGGTTCCTTCTTAAAATTGTTATTTTTGTATTTTACCACATTTTCAGTAAAGAAGCATCAGGATGCATATATAATATTTAAACAGTCCAAGATCACACCCTACTAGCAATCTACCCAAGGACGGCTCTCTTAAGACAAGCATGGCCAGATTTTCCTGGCTCTCGTTCATTCAGGTGTCCAAGTTGATATAATCACATCATTATTGTAACCTCCTACCCTAGAGGGCTTCTCTGTACGCAGTTGTGTAGTCCTGGCTGTCCTCAATTCGCTACATAGCTCAAGCTCAAACTCAGAGATTTGCCTGTCTTCTGAATGCCAGAATTAAGTAAATGCATGTGCCACCATGCCCCGCCTAAATCTATTTTTAATCTTGCATTACTAAGACAACTTCAAGATAAACATATGATGTAAGGATCCCAATTAACCTTTACCACAGGGCATCTAAAGCATCCTTTCTAACTACAGATAAAGAGACCTCTGTAGCATAACATTTCTCACACATAAACTATGGTTCTGACCAACATTGAATGAAATTATAGAAATCTAATCATCTTTCAGCTCTGAGCTACAATTTTTGGGAATACAACTCTCAAGTGGGATTTGGGGTAGCAAAGTGTATAGAGAAAGAAGTGTACCCCTGACCCCAATCAACATGTAAGCTGGGTGTGTTTAACAACATCAATATGTTGATGTCCAAATGTTTTCAAACTAAAAATGGATCCCCAGAGTCATTAGGAGGTTGGCAGTCAAAGTCAGGTAAGATTTTGCAGAGTCTTATCAACCTAAGAAATGCATTGCTTTAGCTAATGCAAACTCAATGACGGGTAAGGAAGACATTCTTGTCAATTCTTGTTTATAAAATAAAAGAGGGGTAGATGTGGAGAGCTCTTGGGGCTGCTTCTAGAAACTTGGCAGTAATTTGACTTTGGGCTAGGACAAGGAAGTACACTCAAGATCTTGACTGTCTTGGTAAATCCCCAAATACCATGGAACTTTATTTATTGCCTTGTTTTTTCCTTGACCTAGAACTGACCTTATTCTTTGCATGTACTTAGAATGGTATAAAAGCAGACTTGGAAAAAAACAAACCAATTCAGCCTCAGCAATGGCTGGAGCCGTGTTATTAAAAAATAAAAAGCTGGGCATGAAAGAGAAGATTAATTTTTATTTAGTTAAACTAAAAATAACCATTGGCACAATCAGATAAAGGAAAATAAAGGTTGAGCCAGGTAGTGGTGGTGCTGTACACTATTAATTCAGCATTCAGGAGGCAGAGGCAGGTGGATCCAGCCTGGTCTACAGAGTGAGTTCTAGGACAGCCAGGCTTCACAGAGAAACCTTGACTTGAAAAACTAAAGCAAACCAAACCAAACCAAACCAACCAACCAACCAACCAACCAACCAACCAACCAAAAAAAACCCACCAAGAAGAGGCAGCAATTCAAAATAACATTAAGAAAAATGACACATAAATATTGAAGTTACATGTAAAGAAAATTGAACACAGATGGCAGCTGCATCCACAGTGTGATACATAGGAGGTATGAAAGAAATGTCTCATATCTAGTTTCTACAAACCAAGCAACCACTTACCATCTGCCACACTTGCATGATATTATCTTCTGATACAGAACAAATCACCCAAGGTTCATTGGGATTCCAGGAGAAGTCAGATATCTTGGCAGTGTGACCACCATGAATAAACTGGAAGAAGGACCAAAACAAAGACATTAAATACAGACCACAGTAAATCACAGCCCACTCACTATTTAAAACACTGAAGATTCAAAGTGCCTGACTTGTAACATACCAACAACTCTGGTGGGCCATCCTCTGCATCTTCTGGGGACTGTTCTTCTCCAATTTTACTTAAAATAAATAAATAAAAAAAAATTAGGTCAGAAAACATTACACTCAGTATCTGTCTTTAAAAAATGTAAAGATAGTAACTTTGCTAAGCTTGGTGGCATTCAGGAAGCAGAGGCAGAAAAGTCTCTTGAGTTTGGAGCCAGACTGGTTTACAGAGGGAATTCGAGGACAGCTGTCTCCAAAACACTTCCACCCAAATAGCTTCAGGGATAGGGTAACTAACATAAAACTCACCTTAGGTCCCACACATTCAGCCTACGATCAGTACCACTGGAAGCTAAGATGGTCTCATTGTGAGGTGACCATTGAACCTATACCCAAGAGTGAAGAAAGTGAAAGACCTCATTAATAAAAGAGAATACGGTTAAAACTGACAGATACTTCTCACATGAAAATAACTCATTACTAAAGATAGGATTATCTGCATTTTACACTCTGTCCCACAGTGTGGCTCAATAGGGCCTCAGAACAGAGCTCAAACTGGCTTTAAACTTATGCCTCTTGCCTTAATCATACATACTGAAACATAAGTCACCAAACCTAGCTTCAACTTATACCTTTGAAACCTTATTTTCCTCCTCTCCCTGGCAAATTATTTATACTTAATCGGGCTTTTAATCAAAAGGAGTTAATTTCTGACACGCAAACTAAAATATTGACAGGTGGCATAGATCCATTATTTTCTCAACTGCTCATTATGTACCACATAATACAGGACAGGCTACCTCTACCTTTCTCCTCAAAGATTCTTTACAATACTGTTAGCTATAAAAGATGCAAATAACAATCACAAATTCTGTTGCTATTTATTAGGAAAATGCTGGTTCATGGCACAAGAAAGGTATTATCGACTAGTGGGCTAGGGAGGAATTTAGTTATTCTTTCAAGTAACACTACCATCACAAAGCTGAAGGAGTTGAGACAAGGGCAAAATATGTTCACTATCTAGTCTATTTAGATGAGGATGACCCTGTATTTGATTCTCCTGCCTCTTCTTCCTGCATGCTGAGATTATGTAGGGTCTCTTACTAGATAGCTCAGGATGAACTCAGAGTTGTGACTACTTGGTTGAGCTACCTCTGTGTTGGGATCAGAGGCATGTACTACTATCATACCTGTCTTCACTATAAAATTCAAGTTTGGGTGAAAAGGTTGCAAAGTAGTCATCACAATGCCTTACAACATGTGTTTTAAAACAGCAGACATTTATTTGGGTCAGAGGGACTTGCCTATTAAAAAGGGGACACAGAGGACTCATAGTAAAACTATCTCAAAAACGGCAGGGCTGGAGATATGGCTCAGATCTTCTAGAAGATCAAGGTTTAATTCCTAGAATGCAAAACACACAGCCTCCCCCTGCCCTCCAGGTTTTAAGACAGGGTTTTTCTTTTTCTGTGTAATAAACCTGGCTGCCTTAGAGATCTACCTGCCTCTGCTTCCCAAGTGCTGGGATAAAGGTGTGCACCACCACTCCCACCCAGCACAAAATAATTTTAAAAATCAGATAAGAGACAAGCTGTGCTGGTGCACTCCTTGAATCCCAGCATGCAGCAGGCAGACCTCTGGGTTCAAGACCAGCCTATTTATGAAGCAAGTTCCAGGATAGCCAGGAATACACAGAAAAATCCTATCTTTAAAGTTCTGCTAACTTGAGCAAATTTTCTATAAATAAAGGAAAATGAAAGAAAGGGGAGGAAAGGGAAGTGAGGGGGTAGGCACATTGGTTTCTCTTACTTGGAATATTTCATCCTTATGTGATTCAAAGGAATGCAACTTGAGTTTCAGATTTCTCAGATCCCACAAGGCAACAGTCTATGAAAAAAAAAAAAAATAGTAACAATTTATTAAATAAGAATACCCTAGGCATAACAAGATGGTTCAGTGGCTAAGGGTGTTCACTGACAAGCCTGAAAAATGACTTTGATTCCAGAACCCAAATAGTGGAAGAGAACAGACTCTGGAGAGTTGTCCTTTGACCTCCACAGGTGTCATGGCATATGCGCCTCCACCCCTGTCAAATAAATAAATGTAATTTAAAAAATTTTAAGTTAAAAATCACATTCCTTTTATGTATTTTTATTCTAACACCCTGACCTGGAGTTTATGCCTGTCATATATTTTATCTATTCAGTATATATCCACATGTGTGATGAAAACCACGCAAAGATCAGAGGCCATCTTGTAGGAGAAAAGTGGGCAATCTCCTTTAGTCATTTGGGTCTTGGGGACTGAACTGAGCTCTTCAGGCTCCAAGCAGTGCCTTTATTCACTGTGGCACCCTGCCAGTATGATAATAAGCTCTTTTTAAAGATTTACAAGAGAAGACAAGAAAACCTCTAACTAAAATAAAACATTAACTCAGCACCCACTTGGTGGCTCACAAACATTTATAAAATTAAATCCCAGGAGATCTGACCTCAACAGGTACCATGCTCAAGACATATACATAAGTGAAAATACCCATATCCATAAAATTTAAAACCTCAAACAACAAAATAATCCAAACAAGGAAAACCTACCTTGTCAGCTGATCCAGTGGCAAGAATGAACTCACTGTAAGGATTGAACGATAAGCAATTCACTTCAGCTGTGTGAGCGTCAACTGAGTGGCTTGGCTTGGAAGTATTGTTTGAACGAGTATCCCAACTTAATTTAGAAAGAAAAAATAGAAGAAACTTGACATGGTGACTAATGCAAAACCATGAAAATATATGTATTAAAAATAAACAATGGGTTCCACTCACATCATAAGTTTCTGATCATCAGCAACTGACCCAAACAGAGACTCATGGAGCAGATGCCAGGAAACGTCCTCTACTACTGCTGTATGACCCGTAAAGATGGTCTTTGCATCCACCACTTTTCCTTCTTTTGGAACTGCACTAATGTCCCACAGGCAGATGGTCTTAAATATAAAATTAACCATTATATAAAAGATTCTCACTTCCCCGCATATCCCAAAAAAGAAACCAACTGGTAACAATCCAGGATTTGCTTCAAAACTGCAAGGATACGCACATGGTCATCTGAAGCACTAAGTAAGTGCCCGCTGAGATTTGGATTCCAAGAAAGCCCATATCCTTCCTTCTGATGTCCACGGAGGCGCAAATCTGGGTTGCATTCTCCAGAAGGGTCTGCAAAATAACACATACCAAGAACATACAATCCATCGTCTTTCTGGGTTTATTAAACAAAATGATGCCCCAAAACACCTATTATACAAAATACAGACCCCTTACCAGATATCTAACACTAAAGCTGGGCAATCATGATTTTTTTTCTACACAAAAGCATTATTTCACTTAAAATTATAATGCTCACACATATCAATATAAATAAAAATTTAAAAGCCTATATCTGATTAAAAAGAGGAAGGTACCTGGTTTAGAAGGGTGCTTTGTGTAGTCAAAAACAAGAACATCACTGGATGGAGTCTTTGTTGCAATGATGCAAGGGTTCTGAGGCATGTACCGGGCCCTGTTTACTTCTCCTTCATGGTTGATCTTGATTTCTATTTCAATTTTCCCACTGACAGAACCAAAACCTCCAAATTCTGTATACAGAATAAAAACAAAAAGTACTTAAGCAACCAAGCCATATATTTAGAAGATGGAACCTAGACATTTACAGAACTAAAGAACTTCCATACATTTGTAATTATAGATAGATTAGTAGTAAGTACTACATTATTAATTGAAATTGTGACAGTATGAGTCAAGCTAGGTGGATTTGAGTTAGAGGCCAGCTTGGCCCACAGAGAAAAGTTCAAGGACAACACAGAGAAACCATGTTTTGAAAAACCCAAAAAAAAAAAAAAAAAAAAAAAAAAAAAAAAAATTTCTGTCACTAACACCACTATTCCAATTTTCCTTTCAGCTAAAGTAATGGCTCAGCAGTTAAGAGCACTGACTGCTTTTCCAGAGGTCCCGAGTTCAATTCCCAGCAATCGCATGGTGGCTCACAACCATCTGTAATGGGATCCAATGCCCTCTTCTGGTGTGTCTGAAGACAGCTACGGTGTACTCATCACATATATAAAACAAACAAACAAACAAATAAGAAAAAAAGAAAAGGAAAAAGAAAAACAAATGTTACTTTACTTATCCACTGATTGATAGGGTCTCATTTAGTATAGGCTACCTACCCTCCAACAATCTAATTAAAGATAACCTTGATTCTATCTCAACCTCAAGTGTTGGAATTACAAACACCCCTATTACTAGAGAAGTGTTGCTAAATAAAGGACAAAAATTATTTTCAGAGAGCAAAGGTGTAAATAAATAACACTGTTGGCCTATTAGGTAATCTTCAGCCTCAAAACGATTATACATTTATTTATTTTGAGACAAGATTCCACTGTAGCCCTGGCTAGCCTAAAACTTGCTATGGCCTGGAACACAGAGTGATCTATCCACCTCTGCCTGTGCAAGTAAAGTACTCAAAGACTCAAAGTCACCATATTTGTTTATTTTTGCCCGTAGTGCACACATCATACAACACATCTTTAATCCTGGCACTAGGTTAGCAGAGGCAGGCAGATAGATCTTTTGAGTTTTAGACCAGTCAGCTAGCCTGTCTTTGAAAAAAAAAAAAAAAGACTCTAAAAGGAGAAGAAAAAAGCTCACTAGATCTTCACACACACCCCGACTCTACATACAACACATGCAAGATGTAACACAGAACTAGGAAAGAAGGCTCCTGAGCCAGCTAGCCTGGAGCATCCCCTACAGCTACAGAACAGCCAAGATACTGCCTCAACAAGGTAGAAGGCAAAGTTGCCCCCCCACCCCCGTCCCCACCTTCACATAAAAGCACCAACACCCATACAGGCATGTAAAAATAAATATTAGAAAATATGTAACATAAATGATGAAGAAATTTTCAGTTTAAGCACATGGTAGTAAGTATGCAACTACACACAACTCTGACCTTCTAAAAAGTTTAACTGTCAAAGTGCAATATACAGGTGAAAACCAATACTTGGCAGAGCCCATAGAAAAAAGGAATAATCAAATCATATTATGCATGATTTCAGTTTGGGGCATATACTTAAAATACAGTAGTAGGAATTCAGCTTAGAGAATTTAAACAGATTATTTAGTTTAAGACAGTGTCTGCCTTTGTCTCAATAGCTCAGCTTCTTTCACACTCAAGATCCTCCTGCCTTCAAGTACTGAGAATACAAGGCACACGCTACCACATACAGCTCTCAAATTGAGTTTTAACACAGGTTAGGCTGTGCCTTTTTTTTTTTCCTCAGATCGAACCTAAGGCCACACATATGCTAGACAAACATAACATCCCCAACCCAAGCCACACCTACTTAAAATTACAGATTGCCACCATAAAGTAGAATGTGAAAGGGCCATTCAAAATATTAACAAAAAACTCACTGAAAATAAAGAATTCTTTCTAGTTTGTTTTTTAAACACACACTCAAAAGCAAAACACCATTAAAAGCAAACCAAAGCACAACACAGCAGAACAGAAATCAATAGATCTCTGTGAATACCAGAAGCACTATTCAAATCACAACGAAAGCCTTCCAATGGGCTGGAGAGATGACTCACTGGTGATGAGCAACAGCTGCTTTTCAAGAGGAAGCAGGCTTTGATATTTGGCACCCACATGGTGGCCCATAACCACCTGTAACTTCAGTTCCGAGGGATCTGACATCTTTTTCTGGTCTCCATAGGCACCAAGCACACATATGGTGCACTGACATACATGCCGAGAAAACACCCATATACATGAATAGTAACAGTAAAAGCAATCCTTTTTAAAAAGGTGAAGATTAATTTGATTATCACAATACAAGTTCATAGCAAGCCTTGGCTACTTAAGGGAGCTTCAGGCCAGCCTAGCCCACAGACCCTGTCTAAAAACAAAACAATAACAAAACCAAAAACAACCAGAAATAACAGTAATGTAAAACTCTCTGAACATTTTCAGCACCCCAGACAGAACATGTGCATACTATTGTCATGTTCTGTCACCAAGTCACTTTTTTAGGCCATAAATTTAGTGGAATCTCATAATCTCTTAAAACACTTTCTTTTTGTGTCCGTGGTGCTAGGTATGGAGCCTAGGGTCTTACAGATCCAAGACTAGTAAATTCTACCACCGAGATACAACCCAGCACCCAAAGACTTAGACATGAATTTAACCATGACTGTACTCATTGCCAATGAGATCAACTGAAGTCACTACTCCCCCACCCTTTAAATACCAAGCTTATTCTCTGATCCATAAAGTATTACTTTAATGAAGAAGGAAAAATAAAGCATATAACACTTGATACTGTACTGTGATAATCAAATTTTTAAAAAGCCATAGCTGTTATTCACATTACTGCTTTTCTGGTCACTGTTTTTGGAGAGAAGCCCTCTTGAGAAGTTCACTCGGGGTCTCACTACGCAGACCACAGCTGCCTTTAATGTACAATAATCCTTCCCCATCTGACACACGCCTACACCAACACACAGAACAAAGGAGGCAGCTCAGTAGTAGAGAGCACGATGATCCCCAATTCCTCAAAGCAAGATAAACATTCAGGGATCAGGACTAAATTCTAATCACAAACACATCAGCAAAATAAACAAAGACCAAAGTTCTATCAGTTGAAGTACAAAAACAAAAAAATCCAAAAAAATTATCTTGAGCTCTTTGGGACAAAAAAGTTGGAGGACATTAGAAAAAAAAGTTAATAATTTATAACTGTACAGTTTTTAAACAATAACAGAACAATCCCACCCAGAACTTCAGAGGCAAAGGCACAGATTTAAGGCAAGTTTAAGCCAGCCTGAGTTACATGAGAGCCTATTCAAACGTAACCCCAGGAATAGAACATGAAAATATATGCAACCTAGGTGACAGGACAAGCCTCCAATTCAGCAAAACCATGTCAAAGGATTAAGAGAGTGACAAAGGAGTGTGCTGGCACGGACATGAGTGCCTTCACTCTTGTGGACCACACTCGCAAAAGATTACAAGATAGTGAATCCAATTTCAGAAAAACAAACCCACACCACATATTCTACACTACCTCCTAGGTACCAATAAAATCTCCCTGAGGAGAGGAGAAATGGCTCAGAGGTTAAGAGTACTGGGTTTCTTTCCCAGTACCCACATGGGGGCTTCACAGCCATCTGTACCGAGTTCTGAA
Organism: Arvicanthis niloticus; assembly: GCF_011762505.2. Lineage (NCBI taxonomy): Eukaryota > Metazoa > Chordata > Mammalia > Rodentia > Muridae > Arvicanthis > Arvicanthis niloticus. The sequence continues at coordinate 25,217,257 of NC_047662.1, read as the reverse complement.
GCCCTCTAACCTTAGGTGTACATGCAGACAGAGCACTAACATACCTGGTGGCAAAGGACAACTTTTGGAAGTCAAGTTCTTTCCTTCTACCAGGGACTCCAGGACTTTTACCTGCTTAACTGGCTCATTGGTCTGCTTTATTCCTTTTTCAAACAGGATTCATTTCTGTTGCCCAGGTTGGTCCTGAATTTGTGACCATTTTCTCTCAGCCCAGAGGGCTATGATTATAAAGATCGTGTCACCATGCACATCCACACAACAAAACCCCATTTATTTTGTGTTTGAGTGACTGAATTCAGGGCTTCAGATTTGCTGAAGTGTTCCACTGAATTCCCTCTACTCAAATACAATTTAAACACATTCTACTGCATTTAGATCCGAGGCTATATAGCGCAGTGCTAAGAGCATTCAGCCTTTAACACAAACACTGGGTTCAATTACCTAGGAAGAAGTCATCAAAACAAACAAAACAAACAAAAAACCAAACCAACCAAACAAAAAACCCAACCCAACCAAACACAACCCAACCCAATTCATGTAACTGATAGGAACTGGATTCAGAGGTTAAATGAACCACATAAAACCCACACATCTGTAAGTGGCAACAGCATCTCTACCCACCCTCACTCTAAAGTCAGCACTTTCCTCCGTCAACCAACCATATATGGTCACCTAGAGAATAATTTGCAAAAAAGTATTCGCTTGGCAAAACGCCTAACATCATAGTTGGTTACCCTAACAACCAACTTGGCACTCTATCACAGAAGAGTAAATGAGAAAGGACCAAACAAATTTGCACAGGTACAATCCTGGCCAATAGCTGGATCCGAAATAAACTTACACATAATGAAGGGTTCTTTCTGTTAATCACCAATAAATACTAGCTCAGTCAGTCAACCAGGTCTCAAGGGAGGGAGCAAGGATTGAAAAGAAAAAGACAATTAGACAACATTCTAATAGCCCAGCCACTGCTGAGGCGGGTTTATTTTTTTCTAGTCTGCTTTTGTAACATTTTAAGTACATGCAAATAATGTCAGTTCTAGGTCAAGGAACAAACAAAATCAGTGTTTTTAGGGGCTTATCAGGATGTCCAAGATAAAAGGAAAGCCACACACCCCACTGCTGAGTTTACCTTGAGCCTTGTATTAGCCCAAATGTAAATATCCTTATGAGTCTAGTTCCCTGTCCTAGCCCAAACTCAAATTCTTGCTAAGTTCCCAGAAGCTTCCCCAAGAGCTCCCCACATACTAAGGACAAATGTTAGTAAAAAGAAATCATCGTCTACTTTTTGTTGCTGTCTGAGTCCGGGATTATTCAAGGCAACTTTCCCTACTGACTCTTTTCTGATAGTTTGGTGTGAGGGCTTGTCTTAGTTAGGGTGAACAGATAGACACCAGGACCAAAGTTAAGTCTTATAAAGTGTAACATTTAATTGGGGCTGGCTTACAGGTTCAGTCCATTATCAAAGTAGGAGCATGGAAGCATCTAGGGAGGCAGGGTGCAGGAGGAGCTGAGAGTTCTACATCTTCATCTGAAGCCTGCTAGTGGAAGACTGACTTCCAGGCAGCTAGGACTAAGGTATTACAGCCTACAGTGACACACCTATTCCAACAGGGCCACACCTCCAATTGTGCCACTCCCTGGCCCAAGCATAAATAAACCATCACTGGAACATAAGTTGTCAATTCCTATCTAGAAAAAGTGTTTGTTAGCAGTTATTAATGGCTGATAAGTGGTCGTGCATGCCTTTAAGAATCCCAGCACTTGGGAGGCAGAGGCAGACAGATTTCTGAGTTCGAGGCCAGCCTGGTCTACAGTGTGAGTTCCAGGACAGGCAGGACCACACAGGAAAACCCTGTCTCGAACCCCCCCTCAAAGACTTTATGTCCCTACACCCCATGAAATTCTCATAGCACAGATACACTGCATACTTCAGGTGCCTTGTAAATGGTTTTTGTTCTGATAGGAAATCACTGGTCCCAAATTGGCTTCAACTTGTAATCCTCCTGCCACCTGTGCTTTAGACATTTAGTTTAAGAGCTGTCAGAAGAGCAAATAAACCCACAACACACATTTAATCTACATCTCAGGTACCTGGGAAAAACCCAGGGGAGATGAAGAGATGGCTCAATGGTTAAGAGCAATGGCTGCTCTTCCAGAGGGCCCAGGTTCAATTCCCAGTGGCTCACAAATGTCTATAACCCTACTTCCAGGGGGATCTGACAACCCTTTACTGTCCCTTCATAGGCACCAAGCACACAAGTAGTGCACAGACATACATGTAGACAAAACACATACACATATTTAAAAAAACAAAACAAAACAAAACAAAACAACAAAACCCAAGGTGTAACAATTCATATCTATGAACTAATTTCTGTCTTTGGGTCAATATCTTCCCAGCTGACCAAATTGTATACCTCCTTAATGAAGACATAACCCATACAGCATTACGTCTTCCATCCTGCAGAGTCCTACCTCCTTTTTCACTGTCATAATGGGATGCATCAAACTGAGCATCATCATTAGGGAGCTGGACACTGGCTATCACCAGGTGGTTTTGTTCATCTGATGTGTGTGTTCCCAGGACAAGCCGATGAATGCTGAAATCTTTTCCTTCAGGCCTGTAAAAACAAATCATCACTATTCAAGTTGGTAACCCAGGAAACCAGTCAGCAATGTACATATATAACAAAACAAAAAAACCCAAACAATTCAATCTTGGGATAGTAAGAACTACTTCCTACGTAAAGCAACCAACAAAACCCTCATATGTTCAAGTATATATGCATGTGTATACCAGAGGACAATTAGATATGACTCTTAAGATGCTACTTATCTCTTTTAAGACAAGGCTTGCTTTATTGACCTGGAGCTCACCAACTGGCCTGGCTGGAGAAACTGAGGGATCCTCCTGGTTCCCATCTCCCCAATTCTAAGACTAAGCATATATCTCACCCTGACTCTTAAAAACCCCCACCCCCCTAGTGCTTATGAGGCAAGCGCTTTACTGACTGAATCACCACAAAAGCTCCTATATTTCACTTTTAAAAAGTGGAACCAAAACCACTATTTAGCAGTTAATAGTAGTTGCTGCTCTTCTCACAGGACTTGAGTTCAGTTCCCAGCTCCCATGTGGAGTAACCCACAACCACTTGAAAGTCTAGCTCCAGGAGATCCTGAGCATACACATACGCATGCTCAACTCTCTCCCCACAATGGAATAAAATAAACAACAACTGTTGAAGATCAGTTCTCTCCTTCCATCCCATGGGTTCAGGGGATCAAACTTAAGCTGTAAGCTTGGCAGCAGGCACCTGTACCCACTGACTACTTGGCAATCTCTTCCCTACTTCTAGTGGCCCTCTATTACAGAAAGCTAAAGCACAAATACAGCACTCAAATTTTATTTACCTTGGACAAAATTTTAGAATTACTTGAAGGAAACTTATTTTTCTCTCAGTTTATTGAAATGAAAAAGTGAATTATCTATACACTCTTTATAATGGGTAAGAAGAAAAGAACTGTTAGATATGCCAATATATTCTTGTTTACCAAGAACTCTGCTAAGAGATGAGAAAAACAAAAGAAAGGGAAAAAACTACTGTATAAAACCCAATTGTCGAGCTTTGTGCCTGGTCATGTGCAAGAGTTCTTGTATTCCACAAAAGAAAAAGACAAGGAGATCTCTGGATTCCAGGATAGCTAGGGCTACACAGAAAAACCCTTTCTCAAATAACAAAACAAACAAACAAACAAACAAACAAACAAACAAAAAGAACATTAAATAAACTGTCCAAACATTTACTATGTTCCTAATTCTAAATACACTGCTCCAAACACTTTGGAAGTAGTTCTGTTTTCATTATAGTTCTCACACCATCCTTTCTGTATGTACACATCTATCTATGCGTGTGTTTACACATGTAGAGGCCAGAACTTGATAATGGGCCTCTGGCTTACCTTTTTCCTCTAGATAGACTGAAGACAGAATATTTCTCCTGAACCCAGAGTTGTCAGTTCTGCTAGTCTAGTTTATTCTAGTGATCCTCAGGAAACCACACATGGTGTATACACATACAGACAAAACACACATACACCTAAATTCAAAACAAAATAAAAAAACAAGACAGGCACTCTTCTTAAAGAGCCAGGAGCAGGAACCGGGGAGATGGCTCAGTGATCTACAGCTGTTGTTATTCTTGCAGAGGACCTGGGTTCAGTTTCCAGTGTCCACATACTGGCTCACAAGCATGTAGAACTCCAGTTCCAGAGGATCCGACACCCTCTTCTAGCCTCCCAGGTTCCAGGCATACAGTACAAGGTACCAGGTACAAAGTGGCACACCGACATACATGTAGTCAAAACAAAACAAAAAAGAATACCAACAGAAGAATCACCATCATCAGAATGGCTTGTAGGCAACACTGTGGAGGCATTTTCTGGGATTAATGATTAATGTAGGACCTAGCCCAACACGGACAGTGCCATCCCTGGGCAGGTGCTTTTGAGTTATGTAAGAAACAAACTGAACAACACAGAGGCCATGTTCATCCATGGCCTCTGCTTCAGTTCCAGCATCCAGGTTCTGCCCTGTACTTCCACGATGGATTAAACTGTAGCTGAAATAAATTCTTTTCTACCCAAGTTGCTTTTGTTCATGGTGTTTTATCACAGCAATAGAAAGCAAGTTAAGAAAATACCCACACATATAAAAGAGCTGTTTGAAAAGAAACAACAAAAGCAATTAGTCAGTGACACAAACACTAGGCAGTATACACCTCATGAAAGGCACACAAAAACACTGGAACTTAACAGCTGGGGAATATAATACAGTTCAGTAGCAGTGTGCGAAACTAGTATCCATGAGGTCCCAGGTTCAAGTCAGTAAAACAAAGACAAATTAATACATTATGGGCTGGGCTAGATTTAAATACAATACTAATTCACCTGAAATTGGGGGGGGGGGGGTGAGGATATCAAGCAACATGGCTGAGATAACTCTAGTTCTGGAAGTGGAAAAGCCAAATGAGAAACCTAGAAAGAGGATTAAAATCACTGTTAAATTTCCTGAATGTCAGCTTAAGGCAGTCTAGATTTTATACTATAGGCAATAAGGAATATTAATTTTCAAATGAGACATAGCTTAATACCATTTGTGTTCTCCTGTAAAAATTAATCTATACTGTAAAGGCAAGCTTCTAAAATCATGGTCCTAGACCAACAGTACCATTGGATAAATATAAGGAATGCAAATTCTCAGTTCTATAGACTCAGAAGATCTGGAGAGTAGGAGCCAACAGTCCTGCAGCTGACTATTGTACAATTTGAAACCCTTTGTCTAGATGGGAAGGATGCTACACCAATAATAGGCTTACAAATGTTGCCAAAGGGATTAAATAGGCTACCTAGAAGCCAACTACTTTAAGCAGAGAAGCCAGGAAGACACTAGATAGAGAGTATACCTGTAAGTGCCCAAGAAACAGGAGGAACTTCAATTTGGGTCTCAAGATATCAATAGCAGCAATTCCTCTGAATTTGAGGCAAAGATGCAATCAGCCTTGCCCACTCCCCAACACAATTTTTTAAAAAAGTGCATGTGGGAGAGGAGGAGGACCCTATAATGAACTATCATGTAATAGCTAAAATTTGGGACTCATTATTCCAACACACACAGTTTGGAGAGGACAGAGCTGTATTATGTAACCCAGGCTGGCCTGAAACTTCTAGTGCTAGAATACAGACCTGGACCACCATGCAGGGTTTTTCCTATGGTGTTACAGGCTAGTCTTGAACTCCTCATCTTCCTGCCCTGCCTCTTAAGCGCTGGGATTACAGATATGTAGCACCAAAGACCCTCTCAACACAAACAGTTTAACAACCACTGAGAACAGACAGAGGTAACCCTACTAAGCTTGAGCTCCTAACTAGTTTTTTAATTTAGTAAATTCCCAATTCCGTAGGCTGGAGAGATGGTTCAGCAGTTAGAGCACTAGCTGTTCTTTCAGGAAACCAGGAATCACTTCTATGGCAGCTCCCAAAAGTATAAATCCAGTTCCAGAGAGTTCCAGTCCTCTTCTGACCTCTGCAGGCACTGTACTCACATGATACAGACAAACATGCAGGCAAAAGACTCCTACGCATTTAAAAAAAGGTCCAATTCCAAACTTCTAGTTGCCTGCATGGATTTGTTCAACATCCTTCAGACAGTTCTCCATTTCCCTCTATACTGCTGCAAAGGTAGTAGCCTCATTCTTAAGTTACTAGTAAAACGCACATAAACTTTCCATGACACACAAAATAGAGACCTATCGCAGAAGTACTGCCTTCCTTACCATACACAAGGGTCAATTCCTAGCCCTCAAACCAAAATAACTCTTTACTCCAAATTTCTATTACCTGCTGAACACAATCAGTCTCATAATCGAATTTCGTACATATCGTAAGTTTCGAAAGAATTCAATACACTTTTTCGAAGTTTACACCAGTAATTACCCACATTCACCATCTTTGTATTGCCACTTGCTTCTGCAAGCCAGTCGTGGTATTTCATGTTGACAGACATTCCCTTGGTTAGAAGAATTTGTGAATGCAATTTCACTGTAGGGTCCCAGGAGCCCCCACCCAACCTTCTGTGCTGAGTGAGGATCAAAGTCCCTGCCAGCAGGTGCTCAATCACTAAACGTTACAACCCCCTAACCCTCTTCAGGTATCACCTACCTACTTATCTAAAACCTCACACATTACTGCTGAAAACACCTGCCCCCACTTCAGTTAGGCAGACCCCAGGTTTATCTTGCTATTTATTAACCTTGGTATCACAAACGACTTAAGAAATCAAATGTTTTGTTTATAAACTTGACCCAAAATACCTTCTTGAAACTGTCAAGTTTTATATTACATGGCTAACTCCAGTTCTAAGAATGGCTATCAGTGCGGAGGAAAAAAAAAAAAAAAACAAAACCGAAAAACAAAAACAACAATAAAAAACAAGCCATGTTTTCTCCTGCAAGAAAAATTACAAAATGATCTCCTGTTTCCGACCGTACTTTTAATCGAGGAAAATAAATATTACTGATAGGCTCTTATGTCCTCTGAATGACTGGAGGGGAAAAAAATGGAAAGCTATCAATTCCCAAAATAATATTCAAGAGATTCGCGTCACCTGGTCACATCTGGAAGCCACTGGGCAGTTAAGCTGGGCCACTCCAGGGCATGGGTCATCACCAAATCATAAAGAAAAGGGGTGTTCTTCTTCCATATTTTGTACTCCTCGTTTATCACACGTTCTTCCACCGCGTCGTCAAAGGCCGCTAAAATGTTTTTAAGAAACAAATTAAGTTAGTGAACAGAAACGGAAAGGGAACGAACCTCTCCAAGCCACCGACCCGGGGCCCGGGTTTTGACAACGAAATGGAGATTCATCTTAATCTCCCAGGTCTCAGGCATCAACGCCACTCTCGGCCGCGGCGGGCCGGAAGTGCTGGGGCCACCTCAGCCGGACACTCCGTTGCTCTTTGGGGCGACGCTGTCCAACCTCGAAGCAGGGTGGCGCGCGCCAAGTCCACGAAACCCGGGAGGAGGCCTGCGCATCGAGCCTGGGGCCGGGGAGTGGCGCCCCGAGTCCCGGCAGGCAGAGGGGTCGGCAGGGAGCGTCGTAGTCGCCTAGGCCCGAGACCTGGCGTCGCCCCGCATCCGCTCCGGAGAAGCCGGCGCGCCGTTAGCCCGCCCCGCTGGGAGCTCATTCCTCAGGCCGGAGTTGCTGGGATCGCCAGAGTCGGGCCTGCTCTCCGTCTCAGGCCGCGGAACAGGCCACGACACAACCCCGAAACCCAGCACCCTCCCGAGCCGGCCTCAGCACACTCACCTTCCTTGTCAGCCATGGCGGCAGGCGAGCCGGGAGGGGTTGGGGGATCCCGGGGTCGTGCGTTGCAGGAGGGGCGGGGAAGCTACGAGCGCTCGCTCCGCGCGCGCGGCCTCTATTGTTTCCTGCGGCCCGTGCGTGGGGGGCCGCTCGCGTGCCTTCGCGCCAACACTGGCCAATAAGGAAGCGCGGGTCGGAGGGGTGGGCGGAGCATTCGCGTCGCGGCCAATGGAAACACTCAAGAGTCGCTTTCCGCGGGTCCGAGACGCGCGCTCCGCCCTTTCCCTCCCCCCCCCACAGTCCCGAGGCTTCCAAGGATTGCGCGCGCGCCCCCCGCCTGCACGGACTATTCCCGTGCAGATCACGTGATCCCCGCCCCCCACCCCCACCCTCACACACGCTCATGCGCAGCCGTCTTCTTAGAGGGTCGTTGCGCTAACAATTCCCTCAGGGTAGCGAAAAAATTCGAAGTGTTTCCGGGTCTGGTTACCAACCCCAAGGGCCAGAGGGGGAGAAAACGCATCACCGTTTAGACTTACAGGTGCCTAATTCAAGGTGTCTTTTAACTTACTCCCTCAGTTTTTAGAAAGAACTAGTAGTAATGAGTGTAGAAAATAGGGTGCTGGTCTCTAGAACATGCTATAAAAGCGGCAAAACTAGACTGGAAGCCGCAAGCGATAATATCCTTCCGCGAGCTCCCAGAATGGCGTCCTGGTCCTTTTAGATTAGCGGCCAAGGGGGTGGGGTGTAGAGCGGAAGTTATGGCGCAGGGCCGAAGTCTGGCTGATGAAGGGCGGAAGTAGGGTTCCAAATCTGCAATCATGGCTCAAGAAGAGGAAGATGTTAGAGATTACAATTTGACGGAGGAACAGAAGGCGATCAAGGACAAGTATCCCCCAGTCAATCGAAAGTATGAATGTGAGTAGGTGGCTCACATCTCTTGCATTCGGACAACCTCGGCTGCTTGCCTGCAGCTTCCTGTCTCGCCCATTTCTTCGCCCCACAGGTGCCCTGGCGTAATCACAGTGTGCCCCTCATTGTACCTAATTTAGGGGGAAAGCGAAGAAAAAGATCACTTTACTAGAGAATGAAGAAATCTGAGGCCCTACCCTCTCCCCAAAACATTCTCCTGAAACTCCACGTGTGCCTGAATCACGCTTATCTTTGGGGATATAGTTCAGAAGTCGAGCATTTATTATTGTAAATTATATTTGTGGGTTAGTTGTATTTTTAAGCGTTTTCTGGATTGTCCTCGAGTTTCTCCCAGTAGTGGGATAGTGTGACCACGTTAGAGTAATCAAGAAATACCTTTTACTGTGCGTGCGTACGTGTGTGTGTGTGTGTGTGTGTGTGTCCGCAGCCCAAGGTTGGATTTTATTATGTACTGCAACTTTTGCATCACGTTAATATTTTTTGAAATATAAAAGCACTAAATCTTTGACAATTCAGTTTTTTCATTAAAATGTAATTTATGTTAAATTGGGGTTATTATTATTTTTAAATGAATATTTTGAAATTGTTAGGCTTCCCTTTTTTAAAGTTCTTCTGTCAGCTTCCATACGTTTAATCACAGCATTCTGGAGGCAGAGGCAGAAGGATGTTTGAGTTTGAGGCTAGCCTAGTCTACATAGTGAATTCCAGGGCAGCCAGGGCTACAGAGTAAGACCCTGTCTCAGAAACAAAGAAATCTCTTATGTCTTTAAGGGACATGCTAAACTAGTAGTCTACCCCTGAGCTATAGTTTCCGACCTACAGTAGTCTTTGAGAATAGGGTTCCTGAGATGTAAAAAAAAAAAAAGAAAGAAAGAAAGAAAAAAGAAATTGGAGAACCACCCTATATAGCAATGTATCATCTTTTTAAAAAAAAAATGTAAAGAATTGAGTATAATTTGTATGTCCCTTAGTAAAGTGTTAAGTACTTTTCTTTTTTTGTGACAGGATTTCACTCTAACCCTCACTGGCCTAGGACTCACCAGCTGATTCTCTGGTGCTGGATCCACAGGCATGAGCCACCACACCTGGTCCAGATTACTATTAAACAGATCTACCCGTGTAAGCAGCCCTCGTTTCCAGATAGACCAGTTCTGTCACCTTAGAAAGTTTCCTCAGTTCCTTTCCAGCATCTTATCCCTGAAGCCACCATTGTTCTATTTTGGATTTCTGGAATATAGTTTTCTGTGTTAGAGGTTCACGTGAGTGGACTCATGTTCTTGGTTCTTTTATGTCTAGCTCCTTTGCCCCAGTCAAAGGTGACACAGGAGACACAAGTCGAAGTGACTATCGTTAAGTACGGGCGCTGTAAGAGCTGAGAGCCATTCCAGTTCACACAGAAACTGTTCTACTTGGAGAATGAGGGAGGACAGAGCAAGGGCTCCTACAGTCAGAGGAGGGACAGAGTACAAAGGGTTAGTCACTATAGTCACTGGAGATGCAACAGGGCCAAGGCCAGTTATGCCTGCTCCCTGGCAGTTTTAGAAGCTTGAGTTCTAGCCTCCCACAGCCTGGGGACAAGAGGCCCCAGTTTGTGGGGATGATAATGTTTAAAAGAACCAGGTCTCTAAGGAAGATTGTTCAGAGCTGGAAGGGATACATATTCACAATTTTAAGGCTTTTTTGGTACTTGCTGTAAAATAGGGAGATTTGGAGTCTCTTATCAAGTGTTGGCTAGAACAAAGAGAGAATTCTACAGCCTTTATTAGGCTTTCCTCAGGCAAGCATTTTAACTGAGACTTAGATGTGGCCTTGTGCTCCTGGAAGCCATGCTAGAGTCTGCTTACATACAGGGTTTTGATACAGCTGTTAGATACTCAGAGTTCTGCAGATTTCTGATAATGCTTATGTCTGTTATTTATTTTGTTGTTGAAATATTTTGAGAGATGTATACATGTGCACCATATCCATGTCTAGTACCCATGAAGGCAACAGAGTCCCTGGAGCTGGAGTTACAAGGTGGTTGTGAGCCACCATTGGGCGCTGGGAAACAAATCCCTACTCTCTGCAAGAGCAGCGAGTGTTCCTAATGGAAGAACCACCTCTCCAGCACCATCATTTGTTTGCTTTAACTTTACTTCATACGTGTGATGTGTCAGTGTGTATGTGCACATGCTCATAGAAGTCAGGGCAGCCTTGGGCATCAGTCCTTCCTTCTCTGCCTTCTTTGAGACAAGGTCTCTTGGGCACTGATAAGCCAGGCTAGCTGGCCCAGGAATATCTAGAGTGGGTTCTCAACCTTCCTGATGCCTCAACCCTTTAATACAGCTCCTTATGTTGCGGTGACCCCCCCACCCCCCATAAAATTGTTTGTTACTAGTTTATAGCTGTAATTTTGCTACTGTTATGAATCATAATGTAAATAAGTATCTGTGGTTTCCTATGGTCTCAGGAGACCCACAGGTTGAGAACCACCAGTCTGTAGAGGCTTGTCTCCTCCTCCGGTCTCTTGTAAGCTAGGATAGATGTTTGTGCTGCTGTGTGCGCTGCTAACGTGGGTTCTCAAAATCAGAACTTGTATCATATTGCCTTGCATAGCGTGTACTTTTACCTACTGAGCTCTCGCTCTCTCTCTCTCTCTCTCTCTCTCTCTCTCTCTCTCGTGTGTGTGTGTGTGTGTGTGTGTGTGTGTGTGTGTGTGTGTAAAAAGGGGATGAGGAGATATATATATATATATATTATATGTGTTATATATTTTATATATATATGCCACAGTATACATATGGAAGTCAAGGGACAATTTTCAGGAGTCAATTTCTCTTTCCCCTTTGTGGTCCAGTATAGCAAGTACAAGCTTTTAGCCACTGAGCCATCTCCTTGCCCCCTGCACCCCCCCAAGATGGGGTATTACTGCTGGGCAGTGGCAGCATACTTCTTTGATCCCAGCATTTGGGAGACAGAGGCATTCAGATCTCTGAGGCCAGCCTGGTCCACAGAGTGAGTTCCAGGACAGCCAGGGCTACACAGAGAAACACTGACTCAGAAATGAATGAATGAATGAATGAATGAATGAATATGGAGTGTTGCTGTGTATCCAGGGTGTCTTAGTAGCCTAGGCTGGGCTGGAATCTATTATCTACCTGCCTTAGCCACTTAGGTGCCTGATATCCAGCTAGGACGATGTTCTTAATGAGTAGCTGTGAGCTCCGTTTGCTGCCTGTCAGTACTCTAGAGTTATTTCTGTAGGACTTGAGAGTCAAGTTCACTGACTTACACATTTTCCCCTCTCTCCCTCAGATTTGGATCATACAGCTGATGTCCAGTGAGTATAGCAAGAGTTGTTCCTTGAACTGTCTTTAAATAAAATGAATGCTTTAATTTATTTTTAAAGATTTATTTATTTTATGTATATGAATGCACTGTGGCTGTCTTCAGAAACACCAGAAGAGGGCATCCGATCCCATTACAGATGGTTCTGAGCCACCGTGCGGTTGCTGGGAATTGAACTCAGGACCTCTGGAAGAGCAGTCAGTGCTTTGAACCACTGAGCCATCACTCCAGCCCTGCTTTAATTTTTTTTAATAAGAAATTGTAACTATGTTTCTGTAAGGTTTATCTGATTTTCTTATGTGTGTAGACACTTTGCCTGTGTGTATGTATGTGTACCATGTGTGTGCCTGCAGCCCGAAGGGTCAGAAGAGGTTATCAGGTGGGACTGGAGTTACAGTTAGATGTAAGTTACCAAGTGGGTGCTTGGACCAGGACCTGGTACACTTGGTCACTAAGCCATCTCTTCAGCCCCTATTTTTTCTTATTTATTTATTTAGTGCCTGTAAGTAGTACACTGTACACTGTCGCTGTCTTCAGACACACCAGAAGAGGGATCCCATTCTATAGATGGTTGTGAGCCCCTATGTGGGTGCTGGGAATTGAACTCAGGACCTCTGGAAGAGCAATCAGTGCTCTTAACTGCTGAGCCATCTTTTTAGCCCCTGTATCTTTTCTTTTTATGAGCTAGGATCTTACTATGTAGCACTGGCTGGCCTGGAATTTGTTATATAGACCAGGCTAGCCTCAGACTCATAGAGATACACCTTCCTCTGCCTCCTGAGTTTTGGGATTAAAGGTTTACCCCAGCATATAATTACATTTTATTTTGTGGGCTATGTGTGTAAAAGACATGAGTGCCACAGTGTATGGGCAGAGGTGAGAAGTCAATTCTTCCACCACAATGTCAGGCTTGACGGCAAGTATCTTTTACCTTCTGGCCCCAGTGTATTTCTGTTTTTCTCCTTTTATTTAGTTGTTTTAAATCGGAAATGATAGCCGGGCAGTGGTGGCACATACCTTTAATCCCAGCACTTGGGAGGCAGAGGCAGGTGGATTTCTGAGTTTGAGGCCAGCCTGATCTACAGAGTGAGTTCCAGGACAGCCAGGGCTATACAGAGAAACCCTGTCTCAACCCTCCCCCCCCAAAAAAAAAAAATCTGAAATGATGGTTTAAAAATATCCAACATGGGTATCATTGAATTAGACATGTAGTTTATATTTATTAAATTGATTTTCTTTTGCTTTACTGTGGGATTTTCTGTCTTGTAGTTGATTGTGCACACACTATGCCCCCTTTTACTTTTATTTGTTTTAATTTAAACGTTTTAATTTTTAGGTTACATGCGTGGGGAGATACTCTGGAGGAAGCATTTGAACAGTGTGCCATGGCCATGTTTGGTTACATGACAGATACTGGGACTGTGGAACCCCTCCAAACAGTGGAAGTAGAAACCCGAGGTAACTAACTGCTCTATTCGCAAGTAAAAATCATGGCACGAGTATACATTGTTCTGCATGGTCTGAGTATTGCTGCAGTCAGAACAGCAGGGTGGGTTATGAACATCACTAACCATCACTTGCTGTGGCCCCCTTGACCTTGTGTAGGAGACGACTTGCAGTCTCTGCTGTTTCACTTTTTGGACGAGTGGCTGTACAAGTTCAGTGCTGATGAGTACTTCATACCCCGGGTAAGTGCAGGCGTTTTCTTGGGCTTTGGGTTTTTTGTTTTGTTTTTTTTTTTTTGCTGAGCAAGTATGCTGTTGGTTCACATTTTAAAATTGAACAAATAATTAAAAGTAAGTGATAGAATCCAAAAATTAGTCCATCGAGATATGTGGTGTAATGTAATGTTGAATTATATAAATTATAGGGTTTTTAAAAGATATTTTGATTGTTTTTAGTTTGTGTACAGTTGTTTCGCCTGCATGCATATCTGTGCACCAAGTGCATGCCGTGGCAATGAAGGACAGAAGCGGGCATCGTAGACCCTGCTACCACAATCCCAAACAGTTGTGACTTACCACAGAGGTGCTGGGAATCCATTCTGGGTTCTCTGTAAGAGCAGCCAGTGCTGTTAACTGCTGAGCGATTTCTCCTGCTCCATGTAGGTCCTTATTGATTAACCTGTTTACCTAGGTCTCCTCTCCTCTCCTCTCCTCTCCTCTCCTCTCCTCTCCTCTCTTCTCTCCTCTCTCTCTCTTTTTCTCCCTCCCTCTCTTTCCTTCCCTCCCTCTCTCTCTCTCTTTCTCTCTCTCTCTTGTTTTAAACTTAGATCTTTGACTGTGAAGGATTTGATATCACTAAGGCCTGGAGAGACCATTTACTGAGCCAGCACGATGGGCGTGCCATTTATTATACCACTCAGGAAGCAGAGACATGAGGAGCTCTGGGTTCTAGGCCAGCCTGATTTACATAGCCAGTTCTATGTGAGTCTCTCAAGACTACATATTGAGCCCAAGTCAAAAACAAAAACAAAACAAAACAAAAAAAAAAACCAAAGGGAAAGAGAAGGCAGGGCAGTGTACCTATGATCTGTGTTCAGGTCCACGTGTCCAGTTGTTGCCTTTGAAGTTTTGTGCATCTGTCACTTTGCCCTAAGTTCAACAGTTGATGATTTCAGACTTCTTAATGTAAAGAAACAAATGGAAAAAAGGCCAAATGCAAATTGCCTGCTGTTGCCAACGTCTAGAACACTTTTCTAGCACTTGACACACATTCCCTTTGTGTTTCCAGAAATCCTCAGTCTCCCGTTAGTCAGTTCCATCACAGGTATCCACTGAGGCACTCATCCTACAGACAGATGGATCCCACCCCACCCCCAGACAGCGTTTGTCTGTGTAGCCCTGGCTGTCCTAGAACTGATTCTGGAGACCAAGCTGTCCCTGAACTCAGAGCTCTGCCTGCCTCTGCCTCCTGAGTGCTGGGATTAAGGTGTGCGCCACCATTTGCCTGTCTGTTTCTTCTGGTTTTTTGTTTGTTTGTTTGCTTTGTTGAAAGTAATTATTTTCTGTGCTGTGGTTTTAGCTCACTTGAAAGAATGCTGACTTAGCATTCTGAACGCCCTGGTTTCAGTCTCCCAACACTCAGGCATGGTGACACAAGCTTGTGGTTTCACCACTGCAAAGATGAAGGCAGACAGTATGAACGCACACTTTTCCTTGGCTATATTTTGAGGCTAACATGAGTATTATAAGACCTTGTTCCAAAAATGTTTTAAAATAAGATAAATAACATTTTTTTTCCTCTTTAGGAAGTGAAAGTACTTAACATTGATCAAAAAAATTTCAAGTTACGATCCATTGGGTATGTATTCAAACTAGCTGAGTTGCAAGTCACAAAAGATGTTCAATTATGTATAAAATATATTTCTATATATGGCATGTATAAATGGTGAGTCAGGGGAGCATTGCACTTGGTTAGCCTTGGTACACTGACTTGTATAGACTCCTAGGAGTATGAGCTAACCTGAGCTTTAGAGATTCAGAAACTTGTGGAAATACATTTCTTTCTGGATTCATAAGCTTGATTCCCAATTTTAAAAATTTTATTTTAATCCAGGCAGTAGTGGTGCACACCTTTAATCCCAGCACTTGGGAGGCAGAGGCAGGCAAATCTCTACATTTGAGGCCAGCCTGGTCTACAGAGTGAGTTCCAGCACAGCCAAGGGCCACACTGAGAAACCCTGTTTTGGAAAAAAATGTGTATGTATGGGTATTTGTATGTATGTATGTGTACCACATGCATGCCTTGTGCCTGCAGAGGGGGTCAGGGCTACTGTAACTAGATTAACAGACAGTTGTGAGCTGCCATGTGGTTGCTGGCGATTGAACCTGGGCCCTCTGGAAGAGTAGCCGGTGCATGTAACCATCGAGCCAGCATCACTCCAGCCCTCAATTATTTTCATAATGAAAAAAACTTTGTATTTATAATTAGCAGCTGCACTCAACTAGGTGATTCCAGTTTGTTTGTGTTTTCTTGTTTGTTTTGGTTTTTCAAGTCAGGATTTCTCTGTGTAGCCTTGGCTGTCCTGGAATTTGCTCTGTTGACCTGGCTGGCCTTAAACTCAGGGAGCCATCTGCCTCCCAGTGCTGGGATTCAGTGTGTGCCACCACGCTCAGCTTGATCCCAGTTTGTTAGCAGCATTTAAAGCATTGTAGTCTAGAATCATGCGCTTTCTCCTCCCTTAGACCCATGCATTCAGTCTCCACTTCCCATCCCCTTCATCTCCAGGGAGACCACACTTACAAGCCTTACTGGAAAATGTACAGAATAAGATAAAAATAGAAAATTGTAGAAATAATAGCTGTGTTTGCCTTTCCTTCTGCAGGTGGGGAGAGGAGTTCTCGCTGTCCAAGCACCCTCAGGTATGTGCACACGGCTAGCCTGGAGAGCATTCTGGCTGCACATGCCAAAGTAAACTTTGGGTTGGTCTGTTTGTTTATAATTTATTTATTTTTATGTGCATTGGTGTTTTGCCTGCATGTATGTATGTATGCGGGTGTCTGATCATGGAGTTACAGACAGTTGTGAGCTGTCTGTGGGTGCTGAGCATTGAACCCGGGTCCTCTGGAAGAGCAGTCAGTGTTCTTAACTGCAGAGCCATCTCTCCAGCCTCCATAAACTTTAGTTTTAATTAGTGTGAAATATCAAGTTATTTCATGTGCCTTTAGTTAGAAGGGTTTTTAGCATATTCACATGGAAAACAGGAATGAGTAAGGAGGGGGTATTGATACACAGGAAAGGAAGAGGATGTGGAGCATTGGTGCGTGGCGCTGTGGAATCCGTTTGTATAGAATTGGCTTTCTGAATCATCACACTGTGGGAAGGCAGAGGTGAGGGCAGAGAGGGCTGGCAGATTGGCTGTGGGTGTATGAGCTTCTTCTCTTAGTATTTTCTTCGAGTTAGGGTTTCACTGTATACCCTGGCTGTCCTGGAACTTGCTATATAGACCAGGTTGGCCATATGAGTTGGTTCTTATCGATAGCGTTTATTCTCTAAGAAGCATGTTGATTGAGAGAATGGAGGGGAGATGCCTGTGGAGAAAATGTGAATTGTCTTTTCGGGGAGAAAAGCCGCCCATGTAGCTCACTGGTCAGTAAACATCCATTTGAGATGTGGACGGACATACGTGGTGATGCTGTCAGAAACACTGTGATAATAGCAGAGGAAAGACAGTGACCTCAGTCATCCCTTCTGTGGCATCTCCACATGCTGTTGTGCATTAGAGCCAGCAGGTGCCATTCACTATGACCTGGCATATTTTGTGGCACTAAGAATTGTTACAGATTCTTTTTAGAGTTGGAAGGGACTTAAGAGGACATCTAATCCTTTTGTTCTAAACTGGGACGGGGTGGGGTAATATCATGTATCAGAATCCTGGGAGAGCTCTGACCTGGGAAGAGAATCCCAAAGAACAGGCTGAGGGCTAGGGTCAGGACATAAGGAAGTAGAGAGGGACAAGGAGAGCCTTGGGCCAGCCTGGAGAGCTTGTGTTGTTTGATCTGACTCGTTTTATAAATGAAAACACAAACCCATGCCCATCCAGGTCAGACAGCTTCCCGACCAGCTGGGCCCCGTGCCTGCTTTTTAGCACTGGCTCCAAGTCCCGTGCTCTGTCTGCTGCTCCTCGCGGCTCACGTTACCAGCACATGCTACTGCACTGACTTGATAACCACCAGTCTCTTGTTTCATAATTACAGTTTGACTTTCTGCCAGCTCCTGCTAGAGATAAGATTGTAACTCCAGTTTCTTTTTCCCTTTAACTCTAACTTTAGGGAACAGAAGTCAAAGCAATAACATACTCAGCGATGCAAGTCTATAACGAGGAGAAGCCAGAAGTATTTGTGATCATCGACATCTAAAATGCCAAAAAAGGGAAAGAGCTTCTGAAGAACTGATTTGTCTCCTTCCTTTTGGGAGGACATGATGATTCATTTTCTAGTGTCTTTGCTAAATGGAAATACAGAACTGGGAACTTAAAGTGGGACTTTCAGAAATGGAAAACCAGTGTGTAGCCTTGGTCTATGGTTCCTAGATAATGAATTTTTCGATTTTTGAGAAGCAGCTGTGTACGTGGTCATTTGAGCAGTAGCAGCAGGTGCCTTCTGCCCTTCCACTGGAATACAGGTGCTCCAGCGTGGCCTCAGAAGGGACTGCCCACGGTGTAAGCAGCTGCCGGGGCTGAGTCCAACTGAAATCAATACAATCTAAGCTGGGTATGTTAGACATTATTATATGCCTGTGATCTCAACACTCAGGATCCTGAATTCAAGGCCAGCTTTAGCTATAGAATGAGTTCAGAGCTAGCCTGGACAACTGAACATGGCCATGTCTCAAAAAGACAGGTGTAGAGCAGAGAGCATGTACACCGTGTAGGCTGAGGAGAGCAGAGAGCATGTACACCGTGTAGGCTGAGGTCATGGTTTTATGTTGCTAAGGGGCAGAGCCATTCTCTGTTCCAATTGGTTCTGAGTAGAACCCTCTAAAAGACTTCTTAGAAGACTCCTGATCCTGATTTCTCTCTCTCTCTCTCTCTCTCTCTCTCTCTCTCTCTCTCTCTCTTTCTTTCTCTCTTTTGGAGACAGGGTTTCTCTGTGTAGCCCTGGCTGTCCTGGAACTCACTCTGTAGACCAGGCTGGCTTCGAACTCAGAAATCCACCTGCCTCTGCCTCTCAAGTGCTGGGATTAAAGGCATGCACCACCACTGCCCGGCTTCTTTTTGGGTTTTTTTTTTTTTTGGTTTTTTTTTTTTTGGTTTTTTGAGACAGGGTTTCTCTGTATAGCCTTGGCTGACCTGGAACTCACTCTGTAGACCAGGCTGGCCTCGAACTCAGAAATCCGCCTGCCTCTGCTCTCTCTTCTTTTTAAGCAGCAATGATACTTAATATTTTCTCAGAAGAAATATCTGACATTGTACCTTACATATAGACCTACATGTAATTTTATTTATTTATTTATTCATTCATTTATTTATTTATTTATTTTGGTTTTTCAAGACAAGGTTTCTGTGTATAACAGAGTCCTGGCTTTCCTGGACTCAATTTATAGACCAGGCTTTCCTTGAACTCACAAAAACCCACCTGTCTCTGCCTCTTGGGTGCTGGGATTAAAAACATGTGCCATGGACTGGAAAGATGGCTCAGTGGTTAAGAGCACCGGCTGCTCTTCCAGAGGTCCTGAGTTCAATTCCCAGCAACCACATGGTGGCTCACAACCATCTGTAGTGGGATCCGATGCCCTCTTCTGGTACACAGGTATACATGTAGATAGAGCACTCACATACATACAATAGATCTTTTTTTAAAAAAAAAAAGTGTGCCACCACATCCTACTGAAATTATTGCTTTACTTTTATTGAGACAAGGTCTCACTGTGTAGACCAGGTTGGCCTTGGGCTCATGGTGCCTGCGTCTTCCTTCTGAGTACTGGGATTAAAGACGTGCCTCGGCATGATGTGGTTTTATTAAAGCAGTCTATGTGTCCAGTTAGAGAAGAAAAAAACCTATCTTTAACCTACTAAGGTTGAAGAGACGGCTTAGTGATCAATAGCCCTTGCTCAGCAATCAGAGTGTGTATCCCGGCACCTATAGAGGAAGCTGAGTGTCTGTATTTCTCTACCTTCAGCTCTGAGACAAGGCCAGCCCAGTATTCAGAGCAAGTTCCAGGACAGCCAAGGCTGTTACACAGAGAAACCCTGTCTCAAAAAACTAACCAAGCACATGATCTTGTAGAGGGCATCTGGGTAAAATTCCCAGCACTGACCTGGTGGCTAACAACTGACTTTAAGTCCATTTCCAGTCATGAGGTGCATTCTTCCACAGGCATGGCACATACAGAGAACGTGGTCATAAATGCAGGCAAAACACTCACAGACACAAAACAAAAAATAAACCTTTAGGAAAAAAAAAAGGTACGGGCAACCACACAAGGCTAGAAACTATTCTTAAAAACCGCGAAGTCTCCTGTTTATTTTTTTAATTTCTTAAAGAGCAGGGCACAATGCACACACCTGTAAGCCCAGCACTCCAGAGGCAGGCAGATCTTTGTGAGTTTAGGACAGGTCAGCCTGGTCTACATAATGAATGTTCCAGGTCAGTGGTACATGGTCCAGCCCAAGATTCCAAAGCAAATTTTTTTCAATATTTTCATTTTGGGTGTGTGTTTTTTATGTGACTGAGTGTTTTGCCGACATATAAGTGCACCGTGCAATGCCAATAGAGGCCACAAGAGGGCAGAGGATCCCCCAGAACTGGAGTTGCAGATGGTTGTTAGTGGGGAGGAGAGGGCAAGTGTTAGCAACTGCTGAGCTATTTCTTGAGTTGCGTCTCCAGGTTATTATTTTATTAACTTTAGACTTTTTTGTTTGGCTTTTTGAGACAGGGTTTTTTCCATGTAATCTTAGCTGTCCTGGAACTTGGTTATAGACCAGGCTAGCCTCAAACTGATTGATCTGGCTGCGTCCGCCTCCAAGTGCTCAGAGTATGGTGTACACTACCCTGATGCAGATTATTTTTAGAGAGAGGAAAAAGGTTATATTGAAGGATCTTCAGCCACTGACTTGACTTTTAGCAGTGTTTCCTGGTTTTAACTTACTGTTACTTACGTGCGTAGTATGTGGTATGTATAGTATACGATATGTATGGAGACCAAAGCAGGATGTCCACAGTCTTCCTCACCAACTCAGCCTTGTTGCCTTGAAATGAGGTTTCTAGGGGAGCTGAAAACAGCATTTTGGCTTGGCTGACCAGCCCAGAAAGCTCTCAGCTCCACATGTGTTCACCCCCACACACGCTTGGCTTTTTTATGGATTCTGGGAATTCAAACTCAGGGTTTCAGGCTTACAGAGCAAGCACTTTGAGCCGTAGTTTGTGCACACACACACTTGTGTGTAGAAGTACACTCATGCACATGTGCATGTGGAGGCTGGAGTTCTTGAGACAGGGATTCTTCACTGAACCTGGAACTTCTCGGGATCTGCTCAAGCAGCACAGCACATACATGCAGCGCCCACAGAGACAAAGATGGAGACATCAGGAGTTATCAATCTGGCTCCTCTGAAAGAGTAAGCAGTGCTCTTAACTGCTTTCCAGCCACTCAAGAGTAGTATTAATTTAATGACATGTAACTATGGCCAGGTGGTGGTGGTATACATCTTTAATCCCAGCACTCTGGAGACAAGCAAGGGGAATCTCTGAATTTGAGGAAAGTTCAGTCTACAGATAGAGTTCTAGAACAGCCAGGGCTACACAGGAAAACCCTGTCTCAAAAAGCGAAACAAAATTAAACTATGAACTGTTTTAGGCATATTAGCTTTCAGTCATAATCCTAAACCACTTAAAATAATGGAATTGTGTTATAAATTATTTCAGACTTACAAAAAAATATGTTTTTTTTTTTTTTTGGGGGGGGGTGGTTTCAAGACAGAGTTTTTCTGTGTAGCCCTGGCTGTCTTGGAACTCACTCTGTAGACCAGGCTGCCCTCCAAACTCAGAGCCCTGCCTGCCTCCACCTCATAAATGCTGGGATTAAAAGGTTATGTGTATGATAGATGTTTTGCCTGTATATATGTTTGTCTACACTTCAGTGCCTGGTGACTATGGAGGACAGAGTAGGTGTTTGATCCCATAGATACAGAGTTACAGGTAGTTGTGAGGAGCCATGTAAGTGCAGGGAATCAAATATTTCGTCCTCTGAAGAGCAGCCAGTGCTCTTCACTGTTGAGCTTCCCTCCAGCCTGTAGACTTGATGCTAGGTCCTGCAGATGAATGGCCGGACTCCTAAGTGCAGTCTTACGTGGTTCTCTGTGAGATTCAGTATTATAGCATATGCGCTTTCAAAACAGTTTAAATTGTTGTAGACGGGTTGATTGACAGGTGAGAGTAAAATCTCCTGCCAGCAAGCCTGATGACCTGCATTCCACCCTGCATGGGAGGAGAGAATCAACTTCTACAGATTTTCTTCTGACTTCACAAGTGTCCTAGCATGTACACATGCACGCACACACACACAAAACAAATAAATAAAAATGTAATTAAAAAGATTGTCTCAAAGTTTTGTGATAGGTTTATTTAAAATATTTTAGTCAAAAAAGTTTGCTAAATAGATTTTTCCAATATTTAAAGAAAATGATATCTGTAATAACAGAAAGGGTAATTAAGCCAGGCGGCAGTGGCGCACGCCTTTAATCCCAGCACTTGGGAGGCAGAGGCAGGTGGATTTCTGAGTTCAAGGCCAGCCTGGTCTACAAAGTGAGTTCCAGGACAGCCAGGACTACACAGAGAAACCCTGTCTCGGAAATCGAAAAAACAAAAAAAAACAAAAAACAAACAAACAAAAAAAAAAAAAAAAAAAAAAAAAGAAAGAAAGAAAAGAAAGGGTAATTAATCATCCATCATGCCAACGCAAGCAAGGTCTTCCCAGTGCAGCAACAAAGTTCAGAATAGATACAGTGGCCTATTCAGAAAGCATGCAAGTTACATCAGGTGCATCTAAGTCGGTAGGAGAAACCCATTAACCGGGCTCTGCCCATGAAGAGACATGGGATGCCTGTGTAAACTGCAGGCATGCCAGCTCTGACAGGTCACACTTCAGGCTACCTAATGTTGGGTTTTATTTCTTTTTCTTCTTCTTCCTCGCTATCGTCAACCTGCTGTATGACCAGATCAGCAGACCCATCCTCTACAATCTCCACATAGGATCGATTCTCTTCTTCGCTCAGTTGCCACCGGCAATCCTTCTCTCCATCGGTCTGGGACGCGCGGTGCGGCTCAGCTTCCAGGTCGACAGGGAGGCTGTCCATGCCTACTTCAGCAAGGCACTCGTTACACAGTCTGTAGCGCCTGGTTCCTTCCTGCACCACTTGCCCTGTGAGGTCAGTCACATGGCGTTTGCATTTCCTGCAGATGAGTTTGCATGCCTGGTGAATCTGCAGAGATTTAAAGAGTGATAAAAATAAATGTTCAAAACTGGGTCAGTTTGCTATTTTAGGGACCAGTTCATACACTTAGGATGCTCAAAGCATTAAACCCAAGTTAACATCAAATTATTTCAAGTGCCAGCGATAAATGTACACCACATACACTGGATATCAGCTTTCTCTACATAATTGCTGTAATGGTTTGTGTTTTTTTTAAAAAAAAAACAAAAAACAAAAAAAAAACTACTCTTACACACTTAATAATTCCACACATCCATTAACCCATTCCTTCCCAGAGTTAAAGCTGCAAATACTGTGCCAATCTGCTTTAAAGATTTTAAAGAATTTTTATTGTTGTTATTATTATTATTAATGTGTATAAAGGGGGACATATGCGTCCTTTGGTGAAGATATGGAGGTCAGAGAATAATTTTTTTGTTTTTACTTTTTATTTTATGTGCATTGGTGTTTTACCTGCATGTTTATCTGTGTGAGGGTGTCAGATCCCCTGGAACTGAAGCCACAGACAGTTTTGGGCTGCCGTGTGGGTGCTGGGAATTGAACCCAGGTCCTTTGGAAGAGAAGCCAGTACTCTTAACTGCTGAGCCATCTCTCCAGCACCCCTCATATATATATATATATATATATATATATATATATATATATATATATATTTTACTAGAAGAAAACAATATAATCCTGAATATAAGATTATTTTTAGTGACCAAAGCCTGGACGGGAAGTGGAGCACACTGTATCTCAGGGAAAACCTAAACATGATGACCTGTTTCAATGGGGACTGTGCAGGCAGAGGCGAACCTGACCATCCGGAATGGACACTGGTTTTAACAACCAATACTGTAGTTCTTTCTCACATCACAACTGTTATCCCTGCTGCTTCTTTACCACTGATGGGGATGCCACTCACAGGGCTGAAAGTGAGGATCACATGAGTTAAGAGGTCATCTTTGGTCAAAAAGTTAGATGGGGGCTGGAGAGATGGCTCAGCAGTTAAGAGCACTAGCTGCTCTTGCAGAGGACCTGGGTTCAGTTCAGTTTCTGGAAACCCAGGACCCTCCCTGGCTTATGAGGGCACCAGGCCTAAGTATGCACTACACTTCCACACATGCAGACAAAACACTCATACACATAAATCTTTTTAATTAAAAAGATTTATTTTTTTAAAAAATGAGGATTGGAGAGATTGGGTCAGTACACACACTGCTCTCCCAAAGTTTCCAGCACCTAAGTTCAGTTTCCAATCATCAGGGAACCTGATACAAACTAGAAAGGAGGTGTACTGGAGACAGGTCAGACCCAGCCCCTGACTGGACTCAGCAGGTTTCAGCTATTAATAGTAAATGCTGAGTATCCAGATTAACAGTGGTGATTCTGATCTGACATTTTAAACATTTGTACAAGGTAATCATTGTCTTCTAGCAGAGAAATATATCAAGCCATATGAGATTTGGTATGAACTAACATGGAAATATGAAAAGCTTTAGCACCAAAAGAGTATATCTGACTTCAAGGTCTCAAAGGAGAATAAAATTATTTAAATATGTATATACAGGGTGTGGTGGTACCTGCCTTTAATCCTGGAGGCAAAGACAGCTTCACCTCTGTGAGTTCTAGGCCTGTGAATATATTTACATGTTATTTAGTATGTGTCTGTGTGTACACATGTGTCACAGGACATATGTGAAGGTCAGATGACGACTTTTAAGAACTGGTTCTCTCCAACATGTGAGTCTCTGGATTGAATTTAGTTGTCAGGTGTGATAGAAGTGCCTTACCCACTGAACCACACAGTAAACATTTTTATATAACTTAACATACATAAATCTATACATTATTTACAAACCACAATAGTACTCCTAGAATAATTATTTTTAAAAATATCTTATTTATTATTATGAATTATTAGTGTGTATGTGTAAAAGCCAGAGGACACCTCTGGATTTCTTCTAGGTTCTTCTAGGTTCAGGTCCTGAGGCTGAGGCCATTTGGTGGCAAGGGTTTTACCAACTGAGCCATCTCACTGGGCCATGAGCTCTTAATATGGTAGAGTTGTGTGAAGAGATTTCCTATCATGAATCTTTTGTGGTTGTGTTCCATGTATGTGTGTTTGTGTATGTACATACACAAGGATGATCTATTCATGTATGAGTATTCTGCCTGCACGCTTGTACGCATGTGCAGCACTTGTGAGCTTGGTACCCACTGGAGTACAGAAGAGGGTGTCAGATCACCTATAGCTGGCATCACAGATGATTGTGAACCACCATGTGGATGCTGGGAACCAAGCCCGGGACCTCTGCAAGAGCAGCCAGTGCTCTACCCATTGAGCCATCTCTTCAGTCCCGATACCTTTTTTTTTTTTTTTTTTTTTAAAGTCTCTCACTAAACTGGAGCTCACTGATCCAGCAAGACTAGCTACGAACCTCCACGAACCTCTGGCCTCTGCTTCCCCGTGCTATAATTACATGAGCGTGCGACCACACTGTGAGGATGATGAGGATGGTGATGAGGATGGTTTGCTATGTAGTTTGCTAGGGACCCACACTCAAGTTTGCATTTTTGTGTGGCAAACACTTTACTGAGTAAGCCACCTTCCCATCTCTAACTCAGATGATTAAAGCAGACAAACACAGGGCTGGGGTGCAGCTAAGTGGTAGAGCCCTTGCTTAGCATGCATGGGCCAGTGTTCAATCCCTAGTACCACAAGGGGGGAAAAACGGAGGGTGAGGGAAGGAGAGGGAGAGAGAATGAGAATAAAAGCAGATAAATGCACACATTTTACAAGAAGCAAAATGATGAAGGCTCGTATACATACTGTTCGGAAATGGCTACTCAGATGGTCTAGCCTGCTAAAGCGTTTCCCACATGCCTGGCACGGGTACGGCCTCTCTCCTGTGTGGCAGCGCAGGTGGCGCTTGAGGTCTGCCTTCCGCTTCACCACATGAGTGCAGTATGGGCATTTGAATCGCAGCCTGGGCAGATCATCTGTCAGGAGACAGTTGGATTAAATCCTTGCAGAGATCACAGTAACAGTTCTATTAGCATAAGGAATCTGAGGACTTGCTGAGCCCAGCTGTGTGAAGGTAAGGACAGATGACTTGAATTAAGGACAGTGGACTGTTGAGCAATCCTGGGCACAGACATAAAACTCGACTAGGAAAACTTCCACTCTGATCCTTTGTAATCTAACCCTTCACATCAGACTTTACATGTGAAAAGGTAAAACCACACACACAAGCCAAGAATAAAGCAAATTCATTTTAAAAGAGGAATTTCTGTCGGTTTGTTTGCTTGCAACAGGGTCTTCACTATGCAGTCCTGGGTGACCTCAAACTCACAGAGATGAGCCTCTGCCCCCTCAAGTCCTGAGATTAAAAGTGTGTACCTTGCTTAAGAGAGATTTTTAAAGATATATTTACTTAGTATTTTTAATTATTTTTTTTCAAGATTTATTTATTTCATGTATGTGAGTACACTGTTGCTGTCTTCAGACACACCAGCAGAGGGCATCAGACCCCGTTGCAGATGGTTGTGAATCGCCATGTGGTTGCTGGGAATTGAACTAAGGACCACTGGAAGAGCAGCCAGTGCTCTTAACCACTGAGCCATCTCTCCAGCCTTATTTACGTATTTTATTTGTAGTGTGTGTCTGTGTGTTTATGTGTTTGTTACATGTTGGTACACATGTATGCCACAGAGAGAGAGACTCTGTGTGTGTGTGTGTGTGTGTGTGTGTGTGTGTGTGTGTGTGTGTGTCTGTAGTGACATATTGGTACACATGTATACAACACTGAGAGAGTGGAAGTCAGGAAAACATACAGAAGCCACCTGGTTCTCTCCTTCCACCATGTGGTTTGAATTCAGGTGGCCAGGCTTGGTGACAAGTGCCTCACCTGCTGAACCATCTCTTAGCCACTTGCTGATTTTCAGGACAGGGTCCCCCTCAGTAGCTCTGGCTGGCCTAGAACGCAGGATGAGGATCCTGCCTCAGTCTCCTTCATACTAGGGTTACAGGTGTGGGCTACCACGCGCAGCTGTAAAAAGAACTTAAATTTGTTCTATTGACATCTTTTATACCCTTGATATACTTGTTAAAGCTTTTTTATGTATGTACGAAAACATTTTATTTAATCACCTCCTACTTCTTTTATTCACTTGAGATCCTGCTCACGCCCCCTCTCACTAGCTCGGATGTTTGGTTTGGTTGACTGGTTTTGTTTTTGTGATGCTGGGGATAGAATCCAGGGCCAAGTTGTGAAAAAGTGTGTTGCTACCACAAGACACCTTCAGCCAATTTTTTCTTTTTCTTCTTTTCATATAGATTGTGTGTGTGTGTGTGTGTATGTATTCTCTGAATACTCTTTTATTTTGACTGTCATTAAACATAGTATTATATTCTAAATTAAACATTATAAATTCATGTTCTGTGAAATAAATTTGAGTAAAAAGTATAACTTTAAAAAAAATCATGTAAGAGGCTGGAGATATGGTTAAGACCAATGGCTGCTTTTCCAGTGGACCTGAGAGCGGTTCACAGTGCCCACGTCGGGTACCTCACAACTATCTGTCATTCCAAGGCCAGGGCATCCAATACACTTTTTTGGCCTCTGTGAACAACACCCATATAGGCATGCTCAAACACACACACACACACACACACTCTCTTGCGCGCGCGCGTGCGCGCGCGATGTAAATAAATGCCCTGGTACCTAAAATTAAGGGCATTTGAACTTGAGACTTTCTGAGGTACCTGGAAAGCTCCTGGATGTGACGTCAGGCCCTTGGCTGTACTGGTAGCCAGCAGGAACATTATCCACTTCAGCATCAACCTGTACCTGCTCTTCAGACTGGGAAACATGGTTGCTGGAATCGGATGTTCGAGCATCTCCTTTGCTGGGCTTAAAATGAACAACTTCAGATGGCTGTGGTAACCTCAAATGCTTGGTCTTTTTAATGGGGTCCTTCCTTTGCTCATGCTTGGCTAATGGTTGTTGAGGACTCCTCTGGGAGGCTGGGTGGTAACTGTACTTGTTCCATGGCTTTCCACTAACTATACCTGGTCCTTGGTCTGGGCTCAGGTGAGAGCGGGGAGACCCGCTTTCTTCCTGCCAGCTGTTACTATAAAAAGAAGAACGCTCTACTCCATTAGAGCCAGTGTCCTTATCAGAGAGGCTGAAGTAGCGATCTTTCTCTTTCTCGCTAATGTCCAAGGAAGACTTAATGAAAGTCTTACACACACTAATGACGTCAGTCATCTGAAGGAAGCTGGCGGCAGACATCACTTCTATAACATTCTGTCCAGTAAGGGAGAGTTTGCCGGAGTAGACAAAGTCCAGGATGACTGTGAAGGTATCAGGGGAGAAGGTCTGAAACGTGGCTGTGGTCGGCTGACTTGTCTCCTTTGAGTTCTGAGAGAGCAGCATTTTAAAGTAGCCGCTGCTCGCAAACAATACATTCCGATGCGCTTTGAAGACCTTGCCCTCGACTAGGATGCTGCAGTCGCAGAACACGCCCTGTCTGCGCTGCTCGTTCAGCTGCTGCAGGAGGTGAGACTGGTGAGAGGAGATCTCCATTCTGTGGGGGAAAGACACACATGGGTACCAGAGGGGACCTCAGAAACAAGCCTAGAACAAGCTGGTGAAAGTAGGAACCAGAAGGTCAGTTTCCCAGCTAAACCTCTTTCCTTAGAAAATAGTCCCCAAGACACAGAAGACAGCAGGGACCACAGGTCCTGCTACTGCTGGCCTATGGTCCCTGTTACTCAGGAGGCTAAGGCATGAGGATTACAAGCTCAAGGCCCGCTTGAGCTACAGAGAGGGTTCAAGATCAGCCTGGAAAACTTACAAGGCTCTGTCTCAAAATAAAAAGTGAAGAGGTTAGGAATATAGTCACGTGGCAAAATACCAGCCGAGCTTAAGGGGAAAGGCGTGTGTAAAAACAAGAACAAAACAAAACCAACAGACAAAACAACACACACACACCCTCACTCACAATCCTGGCAGGAGAGGGTTCCAGGCTATCCTATTTCTACCTCTATTTCTGATGTCACTACATGATGACTGGGAACTATTTGTCAAGGTGTGACACTCAAACATAGAAAGGCCTATGGAAACACACCTAGTGCACAAAGACCACAGAAGCAAGCGGTGCACCGTATGAAAATGACTGACACCGAGATCCTGCTGCAGTGGAACTGACAGTGCCATCTTTAGAGATGACACTCAGTCTCCCCAGTGCAGGGTCTCTAGGTTTGCACTACTGTGCAGCCTATGAGAACAGCTCATTCTTTTCTCTTAAGATTTATTTATTTAGGCCTGGAGAGATGGCTCAGTGGTTAAGAGCACTGACTGCTCTTCCAGAGGTCCTGAGTTCAATTCCCAGCAACCACATGGTGGCTCACAACCATCTGTAATGGGATCTGATGCCCTCTGCTGGTGTGTCTGAAGACAACGACAATGTACTCACATAAATGAAAATCTTAAAAAAAAAAAAAAGATTTATTTATTTATTGTATGTAGGAGAGTACACTGTAGCTGTCTTTCAGACACACCAGAAGAGGGCATCGGATCCCATTACAGATGGTTGTGAGCCACCATGTAGTTGCTAAGAATTGAAATCAGGACCTCTGGAAGGGCAGTCAGTGCTCTTAACCACTGAGCCATCTCTCCAGCCTGAGAACAGCTCATTCTTTTTTTTAAAGGGCTTATTTATTTATTTATTATATGTAAGTACACTGTAGCTGTCTTCAGGCACCTCAGAAGAGGGCATCAGATTTCATTACAGATGGTTGTGAGCCACCATGTGGTTGCTGGGATTTGAACTCAGGACCTCCAGAAGAACAGTCAGTGCTCTTAACCACTGAGCCACCTCACCAGCCTGAACAGCTCATTCTTACTGTAGCCTGTAGCATCCTCCTCTCTGTGACGTCCTGAGCTCTACCCCTTCATCTCTCTTACCCTTCTTCACACTCAGGCTAGGCCATGGCCAATTTTTAAAAAAGAAGAAAAACATATCAAATAAGACAGCTTAGGGTCAGGGGTATAACCACAATGACTTAGTAACAGTTGACTGAAATTATTTCTTGCCAAGTCAGGCAATGAAAAGATGGGTGGTGTTGGGACAAATTCTGAAAAAAAATCTTAAGGAATGAAGGGGGAAAGATGTTCAAGATGTTCAGTGTAGGTGCCTTGTAGTCTTCAATTTCTACTTTTTTTTTTTTTGTCTATTTATTGTTTGTTTGTTTTTTTTTAAAGACAGGGTTTCTCTGTGGAGCCCTGGCTGTCCTGGAACTCACTCTGTAGATCAGGCTGGCCTCGAACTCAGAAATCCGCCTGCCTCTGCCTCCCAAGTGCTGAGACTAAAGGCATGCACCACCACTGCCTGGCTCACATAATATAAAAATAAACATATTTTTAAGTTTATTTTTCCATCTGGGAAATTTTTGTTTCGGTTTCAGTGAAAATTGCTTTCCGGGCGGTTTGTAAAAGTGGGTATCTGTGTTGGCAAGAGTTGCCACTGGTTGCCATGCACAAGTAATTTAAACAGGCTCTAACTAGGGACTACTGGGGAGCAGGAGGGAGCTTAACATTAAAAGTAAGTGGAAACTATCTTCCTGGGCACTGGCTCTGACACGGGGTAGGATCAACAGAAGCTGGGTGGAACGACCCCAGTGTCATCCAAACAGCAGTGACAACACTTGTGCCCTACTGCAAAGACTGCAACCCACGGCTCAGTTCCCTGGAAAGGAGGCAGAACTGCAAGACCGGATTAAGCGTGAGTTGAGGGGGTGCACACACTTCTGTAAGTCCCTGCTGTAAACCAAGCAACAGAATTCCCAAAAGAATTAGTAGTGAATTTCTAGATTATAGTCTCTTATGTCCCTGAAGTAAATTATCTGTCTGGAATATACAGAATAGTTTCTGTCTCTGCATAGGATGTCTTAGTATATCTTCTTGGTTGACAGACAAGAGCCCAGGAAATAAAACCCCCACATCAGAATCCAGGGGTTCATTGGCCAACTGTTTGCGATGAAACAGATTTATGACTTCGGCGCTAATGAAAACGTGATTTGTGGAAATGTGTGTCAGACGGTGGCACTGAAGCTGCTGAGTTTCGCTACCTGCATCTGCAGTAGCCATGGCAACAGCTGGAGTGCCTAAGAGGGGAAAGGGCAGGCTCCAGGCCTTAGACTCTTAGCCCAACTGACCAGAGAACTATTGCCCCAAGGTAGTTTTCTCATACAGCCTGAGGTGGAGACATGGGGAAAAAAAAAAAAACAATCACGAAGTACACATGGCTTGCAAAGTTACAGAAGTTATTTTACGCCTTGACCAAATTTCTTCTGTAACAACTATTGATTAATTACGAAGGAGAAGGACCTGGGCACTTGGAATGAGAGCTCTGGAACAGATTCAGACCATTGGACGTGCCTTGGAAGTGCCTTGAGCTCCCCACACACCGGAAAAGAGCTGCTCTTCACTGAGATTACCCTCCCCCTCCTTCCATTCCTCTTCCCTTCCTGCCCCCAACAGTCCAGAGAGTAGAATGGAGGTGAGTCCTGCGCTCAAGGAGATAAAGTATAAAGAAAAGCCTGATGCTAAATGGAATAAAAGGATGCTGACTTCAGGGCCAGATCTCATCCAGGTAAGGTTCCAACTTGTAAAAAGTGAGAAGGAAGTAAAGGAACGCTCAGGCAGCGATGGAAACCTTCAAAAACAAAGCTGGTGAAAACGGAACTGGATGAGACATGTTCCTGGCCCGGCAAGCAGGAGACCTTGGCAGCAGCCGCCACAGGGTTCTGGCTTTAGAGTCAAGGATACAAGAAAGGGGTTGTGGAATCTCCTTCCTTGGTTAAGGAAAGCCACCAAGGCAGGGCATGTGTCAGGGGTGTCCCTGCATGGAGGCTCGGAGAGATCATTGCATGAATCTATGAAGGTGAAGCCTGGATTGCCTTGGAGATCCTAAAATGTTGGAGATGCCAGAGTTGCAGGATACCTGCCAAGGAGAGCTGCAGACTGGAATGTGGAACCAGCCAGGAGAAGTGTGTTGCAGTCAACAGAGCTGACAGGAGTTGGAGATCTGAAGAGTGCTTTGACATCAGACATGGAGATGCAGAATGCGGAGTTTACCCTGCTGGGTTTCAGACTAGCTCTGATCCAGTATTTCCTCATTATGTTCCATTTTTACCCTTTTGAAATGTTACAGTCTGTACGGCTGTATGTTGGAAGTAATGCTTTGCCTTCTGCTTTTATGAGGTTACAGTTAAGAGATTGCCTTGAGTCTCAGAAGACTCTGGAAAGACCATTTCGAGTCTTGAAGTGTGACTGAATATATTTTGCATTATGATATGGCTACAAGCCTCTGGGGACAGGGAGTGGAATGTGGACACTTGAATCAGAATGGCCCCCACAGGCTAAGACAAGGGGCAGGCTGCCCTTCCTAGCTTGCCTTTCTAGACAGCTCTGTGATTCCTGACCTGAGATACTCACACATAAGGGGTGCCTAGCAAGCTTCCACAGACCTCCCTCACCACGCCAGCATCACTGGACCACACTCACAGCCACAGAACGTTTGCCAAGGTGCTAAGTTCTAAACCCGCAGAGGGGGAAAGAAAGAAGATGTCAGATTTCACTAAGTGACCTTCGCACAGACCTAGGAATGTATTTGGTAACGACCTCTAAGGAATACACTGTTTAAGTAGGCTCACTTTGTTGACCTGGATGCAGTTACCAGATTCTGGATTGAAAGTGTTTGCATGAGCTCCTGGGGGGAGCGGGAAGGCTCTAAAATGTATTTCTCTCCTTGACTGAAAGTGGGACTCAAGAGGAGATGATTTCCAACTATGTTAAAATACCAAACTTCTGGCAGAGTGGAAGAAGGCCAAGCGAGCGAGCTGCCGTCATTATGATCCCGTCAGAGAGATGATGCCCTGAAAAAACTGGGTGCTAGCCAACAGGATGTGGTGTGTGTTAAAAGCACTGGATTGAGGGGGGGGCTGAACAATATATGACCCCATCTTTTTTCCAAAACTGTGATACTCATGTCTTGAAACCAAGCAGGCGGGGCTATAGTTCAGTGGTAAAGTCCTTGTCTACCATGCACAAGGCGCCATGGTTGGTCTCCAACACTGAGTACAAAAAAAGGAATGAAGGGGGGGATGGGAGGAGGGAAAGAGGGTTGCAGCGCCCGTGCCTGTAACTTCGGGGAAGAGACAGGGATTCCTGGGGCTTCTTACTCTCAACTCCAGGTTCAGCAAGACTTTGTCTCAAAAGATAAAGTTAGGCGCATGGCTTTAATCACAGCACTTGAGAGGAAGAGGCAGGCGGATCTCTGTAAGTTTGAAGCCAACCTGGTCTACATAAGGAGTTCTGGACCAACCAAGACGGCACAGTGAGACTCTGTCTTTTTTTTTTTTTTTTTTTCTTTTGGTTTTTTGAGACAGGGTTTCTCTGTGTAGCTCTGGCTGTCCTGGAACTCACTCACTCTGTAGACCAGGCTGGCCTCGAACTCAGAAATCCACCTGCCTCTGCCTCCCAAGTGCTGGGATTAAAGGCGTGGGCCACCACCGCCCGGCGAGACTCTGTCTTAAAGTAACAATAATGTAATATTGTGGAAAGTGATTGAGGAAAACATTTGACATCAACCTCTGGCCTCTATACTCACGTGCACACACGTGTACACACACACATGCACACGCACGCGCGCGTGCACACAGGAACATGTACACACACATACACATAGAAGGAAAGAAGAGGAAGAAAGAAGTAATCGGGCTGAG
The DNA here is from genome assembly GCF_011762505.2 of Arvicanthis niloticus. Classification (NCBI taxonomy): domain Eukaryota; kingdom Metazoa; phylum Chordata; class Mammalia; order Rodentia; family Muridae; genus Arvicanthis; species Arvicanthis niloticus. The sequence goes on along the minus strand of NC_047662.1, from coordinate 25,183,420 downwards.
GCTGTACAACTCAGTGGTTCACATTAGCATGGAGGAGCTCCCTGGTTTAGTCTCCAGCACCAATAACACAAGAGCAAACCCACAAAGCAAAAACAAAAGCAACGATGGAGTTTGCAGCCACCTTTACATCCAATGTATGCAACTTTTGCTCGTCTCCTCAGAGATCTTAGCTTTCAAGATGCAAATGCCCAACCCTTTGAAATACTGACAGCACCATTAACTTGGACTGTGTGACTCAGGGGAATTTTCAGTACCCTTCTGCTAGAGGAACACCTTCATTTGCATTTTGTAAGCTAGCCTGGGAAACTCAGTGAGATATTGCCTCAAAATCGAAAGTAAAAATGATAATAAAAATATACTGACAAGCAGGCAGTGGTGGCACTTGGGAGACAGAGTCACTTGGGTCTATGAGTTCGAGGCCAGCCTGGTTTACAGAGTAAGTTCCAGGACAGCCAGGGCTACACAGAAAAATCCTGTCTCAGGAAAACAAAAACTAAACAAATTAATAATAATAATACCGACAAAAGCAGCTTAAGGGAGAAACTTTAGTCCACAGCTTGGGGGTCCAGTTCCTCACAGTGAGGACATCCTGGAGTGGGAGCTGATCAATCACACTGCATCCAGTCAGGAAGCGGAGAACCATGGATGCTCCTGGTCGGCTAGCCCCTTCCTCCTTAACCCAGGCCAGGACCCAGGCCCAGAGAATGGTGTCCCCTTCTTCAAGCTGGGTCTTCTGAACATCAAATAACCTCACCTTAATGGGTTCCCATGGGAACCCCTGAAGGATTCTCCCTCCTGTCCTACCCAGCATCTGCCCTCTGTTTCATGCCATTTCCTCTCACTCCTTTTCTTTTTACTTATTTATTTACTTTTTTTTTTTTTTTTTTTTTTTGAGACAAGGTTTCTCTCCGAAGCCCTGGCTACCCTGGACCTGCTCTGTAGACCAGGCTGGCCTCGACCTCACAGAGATCCACTTGCCTCTGCCTCTAGGGTCCTGGGATTATCAAATGCAAGCACCCCATGCACAGCAAGAGGAGCTTCTTTTTTTCCGTGGGCAACAGTTAACTCAGAGACTAACAATTGTCAAAGTGCTGAGAGCAAGTGATTAGGGGTACTTAGCTCTCAATGTCCCTCAGTGGGACATCTAATCAACCTCACCCCGAGGCTCATCCAAAAAGGGAGAGCTGAAAGAGGCAGCGATGGGGACACTGTGTGTGGATGTGGATACTGTGTAGACGTGGATGCTGTGTGTGGATGTGGATATTGTGTGGACGTGGATGCTGTGTGTGGACGTGGATGCTGTGTGGACGTGGATGCTGTATGGGTGGGGATGCTGTGTATATGCTGTGTGGATGCTGTGTGTGGACGTGGATACTGTGTGGATGTGGATGCTGTGTGAATAGGAATGCTGTGTGGACGTGGATGCTGTGTGGATAGGGATGCTGTGTGGACGTGGATGTTGTGTTGATGTGGATGCTGTGTGGATGTGGATGCTGTATGGATAGGGATGCTGTGTGGATGTGGATGTTGTGTTGATGTGGATGCTGTGTGGATGTGGATGTTGTGTTGATGTGGATGCTGTGTGGATGGGGATGCTGTGTGGATGGGGATGCTTTGTGGATGGGGATGCTGTGTGGATGGGGATGCTGTCTTCTAAACACAAAATGGCTGGCATACTCGGGAACTCTCAGCAGATGTACTAACCCAGCCAAGAAAAGCACAGAACCAAGCTGGTCAAACTTAGCATAGCTGGGGAGAGGCTCATGAGGCCCAATATTAGCAGAGGAGACATTGACAGTTGATGTCTACTCAGGACAGAAGAGTCGTTTTTCTCTTTAGTTTTGGCCACTAGTAAGTTGTCCGCCATCTAAGCAATGACCTAATCTTCATGTGCATACGGCCAACAGTAACAGGACTCAGCAGGTTATGAAGAAGAAAGGGACAGGGAAAAGGAGGGTGTGAAGTCAGGAGGGGGACATGGTGGAGAAGTATGGGGTACAGGGGGAATTGGAGGCAGGGAATGGACAATGATATGAAAAAATGAAACATAAAGTTTTGACATGGGCTGGAGATACAGCTCAGCAGCTAAGAGCACTGGCTGCTCTCTCTGAGGACCCAGGTTCAATTCCCTGTTCCTACAATGCAGATCACAGCTGTCTGTAACTCCAGTTTTAGGGGATCCTATACCCTCACAGATATACATGCTAGCAAAACACCAATGCACGTAAAATGCATTGAATGCATTTTACATTTTTGTAGAAGATTTTTGACAGCAAGTTGGAGGCTTGGGAGGCAGTCAACATGTGAAGTAGTTGCCACACAAGGATGAGGACCTGGTCTGATGCCCAGAACCTCCATGAACTCTAAAATGGTAGCATGCACCCGTGCTCCTCACGAGAACAAATCTGGTCAGGTGGTTTGGTTTGTGGGGCAAGTCTAGTGCTCCTAACCTGAGCAGAAGGCACTGGGGTGGACTTCTCCCTTATGATCCATCCCCTTGGGCCCCTGGAAACATGACAAAGAGAAGCATCAATTCTGTCCTTACTTAGGATTTAAATACACTTTTTTTTTTTTTTTTTTTTTTTTTTGTTTTTCTTTTCGAGACAGGGTTTCTCTGTGTAGCCCTGGCTGTCCTGGAACTCACTCTGTAGACCAGGCTGGCCTCGAACTCAGAAATCCGCCTGCCTCTGCCTCCCAAGTGCTGGGATTAAAGGTGTGCACCACCACTGCCTGGCTTAAATACACTATTAAAATATGAAACTATCAGTTTGGAGACCCAAACTCTAGTTTTGGGTCCTAGTCAAAAGAATGGGATCTGAGTGGCCTTGGAGGAAATATCTGAGGACTGGAATCTTACATACTATTGTCTCTTGCCCTGAGTTCATCCAGCTGTACCATTCAGTCCCTGAGCAGGTGATCATTTCCTCAGGAAAGCTGATGAAGAAGACATGCTAAGGCATGCTAAGCAGATGGGAGGAATGATTATCCCCTTAATGAGATCATGGGCTTATCCTTCCCAGAAGCCACTCTCTTGATATAGATTGCAGACCTTCCACCACACGGCACTGCTCAGCCTGCCTGTTTAATACCTATCTACCATCTATCTTCTTTCTATACATCCTTCCATGTATGTATGTATGCATGTATGTATGCATCTATCCATGTATGTATGTATGCATGCATCTACTATCTATCTTCTATCTATCCATGTATGTATGCATCTATCCATGTATGTATGTATGTATGCATCTACTATCTATCTTCTATCTATCCATGTATGTATGTATATATGTATGTATGTATCTATCTATCTATCCATGTATGTATCTACCATCTATCTTCTATCTATACATCCTTCCATGTATGTATGTATGTATGTATGTATGCATCTACTATCTATCTTCTATCTATCCATGTATGTATGCATCTATCCATGTATGTATGTATGTATGTATGTATGTATCTACCATCTATCTTCTATCTATACATCCTTCCATGTATGTATGTATGTATGCATCTATCCATGTATGCATGTATGCATGCATCTACTATCTTCTATCTATCCATGTGTGTATGTATCTATCCATGTATGTATCTATCATCTATCTTATAACTATGTATCATCTTCTATCATCTATCTCCATATCTATCTATCTATCTATCTATCTATCTATCTACCTACCTACCTACCTATCTTTTCTGTTTGAATACTTACCCCGGAGCTAGGCATTTTTTCCTATCGCTCTGGGATTTTTCATTCTTCTCTGAAGCACTTCCCTCCTTCCAGCATACAGCTCAACATGCCAACTTTCTTGGACCCTAACTCAAAGGGCATCTATCTGCTTTTCTTTCTTTATCTCTTTCTTCTTTTCTTCCTTCCTTCTTTTCATCCCTCCCCATTTTCCTCCTCCTGGCAGCTGCCAAGATTTACAGCTTGCTTGCCCTGTTGTTTTTCTTTCCAGTTCTAAAAAAATGATCTTCAAACTTCCTTCTGAATCTATTTTTAAATAATTGTATTAAGGAGACTAAGGATCCAAAAGGGAATCCCAATTTCCCTAGCAACAACCCCAGCGCTGCTCTAGTGGCACGGGAGGCAGTCAAAAGACACCCCAGACACTTGGGGGCCCACAAGCCTGACACACAGAAGCAGCAAACAAGAGACCCTGTCTCAAGCAAGGTGGAAGTTGAGGACCAACACCCCAAAAAGCTGTCTTCTGACCTCCTCATGTGTGCCCACTTTTGTTTGTTTGTTTGTTTGTTTGTTTTTGTTTTTGTTTTTCGAGACAGGGTTTCTCTGTGTAGTCCTGGCTGTCCTAGAACTCACGCTGTAGACCAGGCTGGCCTCGAACTCAGAAATCTGCCTGCCAATCTGCCTGTCTCTGCCACCCAAGTGCTGGGATTAAAGGCGTGCACCACCACTGCCCGGCGTATGCTCACATTCTTACACACACAAGGGTGCACAAATGTACACAAAAAAGAAAACAGGAAAAGAGAGTGAGCAGAGATGACTGACCAAGACAACCAGCTGAGCACTTCACACAGGGAGTGACTGACCAAGACAACCAGCTGAGCACTTCATACAGGGAGTGACTGACCAAGACAACCAGCTGAGCACTTCACACAGGGAGTGACTGACCAAGACAACCAGCTGAGCACTTCACACAGGGAGTGACTGACCAAGACAACCAGCTGAGCACTTCACACAGGGAGTGACTGACCAAGACAACCAGCTGAGCACTTCACACAGGGAGTGACTGACCAAGACAACCAGCTGAGCACTTCACACAGGGAGTGACTGACCAAGACAACCAGCTGAGCACTTCACACAGGGAGTGACTGACCAAGACAACCAGCTGAGCACTTCACACAGGGAGTGACTGACCAAGACAACCAGCTGAGCACTTCACACAGGGAGTGACTGACCAAGACAACCAGCTGAGCACTTCACACAGGGAGTGACTGACCAAGACAACCAGCTGAGCACTTCACACAGGGAGTGACTGACCAAGACAACCAGCTGAGCACTTCACACAGGGAGTGACTGACCAAGACAACCAGCTGAGCACTTCACACAGGGAGTGACTGACCAAGACAACCAGCTGAACACTTCATACAGGGAGTGACTGACCAAGACAATCAGCTGAGCACTTCACACAGGGAGTGACTGACCAAGACAACCAGCTGAGCACTTCATACAGGGAGTGACTGACCAAGACAATCAGCTGAGCACTTCATACAGGGAGTGGGGACACAATAAATCAAACAAAATACAAAGCTGCGTAATACATTCTGCTTTTTATATAGGTTTGTTGTTGTTTGGGGTTTTTTGTTTTATTCTGTTTTGTTTCGAGACAGGGTTTCTCTGTGTAACTTTGGCTGTCCTGGAACTCATTCTGTAGATCAGGCTGGTCTCGAACTCAGAGAGATCCACCTGCCTCTGCCTCCTGAGTGCTGGGATTAAAGGAGTACAACACCCCCACCCCCCAGCTTTTTATATATGTTTTTAAATGAGGTATAATATCAATTAGAACTTTAGGGGCTGGAGAGATGACTCATTGGTTAAAGAGCACTGGCTGCTTTTCCAGAAGATCCCAGTTCAATTCCCAGCACCTACACAGTGGCTCACAACCACCTGTAACTCTAGCTGTAAAGGATCTAAGGTCCTTTTTCTGACCTTTGCATGCATGTGGTACACAAATATGCATGCAGGCAAAATAGCTATACATACAATATAATAGAAATGTAATATTACTAACGTACAAAATTAATGTTTATGTTAATAAAAGGATTAGAACTTTCCATGCGTGGCTGGAGTGGAGCTCGGCAGCAGAACATCTAAGGACCTGAGTTTAGTCTCCAGTACCAAGGACTCAATTTCCTCATACCTGGAAATGTACGATGCTACCCTTGAAACCTTGGGACTGTTGAAGAGCAAACAGGAAGAACTCCAAGTCACCAAGTTCTCGAACAGAGGCGTGTCTGTGGGGAGAAGAAAGAGATACACAGGGTGAACTTTTGTAATAAGAGACATATCTGCTGGGATAACTATTTATTTATATAGAAGGCATCAATGTTCAGCATGTAAAAATAATTTGGCATAGATTATTAGTTTTTTTTTTTTTAATGGCTTTGATGCATTACATCACTCTTTTTTGTTTGTTTTCGAGACAGGGTTTCTCTATGTAGCCCTGGCTGTCCTGGAACTCAGTCACTCTGTAGACCAGGCTGGCCTCGAACTCAGAAGTCCACCTGCCTCTGCCTCCCAAGTGCAGGGATTAAAGGTGTGCGCCACCACTGCCCGGCATGATCACTTTCTAAATAAATTAACACTTTCAGGGCATGATGGGACATGCCTGGAATCCCTGCACTTGGGAAGTGGTAACAAGAGGGTCAGGAGTTCAAGGCTAGCTGAGTCTACCTCTGACCCTGTCTCGAAATAATAGTAAAGTGGCTACAAAAGAAGCTTAGGAAACACTGGCAAGGACAGCAGCAGGATGGAGATCGTGAATAAACTCGGACGTTGGAGGGACAACTGTCTTTATTGTTTGTTGAGACATAATGAAAGCCAGGTGGGTTTCAAACTTTAGGTCTTCCTGCCTCCGCTTCAGGGTTAGGACAGCATGTGCCACCATGCCCAGGAAATCTAGGAGTTTGAGGGAGGAAAAGTTCTTGCCATAATGAAAGACCATTCGTTTGTTACCCAGTCCTAAGGAGCTGGCAAGGTGTGGGTGGAACAGTTACTCTGACAGCCTTCTGGTGTCACCAGAGCAACCTAGGGGCACAATCATGGCCTATTCTGTGGCCAGTGAAGGTGAATTCAGAGTTACCAGAGAGAACGGCTTTCTAAGCTGAGCCCACACCTTACAAGGATGGCTATTACATTCTGATGAAGTGCCACGATAAGGGACAATCACCAAGTCCCACCTTAGCTACTACTCAGACACTTTCAGAACCTCCTTTTGGAAAACTAACAAGTATATTTCCCACACTCCTTTGCAGTAAAGTTGCCGCAGTGTGAGCTATCAATGAGGTATTCTTTCATGACAGTCGTGAGGCAGAAACGAGGCAGGAACCATCTTTGCATGGCTTGGCTGTTACTGCTGGCAGTCATGTTTATGGAAACTTGATGGCTGTCAAGACAGCAAATGATTTATACATATATTCAAATGTCACAAATCTCACTAACGAAGACACTATGTTAACAACTATAATTCTTAAACAGAGAGGTAGAGTCACTATTTGGTGACATTGAGGGCAACAGTTTCTGGATCCCCAGACTGTAGCTAGGAACTTGCAGCCTTCCGAGTCCCTCCCTGGTGCTCCCTTGGGTAGTCTTGTTCTGGGAAACATTTCAGAAGCCCTAAACCACAAGCCCCTTGTGCAAGTCTTTTTGATGACTTTGTAAGAACCCAAACATTTTATTAGATCCCTCTCTGCTTGAAATATTCAAACTGTTTTGTTTTCCTGCGATGAGATCCAGATTAAAGACTGGTAGGTACCCTGTTGTTCGCAGGGTCGAGAAGACTGTGAGCCACATGCCTTAGTTTCTCTATCTAAAAATGACAACAGCAACAGTAACTGTATGCCTTGGAGCTATGGGATAACGTTCATGAGAAACAACCCATAGAAAGTGTTCACAACAGGGCCTTCAAGACAAATCACAGGGCTGGAGAGATGGCTCAGTGGTTAAGGGCACTGGCTGAGCCAGGCATGGCTGGCACACTCCTTTAATCCCAGCACTCAAAAGGCAGAGGCAGGTGGATGTCTGTGAGTTCAAGGCCTGCTGGTCTCCAGAGCAAGTTCCAGGACATAGAGAGACTCTGTCTCAAAAACATCAACAGTAACAGAGCACTTGCTGCCCTTCCAAAGGATTTAAGTTGGAGTCCCAGCATCAACAAACTGGTTCTTAACAACCGGATCCATCCAGAGTCCTAGTCTGACCTCTGTGGGCACAAACATAAATGTAAGGATAATAATCATACACATACGGTTTTTTTTTTTTAAATAAACAAGTGTTGCCAGGTGATTATGTGCCTTTAATCCTAGTATTGGGAAGCACACGTTTAACTTTTTGTTTTGTTTGAGACAGAGTCTCACAATGTAATCTAGGTTGACCTGGAGCTTGCTATGTAGACCAACCAGGCCCCACCTGTCTCTGCCTCCCTATTGCTGGGACTAATTAAAGTTTTAAAATTTTATTCATCTGTCTGCCTGTATATGCAATCTGTGTGTAGTGCCCATGAACACCAGAAGAGGGCATCAGATCCCTGGAGCTGCAGTTACAGGCGGTTGTGAGCCGCCCAATGTGCGTGCTAGGAACTGAACTCAGGTCCTCTAGAAGGGAAGCAAGTGCTCTTAATTCCTGACCTGACTTGCAAACTTTTTAGAATTTCATTACCATACATTTTTCTTGTGTCTATTAGAATACTTATATAAAATTGACTGGTTCTACCAAATATTTATAGGTACCAAAAAGTGAGAGAACCAGTTTCAAACTATGTAAGAAGGCTCTGCTCTAAGAATCACCTATAAGGCCGGGTGGTGGTGGCACACGCCTTTAATCCCAGCACTTGGGAGGCAGAGGCAGGTGGATCTCTGAGTTCGAGGCTAGCCTGGTCTGCAGAGTGAGTTCCAGGACAGCCAGGGCTACACAGAGAAACCCTGTCTCGAAAAACCAAAAAAAAAAAAAAAAAAAAAAAAAATCACCTATACAGCTCATTTCAAACGTTACCTTACTCCTTATATCTCACTATGCAGACCAGACCAGCCTGGTCTTGAACCGTGTGTGTGTGTGTGTGTGTGTGTGTGTGTGTGTGTGTGTGTGTGTGTGTTAGTGGTCCACACCTGTAATCCTAGCACTCCATAGTTCATGAGATCCTAACTTGAAACAATGTTATCATAGCAAACCTCTCTTGGGCTTGTACTTCTGTTCCTTTTCTAAACAGATCCCAGCTTCGCTTCATAGTGACTCATCCTAGAAGCTTTCTGTGGCCTATGTCAAGTTCTCAGTTTCATCTGAGTGGATGTCCCTGGGAAGCACTCTTCTGGCTGTGAGCCTCAGCCAGAGTCACAATTCCTACAGTTGCAAGCCTTCTTTAGAGGTTTGTCCAAGATCCATTGAGACCTGCTAATCAAATTCTCCACCCCCAACCCCTCCCCCTGGAATCGGCCACATATCTTTGGGCTCCTTTCTTTTAGTCTGGGACTTCTGGTACTTTACTGGTTTCCTGGCTCAAGGTTCATAGAGCGCTCAGGAAGCTTTACTGGAACAGAGAGCAGGAATCTCCACTGCTTCTTTCTTTGTTTCATTTACTTATTGAGGTCAAAAGACAACTTGTAGGAATTGGTCATCTCCTCCCATCATGTGCGTTCTAGGCATTGAATTCAGGTTATCAGGCTTGGTGGCATGGCCATTTTACCCACTGAGTCATCTTCCCAACTCCCCTATGGAGCTGCCTGAGGCAGGAACAGCTTTAAACAAACAAACAAATTCTTTCGCCCTTTTTTCCTCTCTTCAATTTTAGGCTGTACACATAGCAACACATCCTGTGTTTACAGTGCCCTAGGGAGCTTGAAAAGGCAGGTGAATAATTTTTTTTTTTTTTTTTGAGACAGGGTTTCTCTGTGTAGTCCTAGCTGTCATGGACTCACTCTGTAGACCAGGCTGGCCTCGAACTCAGAAATCCACCTGCCTCTGCCTCCCAAGTGCTGGGATTAAAGGCGTGCACCACCACCGCTCGGCAACAATTTTCTTTTCAGTTAACAGGGTAATCTTACCTAGCTAGCCCAAGCTAGCTTCCAATTGGGATCGACGTACACAGCTGTAATGATTTTTTTTTTTAAGTATAAATTAGGCCGGGCGGTGGTGGCGCACGCCTTTAAGGTAAGGCACAAGAAAAGTTACTAGAAAATCGTGGGGCTGCAGCGATGTTTCAGGGGTTAAGAGCACTTAGCTGCTCTTCCAGAGGACTCACAAGACACCCTCACAACAAACAAATTAATTAAAAAACAAAAAAGAAAGAAAATCTTCAAAATCATATACAAAGCAAGTGACCACATCAAGCTTGAACAGCTTGAGCCCAGAACCAGTTTACAAGTGTCTCACTCCTCTCCCTCCCCCACAGTGTATGCAAATGTCCCACAAAGCCTCAGTTTACACTCCCAAAACAAAACTGAAACAATACAGGGAAAGACACAGCCCGGAGGAGGAAGGTACAGGAAAAACCATTCAACCAAATGGACCAGAAAATGGGCCAGGAATGGTGCCGTTGGCTAGTAAAGCTGTGTAGCAGCCCCAGGCCCAGGGCTGATCCCAGCATCCCACAAAGCAAGGAGTGGCTGTACACAATTAGAATCCCAGTGCTGAGGAAATGAAGGCAGAAGATTTGAACTTCAAATCTGGCATACATAGTAAGTCTGAGGCAAACCTGGCCTACATAAGACCTCGTCTCAATAAACAGTCAAGATTTTCAACAGAACACTCTTCCTGAACAACACAGCAACACGAAGCGAAGGGCTCCAGCCAGCCCGAGCAGGGCAAACCTGCTGGCAGGTCTCGCCCTTCTTCCTTCCCTCTCCCTAGTAAACCATAGATTACATCCCTAAAGCTAGCCCACAAGGTCTCTTCTCCTACTTGGATATTCCTTAGGCCAGAGTCATTCCTAAGGCTGATAACCAAGGTCCAGCTACCAAAGTATTGAAATCTAGCAACCAAAAGTCCCCCTTTGGCCACCCTAATTAACACACCCAACCACAACATACCACTGCATGCTAGAACATTCTAACACAGACCCGCTCCTTTTTCCTCTTAAAAACCACACCTGTAAGGTCATTCGCTGCTGCTTTCTGCCTGAGTCAAAAAGCATCTACTTGACTCTTCTTCCCGGCTTAAGAAGGCTCTCTCTGTGAAAACAGGTGTTTGGGTGTAGTTTGTGCCTAATCCTGGGTCCGGAAGGGAGCACCCCGCTGGCTGTGTGCCTGTCCCTTCAGGAAGTACCCTGTGAACTGGGTGGGTACCTTACAGCTTGGTACATTCAGCATAATTGACAATAGCAAATAGTATCTTATATTAAGAAAGGCTTATTTTCTGCAGAGGCATCCACAAGCACGGATAATACCTTCCAGATTTTCTTTTTTTCTGGAGACTAATCTTACAAGTTGTATTGGCAAGTCAGACTAACTCCCGAGAGTCACCCAAAAAGTCAAGCAGAAACATTTCTTGAATCTCGTATGAGTTAAATGTCCATAGTATCCGGGCGGTGGTGGCGCACGCCTTTAATCCCAGCACTTGGGAGGCAGAAGCAGGCAGATTTCTGAGTTCGAGGCCAACCTGGTCTACAGAGTGAGCTCCAGGACAGCCAGGGCTACACAGAGAAACCCTGTCTCGAAAAAACAAAACAAAACAAAAACAAACAAACAAACAAAAAGCCATAAATGTCCATAGTAGCCCATAAGAAGAGTACAGAATTCAATGATCCTGCCAAGGTCAATGATCTTTTAAAGGGTGTTGGAAAAGACAATCACATATTTTAGGAACCATTAACTTTGAAGGTCTTTGGTATAGAATGAAAAATCATGTAGACTGAAGAGTTGGGTAACAGAAAAAACCTGAATGAAGTTTCTGGTCCAGAAATCCATCTTTTCCCGCTGCACACAGCACTGATGTAGGCCTTAGTGTGTGGTCCTAGCGAAAACCCTACCTCCCAACTTTGGGCTAACTGGAACTGAGCAAATGGTTCTTTGAATGGTGACTGTATTCTTCGGAGGATGAACAGCCATATAATTCTGGGAAGATTTGGAATTAAGTCTAGAAACAATTTAAGAGCTGTGCTTTAGAAAGCTGTGTCTCCTCCAGAGTTCACGCAGAAAGTTCACTCACAGAGAAGGAGCATGAAGAGGAGCTTTTAGGGGGTTATTAGGCCATCATGGGGGGAGGGGCACTGCCCTCAAGGATAGGATTAACATCCTCATAAAGGGATTTGGAGGAGGAGGTCTGCTCTCCGCCTCATCCCTTCTATCCTTTTTACTGATGAAGACGTGACACGGTATTTATCCTCATTATGTATGCAGTGAAGAGGTGCCATACCGGAAGCAGGAAGCAGAAAGCAGCCACGGCAGGGCACCATAGTCTTGAACTTCTCAGCATCTTCAAGTGTAGGAAGTAATTATCTGTTCTTTTGTTTCTAGACAGGGATTGCCTGTGTAGCCCTGGCTGGCCTGAAACTCAATCTGTTGACCAGGCTTCCAAACCAGAGAGACCTGCCTGCCTCTGCAGGGATTAAAGATGTGCAACACCATGGCCCAGGAACGTGGTGTTCTTTATGTTACCCGATCTTCGATAATCTTAGCAGCACATATGGACTACAGGGGCTAAGATAGAAAAGTCTTAGGATTAAATGTTAGAACACTTAAGAGGGACTGGAGAGATGGCTCAGTGGTTAAGAGCACAAGCTGTTTTTCCAAGGACCTGAGTTCAATCCCCAGCACCCACATGGAGGCTCACAGCCATCTCTCTAACTCCCATCCAAGGGGATCCACCCCAGCACCCACATGGAGGCTCACAACCATCTCTAACTCCCATCCAATGGGGAACCAACACCCTCATCTGGCACCAGGCATACAATTGGTATACTGGCATACAGGCAGGCAAAACACATACATATAAATCTTTTTTTTTTTTTAAATAGACTTGAGTTTTGAAACTATAGTTGGAAAGGCCTCACTAAGAAGATGGCATTTTTGAATGATTGATGTCCAGAGTAGGGAAGAGTGTGTGTCTTTGATATTACTCCAGGCAAACCAAACAGCAGGTGTGAAAGCCGAGATGTGAATAGGAATGGAAAATGGAGAAGGAATGGGTGAGGAGAGCAGGCCGCTGTGTGGTATGTCTGCCATGGCAGCTAACCCCAGGGTCTCAGGAGGCTGAGGCAGGAAGAAGACCAATGCAACCCTGAGCAAAAACCCTCATCTCATAATAAAATTAAAATTTAAAATATAAAAGGCCCGGGGATATATCTCAACAGTAACATTTGCTTAGCACATGCAAGGCCTTGGGTTCAAAATACACACCCAGACACCCACAGACAGACAGACAGACACACACACACCAACCACAGGGCCTTTGGATATATTTTAGTAAGATGTGAAGGAGCCATTTAAGGTTTGGAGAGGGCTGGGCATATGGTTTAGTGATAGAGTATTTATGTAACATGCATGAAGCCTTGGGTTCAATTCGAGTACAGAATAATATCAGATGCGGTGATCTACGCCTGTAATCCCAGCATTAGGCAGGGGGCTGCAGAGGTCCAAGGTCATCGTAAACAACATAAATTTCGGGCTAGCCTGGGCTACATGGACCCCTGTCTCCAAAAGAAAAAAAAAGATATATAAAATAGTAAAAAAAGAAAAAAAAGAGGAATTTTTTAAAAAATTATATTAACCTCTTTGAATATTAAAAACTATAATTATGCCATTTAAGACACAAATTTGCCTAGTGCATCCATCCCAGGACTCCCAAAGTGGAGGTAAGAATATCAAAATTTCAAGTCTAGCCTGACGAGTCTGCTTTAAAACAACCAATAAATAGGTGAATAGAAGTAAGATTTAAGTGATAAAATCAGCAAAGGTTTTGGTACTTGGAGACTGCTCCAGGACGCTGCAAAACAGTGTGCCTGGGGGTGGGGGTGGGGGGCTGCCACCTCTCAGCTCCCTGCCTAGGGAGATGAGATTCCATGGTTAGCCTTTTTCCTTTGCCAGGTAGAATAAACAGCCTGAACCGCTAGCCGTCTCGTAAGAAACTAAGTGCAATATCTCCTCAAAGTGAAACCACTCCATTTACTAAAGTTCTGCTAATATAAAGACTTGTAGGTGTTGGCGGCGTGTGCGGTTGGGTGCCCGCTAGGTGTGAATCCTATTCCAAACACGTCTCGGAAAGACGTGGATTCCAGCTAACCGCACGGTCAAGGGCGAGTAAGCGCGCCAGGGCGCGAAGGGACCAAAGCAGGCAGCGTCGCCAGGTGGGAGATGCCAGGGACATTCTGCCGGGAGCCAGCTGGGGCTCCATAATTCTGCCCTCGGTTCTAAGCCCGGAACTGTCGCGTCGTGATGGAAAGCCAGAGGGTGGAGGGCGGAGTGAGAACGCCGGGCTGCAGCGCCCCGTGCCCGACGGCTGCAGACACGCCCGGCCCCGTGGCGCCGCCTCGCCGCCGCTGCCTCCTGGAGGCTCGGGCGCCTTCCCGCCTTTCTCGGGGCTCGGCCGGCGCGGGCGGCGGGGCGGGGGCGGGCGCGGGCGGCGACGGTGCAGCCATTGTCCCGCAGCCGCGCCCGGGGCCGCCGCCGCCGCCCGCGCCTCCTTTGTGGCCGTCGCCGGCCCTCGGAGCCGCCGCTCTGCGCCCCCGGCTGCAAATGGCGCCCGGTCGCTCCTGCGCCGCCCCACGCACCGGCCAGGGTTGCAGCCCCGGGGCGCACCTCGGCGGCCCCGCCGCCCTCCGCCAGGCTCTCGGCCCGGCCCGCAGCCCCGACGCCCCGGCCGCCCTCCACCCGCCCGCGCCCGCACCCGCGCCCGCGCAACCACTTACCGCGGGGCTCTGGCCGCTCGCTCGCTCGCTCGCTCGCGTGCGCTGCGGAGCGATTCCCGGTTCCCGGTAGGGGAAGCACCCCCTTCCGAAGCTGAGGCTTTGCGCCCTAAAACAAGTAGCCCCAACGTGGGAGAAACAAAAGGTATTTGCTGACGTGGGCGTTGGACAGAAACGCCCGAGGGCTGAGGACACAATTAAAGGGGCAACGCACAGATTTCAGGCACCAACCAGCAGCTTCGCCCACTCCCCCTGTCCGTGCCCACACCCGAGTGCACCCTCCGCAGGCACTGGGGCGCCCAGGTTCCCCAGCAGTTGACTGCGGATCATTCTTTTAGTCGGGAGCTTAAATTTTAAAATTGTACTTTACGTTGGAAAGGCGCCTCCGGAGGGCAGAAGGGCTGGATTTCTAAGATGTGGGGATATTGGTTCAAGGAGAGAGGGAGGGACTTAGGCGTGCCCACAATTACTGTATAAGTACATGTGACATTATTGTACTTAAGTTTAGCGACGTAAAAATGGGAGAGATTTCTACAAAATTTCCCTTTGTCGAAGCACTTAATTCCAGTCAGTCATCGCCTTTTAGAAACCTCTGTAGGTCCCCATCAGGCCATTTGAAGAAGCAAACCCCGAGGGGCTGAGATAAGATAATTCGATTCTTGATATAAAACTAGTAAAAAAAAAAAAAAAAAAAAAAACCCAGAAAGTTTTGTGTTTTCAAATACAAAAATAAATCAAGTTTCTCTTCTGACGGGACTCTAATATTTAGAGCACACAAATATCAGGTAATACATCTTCTAAAATAGTAAACTGCTGAGTTTCCACATTGCTTAAATTCCACAAACTAAATTAGTTTTCTACTTCTTTATGCTGATTGTCAAGTACTGCCAAAGGGGTGGGGGGGGGGAGAGAAGAGACTCAAGATTTCAAAGCATACGTTTAATATTTAATATTTTGAGACGTTCTTCTCCCAAGTCTGAGTCACACCCACCAGGGTCTTGTTTCTCTGATTTCCTCACTAAGTAGCTATGTATTCGAACATCGTTCTCTGAGAACACAATATAGCCAGTCATTTCTGAATGAAAAAAAAAAAGAAAGAAAGAAAGAAAGAAAGAAAGAAAGAAAGAAAGAAAGAAAGAAAGAAAGAAATATGACCGGCCAAAGGTATGGTGGAGGAGAAGCTTTATGATAGAAATGTGGGAGAGCATAGCCAGAGGCAGGGACATCTGGGAGAGTACAGCATGGACGTGAGTAGACAGAGCTGTGCCCTGTGACAAGATGGGAAATGGGGGAGGGGAGGGCAGCAGAACAAGGCACAGCAGTCGGGAGACCCTAATTACAAAGAGTGTGGGTAGTCAGAATGATTGGATTATATAGGGAAGAGTGGCCCAGACCCCTAGGCTGGAGAATTCAAGCTAGGCGGCGGGATATGCCAGCCAAGAGGGCCCTGTGACGGGTAGGGACTGAGAGATGCAGGAAGAACCTGGTGACCAGGTCCACTTTGATATGTTAACTAGGCACCCCAGCTATTTGTCCAGGGTTTGGAACCTAACAGTTTCTTACTGTCAGGCCTGTTTACTCCAGAGGCGCTTTGTGATTTAGATGTGTTTCCTCACCTTTGGAGGTAATGGGAGGTAACGGAAGGAAGCTCGTTTGAGAATCATTAGGACACCAGGTGTTGTGGCACATGCCTTTAATGCCAGAACTCAGGAGGCTCTGAGTTTGAGACCACTCTGGTCTACATAGTTCCAGGACAGCCAGAGCTACATAGTGAGACCCTGTTTGAGAAAAAGAAAGGAAAGGAAAGGAAAGAAAGAAAGAAAACAATTAGCTGAATATGCTCAAACTGTTCTACATGCACATGCACACACACAAAACACACACACAGGGAAAGAGAGAGATGGGGGTGGGGGGGAGGGAGAAACTTATCCCAGAAAGACCTCGACTTTATTTTTTTTTAAAGATTTATTTATTATATATGGGTACATTGTCTTCAGACACACCAGAAGAGGGCTTCAGATCCCATTACAGATGGTTGTGAGCCACCATGTGGTTGCTGGGATTTGAACTCAGGACCTCTGGAAGTGCAGTCAGTGCTCCTAACCTCTGAGCCATCTCTCCAGCCCCCCTAGACTTTAAAATAAGGTTTCTGCAGCACTGGGAAGGCAGCAGCAGGTGGGTCTCTCTGTGCTGTTCTTCTACAGCCAGGGCTAAGCTCAAAACAAAACAAAGATTCCAGCAGCCAATTAAGCTAACCAGGAAGGTCCCTTCCCCGGTGGGGGCTTGCTGTGCAATGGTTGCAAATAGCCTTTTGCCTAAGTGGTTGTCCAGAGGGAAGTTGGAAACACTTCTTTAGCAGCTATTCATGTCTGGTCTCAAAGCTGTCCCCAAACTAGGCCCCAGACAGGTGTGCAGGGTGCCTTTGGGAAGCCCCTGGGCACAGTGGCCAGCGTTCACTTTGGCCAGGTCATCGTGTCCCTCTACGCCAAGCTGTCAGATAAGGAACATGTGACCGAGGCTCTACATGGAGCCAAGTTCAAGTTCCTGGCAGCCAGAAGATGCTTATCTCAAGGAAGTGGGGCTTCCCCAGAGGTAATGCCGACGAATTTGGAGATTCGACAGCTGAGAAGTGGCTTATCCCTGATGGCTGTAGGGTCAAATATATCCTCAATCTCGGTCCCCTGGACACCTGGCAGGCCCTGTACTCCTGAGGGCTTCCGCCGTGTTCTAGACCCCACCAAATCAATACCTAGTTTGTATTTTTACAAAGGAAAATTTATTCCAATTTTTAAAAGCTTTTTACTTTATGCTTTTTTTTTTTTTTTTTTTTTTTGCCTGCATGTCAGCAGACCTACATGCGTACTGCTGGTGGTGAAGAACAGAGAGGGCATTTGATCCCCTAGGACTGGAGTTAGGATGCTTGTGAGCCACCTCGAGGTTCAAATCACGGCCTCTGTGAGAGCAACCAGGGCTCTTAACCAGAAAGCCATCTCTCCCCCATCTCTTTCCAACTTTACAGAAATTTATTCAACACCTACTGTTGGGTTTCAGATCTGGGACAAGGGGCTGAAATGCATACTTAACCACAGTGAACCTGGCACCATTCCCAGCATCCCTCAGGCGCTACCTGTTACAGGGCACAGCAGGGACACCCAGCCCTCTGCCCTGAACTTTCCAGCACAGGGGCTGGGCTTCTTCCCCAGAAGCTCCTCCCTGTATAATCCAGACATTTTGGTCCCCTCTTGCTTCCTGCCTTCTCTGCATTTTCTCTCTCCCTACTTGCTAACATTTTCTCTTTCTCTCCCCCCGCCCCCCCCGCCCCTCTGTCTCCCTCCCTATGGTGACTTACCTAGTCTCATTTCTTGGGATCAGTGAACCCATCCAAGAGCTGTCCCCCAATAAATCTGTCTTTATATAGTTTAATTTGGCTGGGATTGGCTCCTTTCATCAGCAGAGAATAATTTATCAACCCACTATCGGTAAAGTGTTTGCTATTGACTCTTGAAATACAGTTGTGGATAAAAACTCTTGGCCCAGTGGGGCAAAAATCCCAACTCTCAAGAGGCAGAAGAAGGAGGATATTTCTCTCTCTCTCTCTCTCTCTCTCTCTCTCTCTCTCTCTCTCTCTCTCTCTCGCTCTCTCCTTTTAAAAATTATTTATGCGGGGCGGTGGTGGCACACGCCTTTAATCCCAGCACTTGGGAGGCAGAGGCAGGTGGATTTCTGAGTTCGAGGCCAGCCTGGTCTCCAGGACAGCCAGGGCTACACAGAGAAACCCTGTCTCGAAAAACCAATAAATAAATAAATAAATAAATAAATAAATAATTTAAAATTTTTTAAATTTATTTATTTATTTATTTATATGTAAGTACACTGTAGCTGTCTTCAGACACATCAGAAGAGGACATCAGATCCCATTACAGATGGTTGTGAGCCACCATGTGGTTGTTGGGAATTGAACTCAGGACCTCTGGAAGAGCAGTCAATGTTTTTAACCCCTGAGTCATCTCTCCAGCCCAGGAGGATCTCTTGTAAAGATCCATAATTAGAAGAATTATGATACACAGGACTCAAACAGTGTGCAAAAGCAATGTTTTATTCTGCAGAAGTCCAGCAGGCAGGGGTCTACCATTTACCAAGATGGAGGCACCCAGATGAGCTTAGATGCCCAATTTGGGGAATTCCTGGGAGGAATAGAGGTATGGGTGTCTTTGGGATTGACTAGGGTTCTGGGGACTTTCCAGAACCTTTGCTGTGGGGTGGGAAGCTGGAAACTGTTGTTGGGAAGCCTGGAAACTGTTACTGACTCACTGTTCTTGCCTCAGGTGGTGGGGTAGCTTCTGATGGAGAGTCAGCTTCTGATTGACTGTCCTAGGCCTGTCATTTTTTTCTAGTAACTGACTTGACCAGGCTTGCCCAGCCCTAGAAAACAGAAATTTAGGCCTCATCTCCTGAACAGTCAGCTGGAAACATGTCTCAGTCCTCTCACTCTGAGTTCCAGGCCAGCCTGGTCTACAGACTGAGTTCCAGGATAGCCAGGGCTGTTACACAGAGAAACCCTCTCTTGAGAAAACAAAACAAAAACAAAAAAACAAAACAAAAATATAAGCATGATGGTTGTGATGTAACTGTTCCTCTGAGATTAAAACTTTCCATCCTTCAGGGAGACAACAACAGAAAAATAACTTCAAGAACTCCCTGAAACTGGACAGATTCACTAGGCACCTCCCTGCTACAGAAAGCAGGGCCCAACTTCAAAGACTCAGAGGAGAAGAGCTGTCCAGAAGGGATCTAGATCAATGGGAGAACCAGGAAAGGATGCTCTCCAGCCCGCTGAGCTGCCCACAGGCTATGCAGTGGGCTCCAGTTTTCCCAGCTCCTGTGAGCTGTCACTCATGCTGGGTGGGCCTGGATGGTGCCTCTGAGTCTTTTCTGCTACTGTAAGTGGCCCATCACCCACATTTCTGTAAGTAACCCCAAAGAAGCTCACTGTTTCACCAATCTGGACTCAAGATGTCTGCTAGTGCCAACAACCTGAGGATTACTGACCTCAGAGAGCATTACCAAGCTTGAAAGTCCAGATTGGTGAAAAAAGAGTTTTGTTACACAAGAGCGGCACACACCTTCAATCCCAGCACCTGGGAGGCAGAGGTACCCAGATCACTGTGGGTTCAGTGCATCTTGAGCTACACAGATAGTACCAGCCTATCCAGTGCTGTCAGAAAAGAAACAAAAGGAGGAGCCTAGAAGACCAGTTTGTGTTGTCTGTCTGTTTAGCTTTAGTTTAGTGGAATTAAGAGAGTCATTAAAGACAATAAAACCGGCTTGGAGATGCTGAAAATGTGGTATCTCTGTGCTATAGACGGACACCTTCACCCTTTCCGTTTGTGTGTCATACAGACGGACACCTTCATCCTCTCTGTTTGTGTGTCCTCTGAAACCTTGAGAATGCTTTACCTTATGGTTACCTTATGGTTAATTGGTGGGAAGTAGAGCCTACCTTCTGCAGTAGAATATGAAAATACCAATGACTCACTCTCCCAGAATTCCTTGCAGATACAAAGGCCATTGTGCAGACTTTGACAATGAGATGTACCACTTTGAAGAGGGAGTTACAATGCCAATATACAAGAACCACGGAGGAGGACCTTTCTTAGCCACAGTGACAGTTGCAGGGGTAGCTCAGTCCCTAGTTGCCAAGAACAGTATTGGTATCCTCCCTGGGACAGTGATGATATGACTTTGGCTATGGTTTCTGGCTGCCTTCCACCCTTGTGTTTGAACTCTTCCTGTAATTCTGTGAACTTCCAATATAAACTCATCTCTGCTTAAGTTAGAAGATTAATAAGTAAGTTGTTTGAGATAAATATTAGTCATCGACAGCTGTTGGTAACACATGGCTGTAATTTTACCACTTGGGAGGTCTCCTAAGAGAAACTTGGGGGAAGGAAATCGTTCATTTGGCTTACAAGGCCCAATCACAGTCCACCTTTAAAACCCAGGGCAGGAACCCAAGCAAAGCAGGAACCTGAAGGCAGGAACTGAAGCAGAACCCAGAGGAAGGCTACTTACTGTCCTGTTCCTACTTACTGTAGGAGATTGAGGTGTTCAAGGCCAGTCTGGATTATATGAGACCCTAGCTCGTGAAACACAACTTGTCATCAGTGTCATGTAGACAGTAATGAAATCACACATTTGGGTAGAGAGAATGTGAAGCAAGAGGAGAGACCTTGTGATCTATGGAGGGTCTCCGTGCTTTACCACTAGCAGGGAAACAATCTGGGTGAGGGAAGAGTGAAACTCAATTCGGGCCCGATATAGGTAACCAGTGCTGAGCCAAGACTTCAAGAATCTGACCACACAGAGTTTGTTTATTTTAACACGGCACAAATTTGGAAAAAAGCTTTCTGATAAAAAGTAACTCGTTTCCGTGAATAGACAAAGCTTAAAGCATGTTGATATTGAAGCTCTTTGTAAAGTACATAGGACTCTGACCATAAGACGGGTTCTTACTGATTTAGAAACAACACTCAAGGGCCTAGGGAGAAAGACCGAAGTAAACATAATCCCTCCCTCCGGGAGTTAAGATTTGGCTTGGCCCTGAGATAACATAGAAGTCATTTTGATTGTTGTAAAGCAAAAATGACATCTCTCATGAGGATGAGTTTTACCACCTAGAATGTTTTAGGGAGAAAGGGTCTGGGACAAGTGAAACATAAATTCTGGGAGATATGGACTGTCACCAGACAGACCAGGACCAACAGGTTGTAAATGACATCCATTCTTAGCCTTCCAGGAGAAGGGCAGGTTAAGTATCACGTTCCTTTGAAGGACGTCTGTGAGTTTAGCTTTCTTGGCTTCTGCAGAACTCAAGGACTTTTCTGCAGGGATCAAGCTGGAGTTTTGTTTTGTTTGCTTTGCTCTTTTGTCATCTTGGCACATGCCAGGTACTTGTGGGAAGAGGAAGTTCAATTGAGGGGACACCTCCATCAGATTGAACTGTACAGTCTGCAGGGGACATTTTCTTGATTGAGGATCGATGTGGGAGAACCCGGGTCACTGTGATCGGTGCCAACCCCAGGCAGGTGAGCACAGGCTGAGGAAGAAGGTAAGCTGGGCAAGCCATGGGAAACAAGGCAATAAGTAATATTCCTGCCTCCAGCTTACTCCCTTGTTTGAGATCCTTCCCTGGCTTCCTTCAGTGATGGGCTGTGATCAGGACACGGAAGCCAAACGAAATCTTTCCTTTCCAAGTTGCTTTTAGCCATGGTGTTTATTACAGCAATAGAAAGCATATTGAGGTAGGAGGTTTTGGTTTGTAGTGGATCTCCCTATGTAACCATTCTGAACTTGAGTCCCCTTCCTGCTACAGCTTCCTAAGTGCTAGGATTACAGACATGTGCCATGTCTGGAACTAACTTTTAAGCAAATTCCTTCATCTAATGGACAGAAGAAGATGAAATTGCAAGTGAGTCTGAGAAGAGGCTGGGGGAGGGGCAGATATGGGATGATACGCTACTGAAGCTATAGACTTTAAGTCGAGAAGGTACAATTGGACCATGGCAGTTAGTATTGCTGAGACATCAGGTCTCAAGATGTCTGCTAGTGCCAACAACCTGAGGCTTGCTGACCTCAGAGAGCATTATCAAGCTTGAAAGTTAGTGATGGTCTGAGCACACAGGAAAGGAGCTCTGTTTCTGTACCTGCAGCCACTGATTGACACAGAAGACTTCTAGGAGCTGGGCAGCTATGGCAGGAAGCAGTTGTGTAGCAGATCCATTGGGTGCCAAGGGCATCTCTGATGCTGTCTACCTGGAGGTGATATGAGATCCCCACCACCCCCCATTGAGGAATTCGGTCCAAGACTGTTCCTTCCAGATGCCAATCGCAAGCACCAGGTCATTGTACTTGTGCTTCTGACCTGGTTCTAAAACAAGCTCCCCACAAGCCACTGGGGGGGGGGGGCACACCTAAGTTCTCTGGTTTATCATAAAGGTTTTACAAAGGATGTGAATGAGAATAGATAAAGAGATGGCTAAGGCAAATTATCGGGAAGGCACACAGAGCTTCCATGCCCCTGGATGCCCTGCCCTCCAAGAACCGTGCTGTGTGACTGTCTTAGTTACTTTTCTACTATTGTGATCAACACCATGACCTAGGCAACTTACAAAAGAAAGCTTTTCAGCCAGGCATGGTGGCACACGCCTTTATTCCCAGTGGGAAGAAGGAGGAGGAAGAGGAAGAGGAGAAGAAAGCAAGCAAGCAAGTTCTTTTTTTTTTTTTTTTTTTTCTTTCTGTTTTTTTGAGACAGGGTTTCTCTGGAACTCATTCTGTAGACCAGGCTGGCCTCAAACTCAAGAAATCTGCCTGCCTCTGCCTCCCAAGTGCTGGGATTAAAGGCGTGTGCCACCACAGCAAGCAAGTTCTTAATTGGGCTTACAGTTTCAGAGGGTTAGAGTCTATGAAGTGGAGCAAAATCTTGGAGGCAGGAACAGTTGAGAGCTCACATCTTGATTCCCCAAGCAGGGGGCAGAGAGATTTGAAAATGGCAGTAGTCTTTTGAAACCTAAAAGCCCACTCCCAGTGATACACTTCTTCCAAGAAGACCACATCTAATCTCCTTCCTGCCCCTGCTACCAACTAGAGCTCTCCTTGTCTGTCTTGAGGCTGTGGAAATGTCCAAATTTATGGGATCTTAAGCAAGCCCTGATTGCCTGGGTGAATGTACGCTGGTTAAGTTAAAAATGGGGCCAATCAGAGACTGTCAAAAAGTTACCTAAAATCCTGGTTACTATGACAGTCTTCCGAGGCTGACTCCTGATGCTTTTCCAGCCCCACATCACCCAGCCATTAGCTGTCAAAAGCTCGAGCCCTTGGACAGCTAAGATTTTGTCTCTTCTGTGGCTTCTTTGTCCCCCAGGATCATGTTTTCAGGCCACAAGAGAGACCCACCCCAAACGGGAAACTCCTTACCAGGGTCCCATTGTACTGAGATCAATATGCGACCCTGTCAGAGAAGGACAAAGACACAGAGAGAGGTCTAGGGAATAAACTACTCTTGAGAGATTTTCTCATAAAGAGGATGCTGCCTTTCTTCTCACTATAACAAACCAACTGAAACTTGATTCTATGACGTTAAATCTCGTTTATTTTGTGCACGGGTCCTATGAGTTAGGAATGTAGCAGGTTGTCAGCAGGGATGGCTTGTCTTCTATTCCCTCCTCTATTGTCTATTGCCTCCTCTGAGAAGACTTGGTGTCTGGGGGAAGTTAGTGAAAACTGAAATTATCTGGAGGTTACTTCACTTCCAAATTTAAGGTTAAGACTGGGACAGCAGCCGGGCGGTGGTGGCGCACGCCTTTAATCCCAGCACTTGGGAGGCAGAGGCAGGCGGATTTCTGAGTTCGAGGCCAGCCTGGTCTACAGAATGAGTTCCAGGACAGCCAGGGCTGCACAGGTTTCAAGAAACCCTGTCTTGAAAAAAACAAGCAAATAAAAACAAACAAACAAAAACAAACAAACAAAAAGACAGGGTTTCTGTGTGTCGCTCTGACTATTCTGGAACTCTGTGGACCAGGCTGACTTGGAACTCACAGGTGGTGGGATTAAAGGCATGCACCACCACCACCCAACTAGAATAAAGTTTTTTAAAAAACAAGTTTAAACACTCATAGAAGTCACAAGCATGAAAAGGACATCTTTAGTTAGTACACAGAAGAAATAGTTTATAGTAGCTTGATTTCTAAGAATTTCTAAGTCGGGCTCTAAGGAATAATGCTGACTCTGCTATCCCCATCGCCAATGGGGAGGCAAGATGAGAACAGAGATAGGTGTGGTGACCTCTAAATGCCCATAAATAGTTTGACATGCACTCCTGAAGGGGCAGAAGAGAGCTGCTGAAGACAGCTGACCTGAGTGTGGGCTAGACCTAGTGACTTGCTTCTTAAAATAAACCAAAGTAGAAATAATGATATGTGGCTTTAAAGGCTTGGTCGCCAAGATATAATAGCTTCCGGTTTGCTCTTTTCTGTCTTGAATAAGTTTCTCTGGGAGAATCCTGAAGAAGCCCTGAGGTGATAAATTGAGGCCTCTACCAATGGCATGTGAGTGGGTTACCAGGAGAGGTGTCTGCCAGCCCATCTTCAACTGACTGCAGCCCCAGATAAATTGCTTGATTCGTTAAATCAACAATTTCATGAGAGGCCCTGAGAATCACCCAGCTGAGTTCTCCTGGACTGTTGGTCCTCACAGTCTTACAAAGAGAAAATGTTTTGTTTATTTTTCGAAATTAAGTATTCAACTCAGGGTTAAAGAGATGACTCAGTGGTTACTGGCTGCTCTTCCAGAGGTCCTGAGTTCAATTCCCAGCACCCACATGGTGGTTCACAACCATCTGTAATGGGATCTGATGCCCTCCTCTGTCATGGAGGGATACATGCAAATTAAGCACTCATATACATAAATACATAAATAAATAAATACATAAATAAATACATACATAAATAAGTAAATAAATATCTTTTTTTTTTTTTTTTTTTTTTTTTTTTTTTTGGTTTTTCAAGACAGGGTTTCTCTGTGTAGCCCTGGCTGTCCTGGAACTCACTCTGTAGACCAGGCTGGCCTCGAACTCAGAAATCCGCCTGCCTCTGCCTCCCAAGTGCTGGGATTAAAGGCGTGCGCCACCACCGCCCGGCCATAAATAAAAATCTTAAAGAAAACCAGGTATTAAACCTAGGACTTCACACATGCTGAGCAAGTGTTCCCCCAGCTGACTACTTGGTGTTTGAACCATTAAGTTGGTTCGATCAGGTAATCCCAACAAAGTCAGGAAGACTGCCCCAAATTCAAGGCCAGCCTACTGTGCTGAGAGAGTTCCAGGCTAGCCAGGACTACATAAAGAGTTCCTATTTCAAATAAAAATGCAAACTTGTTCTCTAATTAAGTTTCTGTTGTGATAAAGCCGGGCATGACCAAGCCGGGCAGTGGTGGCACACACCTTTAATCCCAGCACTTGGGAGGCAGAGGCAGGTGGATTTCTTGAGTTTGAGGCCAGCCTGGTCTGCAGAATGAGTTCCAGGACAGCCAGGGCTATACAGAGAAACCCTGTCTCAAAAAAACAAAAAAACAAACAAAAAAGAAAGAAAGGAAGGAAGGAAGGAAGGAAGGAAGGAAGAAAGAAAGAAAGAAAGAAAGAAAGAAAGAAAGAAAGAAAGAGAAAAAGATAAACCATGACCAAGAGTATCTTGGGGAGGGAGGGTTTATTTGGTTTACAGCTTACAGTCCATTGTGAAGGGAAGTCAGGACATGAACCTGGAGGAATGAACTGACATAGAGAACATCAAGAATCGCTGCCTACTGGCTCTGTCCTCCTCCTGTTTCTTATACACCCCAGGACTTCCTGCCTATGGATAGCGCTGCCCACAGTGAGCTGGGCCTGCCCACGTCAATCACTGATCATGAAGGTGCCTCCCTCACAGGTTTGCCTAACAGGACAATCTGATAAGGGCATTTTCTCATTTGGGGTTACTCTCTCTGATGACTCTAGCTTGTGTCAAGTTGACAGAAAAACTAACCAACACTACTTGGATGGAGGAGATTTGTCATACGACAATAAAGAACTTTTGGACTGTGGTGCTGTCTTGATGAATCTTCATTGTCAATATGGCGGAATTTAGACTTCATTTAGGAGACTGAGGCATGCTTCTTGGTGGGGTAGAGGGTATGTGGGGATCCTCCCAGAGGGTTAACTGAGGAAGGACTCACCCTGAATGTAGATGGGGAGACAGTAGAGTCCATAGTCCACTTCTGGTCATGTGCTTCCTCTAAGAATGAAGTAGACAGAGAGCAAACAGGGGACTCTCACTCGCCACTGGGGAATCAATTAAATGCAAGAGTAAAGTTGAAACAAGATTCAGTTCTCTCCTTCCACCTCATGGGTCCCTGGAATCTAACTCAGGTCATCAGGCTTGGCAGCCACTGCCTTTACCCTCTATCCCCTGCTGGGTTTTTGTTTGTTTGTTTGTTTATGGTTCATTTCATACCATACAGTAAATAAGTGGATACTAAAATTTAAAAATAAGCCTTGGAATACTGCTAACCAGAGAAATGAACAATGTCCATAGTAAAATCTGTAAACCCTTTGGGAGAGGAACTGAAGAGGACGGGAAAATGGAGTGACCTCCTATGCCTGAGACTTGGCAGACTCGCCTTCAAGAAAATGACCATCTCATCAAAACAGAGTCAATGTCCTCCCTGTCAGAATTCCAACACTGGGGGTGGGGGGGGAAGGAGAAGTGCTCAAACTCTTCTTGTTGTTGCAGAGAAGTGGGGTTCGGTTCCCAGCATCCACATCCAGCAGCCCACGGGGGCCTGTTTACTCCAGTTCCACGGGATGTGACGCCCTCCTCTGGCCTGCTTTGTCAGTTGCACTCACATGATGCACTAAGTCCCAGACACACACATAAAAATATCAACACTATTCTTCCCAGAAATAGAACATTAAAAGTTCATTTGTGAAGTCAACTTCCCATGTTTATAGCAATTGTATGCACATGCTTGCACTTTCTTTCCATACTTATCACAGACCATGGACACAGATCATTCCTCAAAGCACATTTGACTAGGACTGTCCCAACGCTTGTTGGGAAATGGTATGTGACAGGATGTGGACTTCCCTCCAGTTTTGCCACATGACTTTTTTGTTTGTTTGTTTGTTTGTTTTGTTCTTCTAGACAGGGTTTCCTTGTGTAGTCCTGGCTATCCTAGACTCACTCTGTAGACCAGGCTGGCCTGGAACTCATAGAGATCCGCCCGCCTCTACCTCCAGAATGCTGAGATTAATGGCATGCGCGCCCAGCTTGCCATGTGACTTTTAAGTCCTGCGTGTAGATGAAACATGTTCCCTGCCCCCTCTTCAGGCTTGGTGCGTGACACTGGAGCCAGTGGCATTGTAAGCATCGACAGCATGCTTGTCCTGAGCGAAGTACAGGGATGCACCACACAGTCCCATCGGCCCTCTTGCTTTCCCTCTCTGCTGTAATGTGACTCCCCTGTCCCCACAGGAGATGGGGACAAGTGAGTCCCAGATAGGCTACCAACAGAACAAAGAAGCAAGTCCACTGAAGCACAACGTGGCTTAGGATTATTTATGGAACCATGGACCAGGGGTTACATTCTGGAATGTGTCCTCCCATTGTGGACCATAATACCATGCAGGCTGCACCATGGAATCCCTCCTTTTAGTTAACTGTCTGCCTCCTGTACACTGGAGCATCCCCTCCACATTTTTTTAAAAGAGTTATTTATTTATTATATATGAGTACACTGTCGCTGTCTTCAGACACACCAGAAGAGGGCATCGGATCTCATTACAGATGGTTGTGAGCCACCATGTGGTTGCTGGGATTTGAACTCAGGACCTCTGGAAGTGCTGTCAGTGCTCTTAACCACTGAGCCATCTCTCCAGCCCCCCTCCACATTTTCTTCCAGACCCTATGTGGCTGGAGATGGGGGTGGCAGGAAGGACAGGTGGGTGGAATGCCGGCTGAGGGTCCAGCAACCTTCACCCCAGCCCCCCACTAAGCAGTGTTACCAGCTCACAACAATTACTCTAGACCTAACTACTGCCATTATGTGGTACCCGGGTTTGTTGTGGATCCCAGGTTCTGCCTCCCTTTGCTGGCAGTGTCCAGACACTGCCTATTTACCAGCTCCGAGAGGAGATCAGGAACAGGGTTCTGAGGTCCACATCTCCCCTCAGGGTATCTGCACACCAGACAGGAAGGGGAAAGCAGAGCCCAAGACAAACAGGATCTGCTCCAATTGGAAGTGAGTGCTGAGAACAGAAAGGCCTTCTTTGGAAGTCTTAGTGTCTCAGCTTGTTTAAGCAGAGGCCTTCCTTATGGCGGTCTTCAATGAAGCAGCTCTCCGAGATGATCCTTGCTTGCTCATATTGGGAGTGGAGGTGAACCAGGGATTATATACTTTTAGGGAGAAGGGCATGAGACTATCCAGGAAGGGAAGATCACTGGCTGAAAGCTTAAACTATCTAGATACCTCATTAGCATAGAGAACTCCAGGCGCTATCCCAGGTGACCGTGACCGATTGTCCCTTGGTTCTCTCAGTTGGTGGTCATGGTTAAGTGTTGTAGAGTGGGCATTGGAGGCTGGGAGGGGGCACCTCCGCTCCTACTGTCCCAGATCTCTCAGATTCCCAGAGTTTGAGTACACCCCACTTAACCAGTTCTTATGCCTGTCTGATATTGCCATCCCATGTCCTACTCTATTACCAGGACTGTGATCCAGACTTATCTCCATTCATGACAATGTTTGGAGATGATGCCCTATGGGAAACAAAAACATTCTACAAGATGTAATATGGAGATGACTGAGGGGGCAGTGACTTCTGCAGCCCAGCCTGAATCAAGAGAGACACAGAATCTAGCCTGGAATCACTAGTGTATAACAGAGTAAGAACTGCCAGTGGCCAGGTACGGTGGCTCAGGTGTGTAAGGCCAGCACCTCAGAGGCTAAGACAGGAGCATCTAATACTCAGTGTAAATCCAGGCTTCAAACAAGGGCTGAAGAAATGGCTCAGCATTTAAAAACACACACGGTTCCTGCAGACAACTCTAATTTGATTCCCAGCACCCAAGTCAGGTAGCTTACAACTGCTGGTACTCCAGTTTCATGGTAAGACACCTCTCTGACTTCCTTGGGTACACACACACACACACACACACACACGTAAGTAAACGATAAAATTTTTTAAAATGCTGCGTGGTGCTGGCACACACTTTTCAGCCCAGCACTTGGGAAGCAGAGGCAGAGTATGCCATGTTTGAGACCAGCCTGGACTCTAGAGAGTGTTTCAGGACAGCCAGGGATATACACAGAGAACCCCTGTCTCAAAGAAACAAAAACTAACGTACTAAATAAATACTAAAAACAAAGAAAAGAAAAAAAAAAAAAAACAAGCAAACAGGAAATATATTGACAGTGTTGGTTATTGTAAGCCAAAGGTTGGCAAGTCACAGACCACGGGCTCAACCCAGTCTAACACTGTTCTCTTTTTACATTTTTTTGTAGGTTGAAAGTAACCAACAGAAGAATATTTCTGTGGCACCTGAAAGGTAAATGGATTCAGATTTTGCTTTGAAAAGCAAATCTATCAGAACACAGCTATGTTGGTTACTTTTTCTCTCTCTGACCCAGTACCTGACAAATGCTACCTAAGGGAAGAAGGGTCTGCTTTGGCTCACAGTTGGAAGAGATACAGTTCATCATGGTGGGCAGGCATGGCAGCAGGAAGCAGTGAAGTAGCTGGTGAGACTGCGGCTGCGTCAGGAAGCAGAGAGAGATGAACCCAGTGCTCAGCTCTGCACTGTCCTCTTGATTCAGTGCAGGACTTCTCCGTGGGATGGCGACGCCCTCATAGACACACCCAAAGATCACGCTGGCAATGAAGATTAACTATGCCATCAACCATGGTTGCTCTATTGTATGGTACCTATGGTGACTTCTGTGAAACTATGTCAGTGCTGAATGGGTTACAACACAGGGTTTACCCAGCCCCCAGGGTATTTATTACCTGGCCTGCTATGCAGGGCACGGGGTGGGGGGTGTGGGGGGGAGTGCTGGCCTTTGTTTTAGGGAAAGGTTTTCAGAGTGCTTGTTAGCTCACTGGAGATGACTAACATGTTCAGGAGGAGTTAACGGAGCACGTGAATAGCCACAGGGAAAGGCTTGCTTGTACCACAGCTCACTGTGGGTCCCTCCCGCTGGCTGTAAGTGCGCAGGCGCATGCCTCCGAGCTATGTGATTCCTTGGCCTTGTGAGTCGGGAAGAGAGGCTGGCAGAGGGAAAAATCTCCCTCCCTCTCCTCCCTTCACCCTTTCCCTCAGCAGAACTTGGCTTAGCCGTGGTGTTTTCAGTCAGTACTGGTAACCTGGGCTTTACTTGGCTCCCACCGTGCTACAAACTTCATAATATAACATCTACTGCCGTTTCCTGTTAGTACGCGTGTGATGCGTGTGGTGCCTCAGAAATCCTCATTGTGCCTATAGGTGCTTTACAGACCTGTATTTTCACATGGTCCCTGAGAACTAAACTCTGGTCCCTTTGCTGGTACAGTAAGCTCAGAACCACTGAGCCTTCTCTCCAGGCCCCATTTAAACCATTTCAGAATTATCACATTCAAACTTGTGTGTGTGTGTGTGTGTGTGTGTGTGTGTGTGTGTGTGTGTTTGTGTGTGTGTAAAACACAGCGCACACGTAGAGATCAGAGAACAATTTGCAATTTGTGGGGCTCAGTTTTTCCCCTCACCACCACTTAGGTCCTGGGGATTGAACTGCGGGTTTTGTTGTAATCCCAGAACTCCATGGAGAAGGAAATGCACGCATGCATACATACATACATGTATATTTCAAGGGCATCCTAGGTTACATATCAAGTTCAAGGCCAGCATGGCCTCCAAGAACTCAGTCATCAAAAACAAAAACTAGGAGGCTTTAATCTCAGCACTGTCAGAGGCAGACAGATCTCTGTAGTTTGGGGCCAGCCTGATCTGCAATAGCAAGCTCCAGGCCAGCCTGGGCCACACAGTGAGACCCTGTCTCAAAAGCAAACAAAACAAAACAAAAGAAACAAACAAACAAACAAACCCCAAACCACAAAATTGGAGTCAGCAAGGCAGCTTAGTGGGTATAGGCACCTAATACTAATTCAGAAGACCTGAGTTGATCCTAGAGACCCAGATGGTGGAGAGAGAGCATTGACTCCCAAGGCCTGTCTTCTGACTCTGACTCCTGCCTCCAGATACATACACACAGGGTGATAAAAACATATAAACCAAATAAAAACCCAGAGATGCCCAGTAAACACCAGTAGGATGGCCAGTGTTGGGGGCCTGCTGCAGAGTGGGTAGGACATGGTCCTGCCCTGTGTGTAAGGGGTTTGGTAAGAGAGAAAGGGGCAGATTACGCTCCTTCTAGAGCTCTACTGCTGATCTCTCATCAGTCTTCAACTGCTCCTGTGACTCGGGTGGATCCTGCTCCTGCACTGGCTCCTGCAAGTGCAAACAATGCAGATGCATGTCCTGCAAGAAAAGCTGCTGCTCCTGCTGCCTGGTGGGCTGTGCGAAGTGGTCCCGGGGCTGCATCTACAGAGGCTTCAGACAAGTGCACCTGCTGCGCCTGAAGTGGGGGGCATTCCCATAACTGTGTAAATAGAATATGCAGTGTCGTGGCCCAAGCTGCCTCACGCTTGGGGGCCAGAAATGTTGAGAAATGCACTACCCCATGCTTGTGGGTCAAAATGTCTTGGACCGTTCTGTCAATATTGGGACCTGCACTGCCAAAAGCCTTGGGGACTAACTTGTTAGCCCGCACTGCCCCAGGCTGCTCCAGTCTGCGGGTCAGGGTTCAGCAAGAAAGAAAGTGAGGATGGATGCGAAGAATGGAGACCAGGCAGAGTATGATTCAATCCCATTTATTCTTCAGTCTCTCCTCTTCTCTTCAAGTCCCAAGTCTTGAGTTCCTAGTCCCTAGTTCCTAGTCCCTAGTGCCTCCAAGTTCCAAGTTCTTCCTCCAAGTGCCAAGTGCCTAATACCTAATAATTCTTCTTCCGAGTTCTCTAGTCCAAGTATCTTCTTCCTTAATGCCTAATTCCTACTCCAAGTTGTACTGAACTCTTCTGTCTGCCTCTCGCCTTTTATATGTCTTACTTCTAAGCCACGCCCTTAAGTCACGCCTTTAAGTCATGCCCTTAGGCCTTGTCTCTCAATCTGATCTCTAAGTCAGGCCCTTAAGTCACACACCTTTAAGTCTCACACACCCAAGGAAAGTCCTGGGTATCTAAAGCAAGATGTTATCAGAGTGTGCTCAGCTGTTGTAGGCTATTGTAATGAAGTCTCTTGTCAGGGTATATGGCTCAAGAGGGCTGCAAGGATGATAGCCACCTTCTGTTGGCTCCCCACAATGCAGGAGCCTAGCTTTTTTTGTACAACCCTGACCCATTTTCCACTTTTTTTCTATAAAGCATATAACTGACAATAAAAACAGTTGACTTGATTTAAGAGAGAGAGAGAGAGAGAGAGAGAGAGAGAGAGAGAGAGAGGCAGAGACAGAGAGAGACAGAGAGAGAGAGGAGGAAGCAAGCCAGCAGGACTAGTTCTTTTTTGAGACAGGGTTTCTCTGTGTAGCCCTGGCTGTCCTGGAACTCACTCTGTAGACCAGGCTGGCCTCGAACTCAGAAATCCACTTGCCTCTGTCTCCCAAGTGCTGGGATTAAAGGCCCGCGCCACCACTGCCTGGCTTTTTTTTTTTTCAGGGCTGGTTCTTAAAGGAGAGGTAAACTTTCAGCAGAGGACATGTGAGCCTGGAGTTCGGAGGAAATAAGAACGTGGGAAAAGGCCAGAGCAAAAGGAACATGAAAAGGCTTTCCAGGGAGCTCTCTGAGAGCCAGGAGAGAGGGCAGGACCACCTTTGAAGGTGGTGCCAGCGAGTGCATGTTTGTATAACTTTTCACGGATCTTAAAGTCTGATCACGTAAGGGAGTATATTCTACTTGGTGGAAAGATTCTATTCATATTTATTTGATGATGGTTTCTCAGGGCTGGAGACACTTGGCCTGGTTTTTCCTTCAGACCAGAATCTAGCTCTGTCCTCTCTCTCTCTCTCTCTCTCTCTCTCTCTCTCTCTCTCTCTCTCCATAAGACAACCTTAGCAGCACAAGCAATGTGACTGTGCAATTGGGGATGCCATGAATGTATAAATAAACATTGAATTCCCAAGACAAAGAAAGAAACCCAAGGGGCTAGAGAAATGGCTCAGCGGTCAAGAGCACTGAGGTCTCCCAGAGGACCTGGGTTCAGTTCCCTGGGCCCACATGGTGGCTCACAACCATCTGTAATTCCATTTTCAGGGTATTCCAAGCCTTCTTCTGGTCTTAGCAGGAGTACACATACATAGCACACAGACATAAATACAGGCAAATACTCACATGTAATAAAAATAAACTTTTTTAAAAAAGAAACTGGAAATATCGTCTTACTCATTTTAAAAATTTTGATACATGTTCAAATAATAGTATTTAGAATATGTTAAATAAATATATATCATTAGACTATTAGTATTTCACTATTTCACATTTAAAACACATGTGTATTCATGTGTACATAAGTACATGCATGTATGCAGGTAAATATGCCTGTGTGTGTGCATGTGTATCTGTAGAGACCAGAGGACAACCTCAGGTTTCACCCTCAGGAGCATTCTCCACCTCCTTTGAGATAGACTAGTCTGGATCTCATATATTAAGCTAGCCTGTCTACCCAGCAAGGCTGAGGTATCCTCCTCTGTCTGCCTTCACAGGGCTAGCATCTCAAGTCTTACTGTGTCAGCCTTTTCATGGCTTCTGGAGACTGAACTCAGGTCTTTACATATGCAAGGCAAGCACTTTCCTGTCTCAACTAACTCTTTAAAAAAAAAAAGCGGGTGGGGGCTGGAGAGATGGCTCAGCAGTTAAGAGCACTGGCTGCTCTTCCAGAGGTCCTGAGTTCAATTCCCAGCAACCACATGGTGGCTCACAACCATCTGCAGTGTGATCTGACACCCTCTTCTGGTGTGCCTGAAGATAGCTATAGTATACTCACATAAAATAAATAAATAAATCTTTAAAAAAAAGATTTATTTTATGTGAATACTGTCTCAGCTCTTTTTTAGAAGATTTATTTGTTTTATGTATATGAATACACTGTCACTGTCTTCAGACGTACATGTGTATACATGTGTATACACACACATACAGCCATTAGAGTAGGATATGGTGTTGTATGCCTTTAATTCCAGCACTCAGGAGGCAAAGATAGGAAGAGCTCTGTGAGAACCAGGCTAGCCAGAGTTGCATGGTATGAGAGACCTTCTCTCAAAACAAAACAATAAACAAAATATATATATATATATATATATATATATGTGTGTGTGTGTGTGTGTGTATGTATATATATACATATATATGTGTGTGTGTATGTGAGTATGTGTATATGTATGTACATATATATGTATGTATATGTGTGTATATATGTGTACTTGTATGTGTATGTATATATACTTGTGTGTGTATACTTGAATGTGTATGTATCTGTGCATATGTGTGTGCATGTATATATATATGTGTGTGATGGTTTGCATGTGATTGGCCCAGGGAGTGGCACTATTAAAAAAATGTGCTCTTGTTGGAGTGGGTATGTCACAGTGGGGATGGGCTTAAAAATACCCTCAACCTAGCTGCCTGGAAGTGAGTATTCAGATGAAGCTGTAGAATTCTCAGCTCCTCCTGCACCATGCCTGCCTGGACGCTGCCATGTTCCTCACTTGATGATAATGGACTGAACTTCTGAACCTGTAAGCCAGCCAAAATTAAATGTTGTCCTTTATAAGCGTTGCCTTGGTCACGGTGTCTGTTCACAGTAGTAAAACCTTAAGATAGTATTCATTTGTGTATATGTGTATGTGTGTGAGTACGTGTGTGTGTGTGTGTGTGTGTGTGTGTGTGTGTAAACTAAAGGTCAATTTCAGATACCATTTGTCAGAAGTCATCTACTTTGATTTTTTTTTTTAAAGATTTACTTTTATTTATTTTGTGGATATAAGTTTTTTTCCTGCTTGTATGCATGTATACCATGTGTGTGGCTGGAGCTTAGGGAGAGCAAACAGGGAGTCAGATCCCCTGGAATTGAAGCTGGAGATGATTGTGAGCCACCCTGTAGGTGCTGGGAACCAAATCTCTGTCCTCTGGAAGAACAGTAAGTGTTCGGGTTTTTTTTTTTTGTTTGTTTGTTTGTTTGTTTGTTTTTGTGGTTTGTTTTTTTTTTTTTTTTTTTTTTTTTTTTTTTTTTTTTTTTTTTTTTGGTTTTTGGTTTTTGGAGACAGAGTTTCTCTGTATAGCCCGGGCTGTTGTCCTGGAACTCACTCTGTAGACCAGGCTGGCCTCGAACTCAGAAATCCGCCTGCCTCTGCCTCCCAAGTGCTAGGATTAAAGGCGTGCTCCACCACCACCCGGCTACAGTAAGTGTTCTTAACAGCTGAGTTTTCTCTCCAGCCCCTACTTTAATTTTTGTTTTCTTTTTTTGGGAACAAAGTCTCACTCTGTAGACTAAGCTGGACTCCAACTCACAGAGATCCTCCTACCTCTGCCTTCTGAGTGCTGGAACTAAAGGTTTGTGCCACCATGCCCAGCTTCTAAGTTTCTCACTGGCCTGGAATGGAACCCAGATCATCAGGCAAATACTTTTATCTGCTGCACCATCCTGCCAGTCTGATTTAATAATAAATTTTATTATTTTAGAGCCAGGCAGTGGTGTCGCAGGCCTTTAATCCCAGCACTTGGGAGGCAGAGGCAGGTGGATCTCTTGAGTTCGAGGCCAGCCTGGTCTACAGAGTGAGTTCCAGGACAGCCAGGGCTACACAGAGAAAGCCTGTCTTGAAAAACAAAACAACAACAAAATGTTCAGACTGTTTTCTTATAGGACCCAGGCCCTCCAGCCCCCTGATGGCCCCACCCACAACAGGCTCTCCCCCATTAAGTCACTAGTTAAGAAAATGCCCTACACCCTACAAACTTGCCTACAGCCTGATCTTATGGAGGCGTTTTCTCAGCTGAGGCTGCCCCCTCTCTGATGATCCGACATAAAACTAGCCAGAACACTCAGGACCCGCACAGCAGAAGGAAAGAACTGTTTTCCACAGCGTGTGCTCTGATTTTCTCCAGCTTGCTTGTTATGTATGCACTGTTCCCCAGGCACAAACGTTGGGAAATAAATTAAATTAAAAAAAAAAAAAAAAAAGTCAGGAATGGTGGCACATGGCTTTAATTCCAGGATTGGAGAGGCAGAAACAAGGAAATCTCTGTGAATTCAAGTTCAAGGCCAGCCTGGTTTAGATAATAAATTCCAGGCTAGCCAGGGCATAGTGAGAACTTTTTTTTTTTTTTTTTTTTTGCATTAGTCTTTGGTCTAGAGCACGCACCATTCCATGTTGAGAGGCTCTGGGGCATTACAGCCTAATTGTCTCTTATTTTAGAGCCAGTGTCTACTGTAAGTCATCGTCACAGAGTTCCTGTAGCCCAGACACTATCCAGAAAACTTAATTAATTGGCTTTGCTGAAAGCTTGGTTGGTAGGGTCGAGGAAATGTGCTAAGCTTTGTTCCTCTGAACTTTACAGGCTCCGTCCCTGGGTCAAGTTTGATTGCGTTCAGGCAGCACTCTTAGCCGACTTAGTGCTGTGTGCAAGTACTCAGATTTTACTGTGTTCTGCCTTAGCGGCCTTGATAAGCAATATAAAACTACCAGGGCAGCGCTTGCCTGCTGTGTCCCGGGGTTCCCTCATACAGGGGACTATTGAGTAAACCCCATTTAGGATCAAGTGACAGAGTTCCTGTAAATCCCCTGTACTCAGGAGGCTAAAGCAGAGGGATAGATCGCTTGAACAAAGAGTTTGAGAACAGCCTGAGCAACCGAGTAAGTACTTTTCTCCCAAAATAACTTAATGACAGAAAAACCTCCTTTCTTAGCTGGGCATGGGTTGCACATGCCTTTAGTCCGAGCACTCCTGAGACAGAGGCAGGCGGATCTCTGGGATTTCCTGAGGCCAGGGGTTGACTTCCGGTATCCTGTTCAGTTGCTTTCCACCTTTTAAAGAAGTTATTTTTATTTATTTGTACGTATGCCTGTCTTGTCTGCATGTACGATATGCCTGTGCACTGATGTCTTTGGATACCAAAAGAGGGTGTTGGATCCCCCGGGACTGGAATTACAGACGGTTGTGAGCCACCACGTGGGTGCTGGGAACTGAACACAGGTCCTCTAGAACAGCCAGTGCTCTTAACCAGTAAGCCATCTCTCTCTCCTACCCACAACACACACACACACACACACACACACCTTTTTTTTTTTTTTTTTTTTTTTTTTTATATAATGTCTTTCACTGAACTTGGAGCTCCCTCAATCGCCAGGGAGCTCCACGGATCCATCCATTGGCACCCCTTCCCCACCCAGCACTAGAATTACAGATGACCTCAGAATCCAGCTTTTAAGTGAGTCCTGGAGGATCCAGACTCAGTCCTCATGATGGTATGGAGTCATGTCTCCATCCCTGATCCTCACCCCCAACCCCTGAGGTGGAGTCTCACTACCATGGCTAGCCTGCCTCAAACTAAAGGCTGGTGACCTTAAGCCATTCTCCTGATCCAGCCTTCCTCCCACCTCCTCATCCCCTGCCCCTACCCGATGCCCTGCAGATGGGGTTTCTCTGAATAGCCCTGGAAATTACCCAGTAGACCAGGCTGGACTTGAACTCAGAGATCTGCCTGCCTCTGTCTCCCAAGTGCTGGGGTTGAAGATGTGTACTATTCCCAGTTGCTTGTAGATGTGTGTGAGCATGTGTGTGTGTGTGTGTGCGTGTGTGTGTTCGTGTGCATGTGTGTGTGGGGGCATGTACTTGTGTGTGCATGTGTGTGTACATGTGTGCACGTGTGGGTGTGTGCATGCTTGTGTGGGCATGTGTGTGCATGTGTGTGCATGTGTGCATGCATGCAATGATAATTCTGTAAATGGTAGGCAAGCACTGTACCACAATTCTGTTCCCTTTAAATGACTAACAAAAAGATGTATTTCCACTGGTTAGTAATAGTTTCAGTCGATGCCTAAAGTCAGGCATGTCTGGAAACCTTTGTTTCCCTCTTTCCTTCCCCACTTGAATCATGTTGAAGAAATTCATTAATAAGTGGCCTTCATAACATTTCATAACATTTCTGGTTGTTACCGCTGTTGCTTCTTTTGTGATATGGTAGCTGATTTCAAACTCCAAGCAATTTTCACTCTGTAGACTCGGCTGGCCTCGAACTCAGAAATCAGCCTGCCTCTGCCTCCCAAGTGCTGGGATTAAAGGCGTGCGCCACCACTGCCCGGCTCTTTTTATATATACATATTTATTTTTATTGTATGTACACTGGTGTTTGAGGGTGTCAGATTCCCTGGAACTGGAGTTGCAGACAGTTGTGAACTGTTATGTGGATGCTAAAAATTGAACTCAAGACCTCTGGAAAAGCAGTCAGTGCTCTTAACCACTGAGCCGTCTCTCCAGCCCAAAATGTGTAGCCTAGGCTGGCCTTGAACTCATGATCCTCCTGCCTCTGCCTCCTTCAGCAAATTCTACCTGTGTGTGCCACCACAACAGGCTCCCATGACATTTTCAAACATGGATTAAGCAGCCAGTTTAAAGCCATGACTGACCGGCTGGGAAGATAGCTCAGGCTGTAAAGTACTTGCAGTGAAAACTTCAGGGGCTGAATTGGATCCCAGAGCCCAGCCTGGAAGCAAGGATTTGTAATCCCAGGACCTGAGAGGTGGAGACAGGGGGAGCCTGGGGCTCACTGGGCATAGCCTAGTCTACTTGGTGAACTGCAGGTCCATGGGAGACTCAGTCTTAAGAGACAAAGGTAAAGCTGGGAGTTGGTGGTTCTGTCCTTTAATCCCAGAGTCAGGTGGATCTCTGTGAGTTCAAGGCCAGCTTGGTCTACAGAGCAAGTTCCAGAATAGCCCGGACTACATGGAGAAACCCTTTCTTGAAAAAAACAAAACAGAACAAAACAAAAGACAAAGGCAAACTCAGTGATCTCAGTGAGTTAAAATGATGGTGACGATGATGATGGTGACGATGTGTAGTTGTGAGGAGACATGAAGAGGAGGATCTAGGGGGTAAGTATGATCAAAATCCGTTGTATACATGTATGAAATGCTTAAAGAATAAACAATATATTTTAAGACAAAACAATGAAAGTGAATGGCTCCTGGGGAATAGCATCTGAGATTAACTTCTGCCTGCCACACAAGAGCACACTCGCGCGCACACACACACACACACACACACACACACACACACGATTATGATGTAATATTGCAAAGCCAGCAAACTTTTTCTGTAAAAGATAAATAGAATTTTGGACTTCTTAGGCAATTTAGCCTCCTTGGTAATAGATAAACAAACACAAGGTGCTGACCACTTACAGAGACTTAGCGTTGGAAGTTGATGTAGTTTTCACTCGTCTGAAAGTATTATTGCCCTTTTGATTTTGTTTCAGCCATTTAAAGTTTAAAAACCAATTTGAGTTCACAAGAACACAATACGGGGCAGAGAGCCAACTCTGGCCTGTGGGTTGTAATTTGCCTACCTCTGCAAATTTTAATGAAAAAGACCAGGCTGCAAGATTGCATTTACTGTATGATTTTCAAGTAACACGAATCTTATACACAGAGAAAAAGCCGAGGGGCTTGTGCGACTGACACGAAGTTCTATGACCTGAGGTCCAACTCTGAGACCTATATGACAGAAAGGGAGACTGAGTCCTGTAAGTTGCTCTTTGGCATCCAATTCATAGGTGTTGGCTGGCATGTGATCACCCACAACAGCCAATAATAAATACATTAATTAATTAAAATATGGCATAGGTTGTTTTTATGGGGTTTTTTGTTTGTTTTGTTTTTGTTAGATAGATTCTTGCTTGGGAGCCCTAGCTATCCTGGAGGTCTGGATACCCCCCTGCCTCAGCCTTCTGAATGCCAGGATTACAGGAGTGTGCCATTGGGGCTGTTGTGACTAAGATTGTTGTTGACTTGCCTTTCTTTACTTTGAGTGGTCTGAAATTTTACCAATGGGAAGGGGCTGAAGAGATGGCTCAGTGGCTAAGAGCTCTTACTGATCTTCCAGAGGACCAGAGTTCAGTTCCCAGGATTTACAGAGTGGGTCACAACTACCTGTGACTCCAAATCTAAAGCATCTGATGCCGTCTTCTGGCCTCCAAGGGTGTCAGGAACACACATGGTACACTACACTCACATTAAAATAAAAGTAAATTTCAGATTTTTCTGAAGGTTATATTTTTACTGTAATACTGTTACATCTTACAAAAATAAAGAAGAAATGTGTCAGTGTTCATCCTTAGTGTAGATTCATGAAAAAGTAGAAGAGGGAGAAAGACACAATAACTCCCTTCTCATTGATTGGAACTGGAGTCTGTCTATCTAATCACTGTATATATTTCATTATTTCTATAATAAGAAATATGTTATAAGTCTATAAACATTGTATTATTTTGCATATATTTCATAACTCACTTACCTATTGATGCATGAAAGGGCCTCAAAGCAAAAGGTATGAGTCCACTGAGCACCCATCTTTTTGTTTGTTTGTTTTCCTGTTCCTCTTCCTGCTCCTCCTCTTTGCCCCTTCTTTAGCCCTAGCTGGCCTGAAACTCACAGCTCAATATGTAGGCCATCTTGCCTCTGCCTTCCGGGTGCTGGGATTGCTGGGATTAAAGGTATGTGCCACCCACCATGATTGGCTTTTTTTTTTTTTTTTTTTTTTTTAGATAGGATCAGCATCAGCTTAGAGGTATCTACATTTTCTGTCTTCATTCAACCAGTTCTGGGACTACAGGTATGCACCACCACCCGGGGCTCAGATCTAGGTTTCTAAATCCCTACTCTCTGTGGACTTCATGGTACCTATCTATAATCCTAGCATTGAGACAGAGGCAGGAGACTCCAAAATCCAAAACCAGCCTGAGTCACAGAGGAAGGTCCTGTCTCAAGATAACACATTTTTTATTAAGCAGAATCAGGGATCTCTGGAGAAGTACTCAGTTCTAAGCCTAAGCCCGGTAGGGGAATGCACAAGATGAGTCCAGAACATCCCGTATTAGAGGGAACAGTGGACACACAGCAAATGGAGACCCTGACAGCTGTCTTGAAAGGGCTTTCATTGGCCTGACTCAGGAACATTAACCGGGAATGGCCATCAACAGATGACAACGTAGGAATAAAATCGGAAAGAGTGAGTCCCCATCTTAAACTACTAAATTTAAAATGTTTAAAACGAACAAGAGTGTTTGGAAGATGGCCTAATGGTTTAGAGGCCTTGCCGTTCTAAAGAACTGGGGTTCAACTTCCAGCACCCACATAGTAACTCCTAGCCATCCACAACTCCACTTCCAGGGGATCGGACATTCTCATCTGACCTCCAGGCATCAGGGAAACGCGATGCACAAACACACAGGCGAACTATTCATACATGTAAAATAAGTAAACCTTAAAACCAAGTTTCAAAGAAGAGAGATGGCTATTTAAGTACAAAGGTTTTCTTAATTGCCAGGGGTAACTTTCCAGCAAAGAATCCTGGCAAGACATCACCTTAATTTAAAACAAAAGTGAACATTATCAGTAATGAGACCTGACAGATTTAAACCCAGGACCGCTGGATACCAAGCGCTAAGAAGGACTTCCGCGATAGTCCTGCCTTAGATGCATAGCCAGAAGCGAATCAAGACCGGCTCATCCTCCATAAATCAGCCGCCCAGGCCTGACCCTCCCGCGGCCCTGGCGCCCGACTGCTGCGGGCACGCCCCGGTTTATTCCTGCTGCCTCCCCGTGGTTGCTGCCAGGAGACTCAGGCGCCTTTCCCCGGGCGGAGGCTGGGCCACAGCGCAGCCATTATCCCGCAGTGGCTCCGGGGGAGCATCCTCCTGCCTGCGGTCCTCCAGGAGTCCAGAAAACAGTAACTAGACTTCTCTTTTCATTGCGGTGACATACATATCGATGTGTCTCTTCATAAAAATTTAACCTTTTGAAGCACAATTTAGCTAGGAGTGGCGGTATACACCTGTAATCCCAGCCCTCAACAGGAAGAGAATCAGGAGTTCAAGGCTATCCCTTCATTGAACAAGAAGTTCAAGTCCAGCCAGGGCTACGTTAAACCAGCAGTCAGTTCCTGCTCTCCCAGTCCCCTTTGCAGACACCACATGGGATTGTCTCTAACGACTTGCATATTCTGGATGTATCCCAAAGACAGAATTAAATACCAAACAGCGCTTTGTCACGAACTCTCTTCTGTTGGAACTCCAATGCCTGAAGGGAGTGAGGATATTCTAAAAGGTGTTTGGGTCTCTCATTCTGGCTATCTGGACTGTTGGAACTAAAAAGCCCTGGAAATTGGAATTCTGCCCAGCCCTCCTCCCCGGGGTTTCACATACTGGGAGATGGAAAAGGCTGAAGCCTGCTGCCAACCAAACACGGGGCTGGTCTCCATGAAATTGGAAGAGATTTTAATTGGAACCAAACAGTGATGGGTCAGTGATGGGCAGAACTTCACCTTGATTAGGATTGATTAATTATGTCTATCGATTGCCCTCAATTGAAACTATACTCCCGCTGGGGGGTGGTGGTACACGCCTTTAATCCCAGCACTTGGGAGGCAGAGGCAGGTGGATTTCTGAGTTCGAGGCCAGACTGGTCTACCAAGTGAGTTCCAGGACAGCCAAGGCTACACAGAGAAAGCCTGTCTGAAAAACAAAAAAACAAAAAACAAAACAAAACAAAAAAAAAAACAAAAAAACAAAAAAAACAAAAAAAACAAAAAAAAAAGAAGAAGAAGAAGAAGAAGAAGAAAGAAAGAAAGAAAGAAAGAAAGAAAGAAAGAAAGAAACTATACATGTTAAGACTGGAAAGATGGTTTTGGAAGGCCACCTTATCTCTTTGTACCTCAACCCAGCGTGGCTATAGTAAATAAATTATTTTTTTTCTGCTTTTCACTATTTATTGTCATCTTTTAATCAGCTTATCAAGGACAGAAGGCTGAGCCTGGCTTACTAGGGCTTCCAGGGACACAGGATCCCACCCTGAGTCAGGTAGCATTATCACCTACAGTGTCCCCAAACATCTTCCTGCCGAGATCCTTTTGTATTTTGTATATTAGTGTTTGCCTGTGCGTATGTATATGCACCACCTTTGTACCTAGTGCCTACGCAGGCTGGAGGAAGGCATTGGATACACTGGAACGAGACTCACTGATGACCGTAAGCTACCACATAGGGGTGGGAACTGAACCTGGGTCCTCTGCAAGAGTAGCAAATGCTTTTACCTTCTGGGACACCTCTCCAGTCCCATAATATTTTTTTCTAGTGATGCTGGGGATTGAACCAGGGGACTTGTGCCTGCTGGGTAAGTGCTCTGCACTAAGATCTAACCCCAGCTCCATGCCACAATTTTCTTGATCTATGAAACTGATCCTGCCCGAATTCCCAGGTGAGCCCCCAAACCCTGGCTGTCTGACCCAAGGGATGCCCTGTCATCTGATCATCTGAGGAAACATCTTGCCTGGACAGAACCTGAGTCATTTTTGGTTTGTTTGTTTTTGTTTTTTTGTTTCTTTGTTT
Organism: Arvicanthis niloticus; assembly: GCF_011762505.2. NCBI lineage: Eukaryota > Metazoa > Chordata > Mammalia > Rodentia > Muridae > Arvicanthis > Arvicanthis niloticus. The sequence goes on along the minus strand of NC_047662.1, from coordinate 25,139,580 downwards.
GATCTTTGGAGATTTTTTTTCCTAACTTGTGCCAGGCAAGATTTCACCATTAAGCTATACCCTTAGTCACCTATGGAAGAGATTTGATTTTTTTTTTTTCTGTCTCTGGTTCTGGGGAATCTGGGGCCTCTTGCATGCTAGACACCAGTCTACTGATTTCTACCTGAGTTTCTTTTTATTTTTTAATTTAGACTGAGTTGTTCAAGCTGGTCTTGGTCTCACTCTATAGCCCAGCAGGCTTTGATTCTCAGTCACCCTAGCCTCCCCAGTCTGTGTGACCAGGCCTGGCTCTCCCTGAAGGATTTTATGGGTTTTGTTTTGTTGAGACAGGGTCTCATTGTGTAGCTCTGACTGGCCTGGAACTCACAGAGATCCTCCTGTCTCTACCTCCCCAGTGCTGAGATCAAAGGTGTAGACCACCATCACCCAGCTTTGTTGTGGTTTTGTTTTCTTAGATGAGGTCTTATAATATCCCCCAGCTTGGCTCAGCACTCTCTATGCAGACCATGTTAGCTTCCCTGAGGGATTTTTTTCCTTTAACAATTATTTATTCATTTTGCCTATATGAGTACACCATATCTGTCTTCAGACACACCAGAAGAGGGCATCAGATCCCATTACAGATGGTTGTGAGCCACCATGTGGTTGCTGGGAATTGAACTCAGGACCTCTGGAAGAGCAGTCAGTGAGTGCTCTTAACCACTGAGCTATCTCTCCAGCCTGTCTCTAAAGAATTTTTAATAAGGAAAGGGCAGTGGTTAAGTCAGTCCTGAGTGAGTCATTTGGACTGGAGAAGAAGCTGGCCTCCTGAGAAAGTCAGGGAGACCTTCATATTTACATGAATGGACAGGTGCCAGTCAGGCCCATGACTGACAAGTGCAGCCTCAGCTCTTAGCTCTGGTGACCTACAGATCCTTTTCTAGGATACAAATAAAATGCTTATTTGTCTGAAATAGGTTCTAGTTACCCAGCCCAAGTTGGCCTCAAATTCATGATCTTCCAACCTAAACCTCCCAAGTGCTGGGATTACAAACATACATGCCACAATGGCTGATAAAGTCACACTTTTATTTTTCATTTGGTTTTTTAGATACAGCCTAGGCTGGAGAGAATTACAGGTATGACCACAATCCTTAACTTGAAATTACACATACTAGCTTGGAAATGTTGTGTGTCACTGCACCAGCATGGATGGCTCACAGCCATCCATAAATTCATGTTGTGGGGTATTCAGCAGAGAAAATTGTTCACACATGGATTTAAGCCAATAAAAAGTCTTAATTAACCATGTGTTTGGGACCCCAGTGTAGTCCTGAGCCGTTTTCTCAGTGTGAGCTTTTAAACACAAAAAACCACGTTGCCCATTGACATACTTTAGTTAACAAGAACACTTAGCCAGAAGCAGAACTATCAAGGCCAAAAAGCAAGGTTAGTCCATTTAGAGACTTTTTCAGAACTATGGTCTTTGATGGATTAGGCCTTTGTCTTCATTTTAGCAGGTGGTGCTGTCTATGTGCTGAGTTCAACAGTCTGGATGGTACTTCTGTTGTGTGCTGAGGTGTAGAGGCCTGTTACAGAACAACTACTCTCAGACCTTGGTTGTGCCCTACTTCCCCAAACGCTGCTGAAGTGTGGGGAGCCCACAGAAGGCGGCTATCATCCTTGCAGCCATCTTGAGCCATATACCCTGACAAGAGACTTGTTTACAACAGCCTACAACAGTTGAGCACACTCTGATAACATCTTGTTTTAGATACCCAGGCTCTTCCCTTGGGTGTGTGAGACTTAAAGGGGTGTGACTTAAAGGGGTGACTTAGAGATCAGATTTAGAGACAAGACTTAAAGGTGTGATTAAAAGGCGTGACTTAAAGGTGTGACGTAGAAGTGAGACATATAAAAGGCGAGAGGCAGAGAGAAGAAAGTACTTGTACTTGAGACTTGGAGCTGGAAATTTGGAACTGGGAAAGAGACTAGCAACTAGGAACAGGAATAAGGACTTGAGACGACTTATTACAGCTGGTACTAGGAACTAGGGACTTGGAGAGAAGAAGAGAGACTGAAGAATAAATGGGATTGAATCACACTCAGTCTGGTCTCCATTCTTCACGTCCATCCTCACTCTCTCTCTTGCTGAACCCCAACCTGTGGACCGGAGCAGCTTGGGGCAGTGCGGGCCCTAACAATTTAGCCCCCAAGGCCTTTGGCAGTTCGGGTTCCAACATTGATAGAGCAGTCGGAGACACTGAAGTATTAGTTTTGACAGCAACAACTGTCTGAGACCCACCTACTTAAGATTTCAAGGGTCTGTTTTTGAAGCCAAAGGTGTTCTAATCAAAATAGATGCATGGCGGCACATACCTTTAATTCCAGCTTTAGGAAAGCAGAAATAGGCAAATATCTGTGGGTTCAAAACCAGCTTGGTCTACATGGTGAGATCCAGAATAGTTGGGGCTATATAGAGAGACCCTTGTCTCAAACCCCACTCCATCCAAACCATCACCAGCAAAACCCCTGATGCTCTGGCATCCCTTTGGGGTGTTTACAGTTAAACTGAAGGTGCCTGGAAAAACAGATCCTGAGTCTGGTGGTGTAGTTTTGTTGATAGACTGTTTACCTAGCATGAACTCTGACACCCTGGCTAGCTCCTCAACAGTGAATGAGCTGGGCATTGGTGGCAAACACCTGCAATTTCAGCACTCAGCAGATGAATACAAGGACTAGTAGATTTAGGTCATCAGCTACAGGTCAGCCAGGGCTATAGGAGACCCGATCTTAAGACGATGTAGAACTTAGCCGCCTCTATCATTAGGGCATCAGCCAGTTAAGCTCTCTGCCACTGCCTGCAAGTCAGAGATACCAGGAATGACACTGAGGTGACTGGCACTGTGGCAGACAGGTACTGCCCTGTCCTCTCTCCTCCTGCCTCAGTGAAAAGCAGTACAGTTTGAGCTCGTGATACTTCCCACATCCTGGGTTATGCTCTCTGTACTTCTGCCAGTGTCTCTCACTCTGAGGACCCAGGCATATTTCCTTGGAATAGATCAAAAGGACCATCTTTATCTTAGCCAGATCCTCCGAGCCACTTCCCCCTAAGTTTCCTACGGATCTACCATGTTCCTCTACTGACCGACTCTCATGCACACCACTCCCAATAAATCCCAGTGATACTCACAGATTGCTGGAGGAAGAACAACAGATCTACAGTCCTGTCCAGGACTTTGCAGAATAGATCACAGGGAGGCAAACTCTGTAATGTAACGTTTTAGTGAACGATGTATTTCTTATATTGCTATAACAGAACACCATGACCTAGGCAACTCCTAGAAGAAAGAGTTCATTTGGAAGTTTCCAGGGAGTTAGAGTCCATAGTGGGTGGAGCAAAGGCATGGTAGCAGAAGCAGGAATTTGAGGGATCACATCTTGAACCACAAGCCTAGAGCAGAGCGAGGGAACTAGAAACTATGTGGTAAGTCTTAAAACTCTCAAAGCTTTCTCTAGTGACCTATTTCCTCCTCACCTCCTAAACCTACCCAAATAAGGACACTAACTGGGAACCTAGTATTCAAATGCTGGAGACTTGGGGGGGGGGGGCATCTCATTCAGAACTATGACAAACATCTTAGGCTTTGCAGATAAAAGGTGCCTGTCACAAGCACTGAACTTTGCCACTGCAATGAAGAGCAGGCATTCATGCCGGGCGGTGGTGGTGCACGCCTTTAATCCCAGCACTTGGGAGGCAGAGGCAGGCAGATTTCCGAGTTCAAGGCCAGCCTGGTCTACAGAGTGAGTTCCAGGACAGCCAGGACTACACAGAGAAACCCTGTCTCGAAAAAACAAAACAAACAAACAAACAAAAAAACCAAAACAAAAAAAGAAAGAAAGAAAGAAAGAAAAGAAAAGCAGGCATTCGGAACACAGAATGGAACAGATGAGCCTTTGTTGCAATAAAACTTTATTTACAAAAACCAGGAAGTTCAGAGGCAGGTGGATCTCTGAGTTCGAGGCCAGCCTAGTCTACCAAGTGAGTTCCAGGACAGCCAGGACTACACAGAGAAACCCTGTCTTGAAAAACAAAACAAAACAAAACAAAAACAAACAAACAAAAAACCAGGAAGTAAGCAAGAAGTGGCCTAACCCTTGTGCCACTAGTAAGAAAGTAACAGTTAATTTTTTTTCCCTTTTTATGCTAAATGAAGCTAATGAGCTTTGAGACAGATGGAAAGAGTATTTAACATTAACAGTTCTATATTGTTATGTGGAATCTTTGAAAAAAATCCATAGGCTATAAATGTTTTTCTCAAGAGCAGGCAGCAAGCCCAGCTAATCTTAAATAAACGCAGTTTCAACCATTTTAAAAAATGTAAAATTATATCAATATATCGCTGAAACTGGACCAACTTTCTGACTTCAAATGAGAAATATTTAAAAATGTTGTTCCGCTGAAATCATTTTAAAACACAAATATGCACATATGTTTTTAAAACATTAAGATAAAATGCTAAGACAGCAGAAATAAGTAAATTTCAGGTTATATGGGTTATATTCACTCATTTATTACTTTACTATCTCTTGGTTTTTGTTCTTTATATGTGAGCGTGTGTGTGAGCACACACACACACACACACACACACACACACACACACACACAGACAACATACAACTGGACACCACTAGACCAGAGGAACAGACCTGGCTTGAACATAAAGGCCAATCCAGTCCCCAAAGTTCCTCATTTTGAGGGGAGGAAGGATTGTGTCTTAGGGTTTCATTATTGTGAACAGACACCATGACCAATGCAACTCTTATAAAGGCAAACATTTAATTGAGGCTGGCTTACAGGTTCAAAGGTTCTGTCCATGATCATCATGGTAGGAAGCATGGCATCATACAGGCAGACTTGGGGCTGAAGGAACCAAGACTTCTACATCTTGATCCGTAGGCAGCCAGAAGAAAACTGGCTCTTCTGCACTGGGAGGAGCTTGAGCACCAGGAGCCCTTAAAGCCCAGCTGCACAGTGACACACTTCCTCCAACAAGGCCACACCCACTCCAACAAGGCCACACCCACTCCAACAAGGCCACACCTCCTAATAGTGTCACTTCCCATGGGCCAAGCATGTTCAAACCACCACAGCTTGAGACAGGGTCTTGCTATGTAGCTCTGTCTGGCCTCAAATTTATGGTGCTTTCTCACACCTATCTCCCACATGGTAGGATCTCGGGCATGAGAAGCCATGTTGGTTGATGACAGGCATGAAAAGCCATGTTAGTTGCTTCCCACCTTTCAAAAGTACGATCAGTTGCTGTTTTGTTCATGGTCAAGATTAATACCAATTTTGAATTTTCCCCTTCCTTCTATTTTTTTTTTTTTTTTTTTTTTTTTTTGAGACATGATCTCTCTACATAGCCCTGACTGGCCTGAAACTCACCCAAATCTGCCTGCTTCTGCTTCCTGACTGCTGGGACTAAAATGTGCTACCACCCTTTATTCTCTTGCTTTTATTTGAAAAAAAAAGAAAGAAAAAAAAACTTAACCATTTTGACAAATGCCTGTGTAAGATAAAGTAAGGCCACTTGGAAACTTGGTGACCAAAAATAAAGTCAGACTTTACTAGGGAAAGTGTGTGGATTTAGAACTCAGAGCCGAGACTGGCTGCAAACCCTGTGATGTTTGTGGCATTTGCCAGCTTCTTTTTTTTATTATTTTTTTAAATTATTTTTAGTGTGTAGGTGTTTTGATGTACATGTGTCTTTACACTTGGTGCTTGGTTCCTACAGAGGCCAGAAGAAGTGATCAGCTACCTTAGAACTGGAGTCATAGACTGTGGTGAGCCATCATGTGAGTTCTGGGAATCGAACCAGGGTCTTCTGCAAGAGCAGCCCCTGTTCTTAACTATGTAGCCAACGCTCCAAGCCCTATGTTTCTTTCAAGCAGTGGTCAGTCTTTCTACACTGAATCTAATATGTCTTAGCTTGGAATACTCTGCCCAGAAACCATCTCATGCAATCAAAAAGCTGTCCCTTATGGCCCTCATGCCTCACTGGACAACGACAGGAGGACTGGAGCCATTACAAGGTCCCCTTTAATTACTGGAGGTCAGGCCTCTATCCCCGCCTTGGCAAGATTAGAATCGCCACAGCCCTTCTATAATTGGAAAAGGGAGGAGATGTCAGGGGCAGCCCTGCTTATACACTGAAGACCTAAAATAAGCCATAAGCCTAAAATCAGCAATAGGCCTGACATACATGCCTGCTAACACAAAGTCTTGGGTCACTATGGAAAAACACTGAAACAGATGTCTATAAACTATTGTAAACAGGCAGCTTTTGTGGAAATCTACCAGCTTGAGTAGTTATAGACCTTGTAAATAGGCAGCCTTGGAGGATAGTACCAACTTAGATAAGGACAAGTGAAGCATAGACAGAGTCATAGTGACCTGACCCCTGAACCTTCACCCAGCTGATACTCTGTTCTGAAAGATATCTGTACTCCACCTGAACATCTATGCTCCTGTGTCATCCCCTTCCCCACATCCTGCATATTCGTGTTTATAACCCCTGTGTTAAAAAGTAAAAATTATGATTTGATAATAAGAAAAAAAAAGAAATGAAAAGAAAAGAATAACACACAGTGTCCCCCTGGCTGTGCTGACTTAGCGTCTGACAATCCATTTTCTTGTTCTCAGAAATACTTTGAATTATAAAATGTTATTGTGGTTTTTGTTAGTATGCTGGGTAAAATAATTTTTATTGATTTCATTTTAAATTTCAAAGTTTGTAGTGAGTTAAAATGTCCTTCAACATAATTATAGGTCATATTTATTTTCATATTGTAAAATGCAAGTTAATCTGTTGAACATTTTTTTAAAAATGGATTCCTTTTTGAGAATTTCATATATGAGCACTGTATTTACATAATTTTTTCTTTCTCTCCTTCCTCCCACTCTCCCCAATCCCAATACTTTTCAAATATATCTTATTTAATTATTGTTCATATATGTATGTATATATGTATACATGTATAAGTATGTATGTATATACAAATACTGATAAATAAAGTGTTTTGGGAAAAAAAAAAAGAAAATGGGCTGCGTAAGCCATAGGAACAAGCCTGTAGTAAAGAGCATTTTTCCATGGCTTCTTCATCAGCTCCTACCTCCAGGTTCCCCTGTTCTGGTTCGAGTTGCTGCCTCTGCTTCTCTCAGTTGGCTGTGATTTTGGATATGTAAGCCAAATAAATCCTTTCCTCCAAATAAAAAAAAAAAAAAAAAAAGAGTACACACGTGAAATCTTTGCTGTCTTTTCCTTCAATATCAATTCTGTTATATAGTTAGCACAAAAAAAAAAAAATAGAAAACAACCCTTTTAAACAAAGAATCTGCTATTTCTTCAGATTTCCAAGATAGTTAAGCCTGGGCACTTTTGCAATGAAATAATAAAAGCCAAAAGAAATATTTCATTTAATACTTCAGAGGACATTGTAAACACTTTAGCATATTTTCAGCTTCTTTTAGATACAGATAAAATAAGTGAAGTAAGGTACATTTCACTTCTCAAATGTCCTTCATTATTCTTTTCCATATTCTTGTATTCAAGTTGTTACTTGCGGGCCATGCTTAGCCACACCTGCATGGCAATTAGCACCCAAGAAGAGTATTAGTGTTATTACTTCTATGATTGTTGTCTTATTTATGTCCAGTGAACAAGACATAAATTATCAAACAAAAAAGCCAGTATAAAGTTTGAGAAATAATTAAGTTGGAATAGTTCTGGATGAAGATGTATGTTTTTATTACTGGACAAAATCATGTGAACATATAGTTACTTAGTGATGCTATAGGTTATTTATAATCTATGACTAAGTTTAATAAAAAAAACCCACACACATCAAAAATGAGTTAAGAGACATTGTTGTATGAATATCAGAATCAGTTTTGGTATGAAATAAATGACTCTTCTGTATGCAAAAACTTTCAAAATAATGCTTGTACTTTAAAATTTTTATTTTTACTTTTAAAAATTATTTCTATCTAGGGATACATATATATGTATATGTATACATATATATATATGTATATATATATATATATATATATATATATATATATATATAATAGTCTATGCTTCTAAATTAGTAATTTAAGACTGTTAATACTTACAATGATTATGTAAAAAAAAGCTGTCTCTAACTTCATGGACAAAGAGGTGGGAGGTAACATTTTAACAGAGACTGCTTCTGTTTAGAACTCTGTTTCATAGTTCTACAAGCCCTAATTAATATGTTTTTTTTTTTTTTTTTTTGGTTTTCGAGACAGGGTTTCTCCGTGTAGCCCTTGGCTGTCCTGGAACTCACTCTGTAGACCAGGCTGGCCTTGAACTCAGAAATCCTCCTGCCTCTGCCTCCCAAGTGCTGGGATTAAAGGCGTGCGCCACCACTGCCCGGCATGTTTTTCTTACTAAAAGTTGCTTTGATCATGGTTTCTCTTCACAGCCATGAAACCCTATCACAGAGGTTGGTACCAGAACTGGGCTATTGCTGTGATAGGCTAGACCACACTTTTATTTGGAGAAATAAAGACTTTGGAATTTTGAATTTAAAAAGATGTTGAATGCTTTAAGTGAGCCTTAGTGGGCCATACTAGTAAGTCTTTAGTTTGTGGACTAAAAAATTTCATTAATGTATTTACACATATATGCATATTTTTGCCTGCCTGCATGCCTGTGCACTACATGTGTGCCTGGTACCTACAGAAGCCAGCAGAGGACATTAGATTTCTTGGAACTGGAACCACAAATGGTTGAGAACAGCCATGTAGACACTGGAAGTGGAACCTGGGTCCTCTGGAAGAACAGCTGGTGTTCTTAGTTCTTAACTACTGAATCATTTCTCTAGCCCCAAGACTTTACCAAAAGGTTTTATTTTATGTTATTTATTTATTTTTTGTTTTTGCTTTTTGTTTTTTGAGACAGGGTTTCTTTGTATAGCCCTGGCTGTCCTGGAACTTACTCAGTAGACAAAGCTGGCCTCAAACTCAGAGATCCCCCTGCCTCTGCCTCCCGAATGCTAGGATTAAAGGCATGCATCACCAATGCCCAGCGAAGATTTTGTTTTTAGGTGTGTGTATAGATAAAGATAAAGATAGAGATAGTTGTGTATATGGATATACATATATATATACACGTGTGTGTGTGTGTGTGTGTGTGTGTGTGTATCACCTGCCTATAGTGCCTGAAGATGCCAGAAGAGGGAGTCACACTCGTGGAACTGGAGTTACAGATGGTTTTGAGCTGTCATGGTTGCTAGGAACTGAACACAGTAAAGTGCTCTTAACTCAAGTAACATAATGTAACATAATTAAGGATGACCTTAAACTTCTGACCTTCCTGCCTCTATCTCCCAGTTTATGAGAAGCAAGGAATCAAACTCAGGGCTTCATGCCTACTACCAACTGAGCTATAGCCTCAGCCCTGGAAAAGGAATTTCAAGAAAATGGTGAATATTTTTACTTTTAAAAGTTTTTTGTTTGGTTGGTTGTCGTTGTTGTTGGCTTTTTACTGATTTTTTTTTAAAGATAGGATTTCTCTATATAAGTATGGATGTCCTGGAACTCACTCTATAGACCATTCTGACCTTGAACTCACAAAGACCCACGTGCCTTCCACCCCTTCCCCCCGCCCCCGCCCCAAGTGCTGGGGTTAAAGGCATGTGCAGCCACTGCCTGGCACTTTTGAAAGTTTGTACAAATAAAATGAATAGATTAAGATTATACATCATACATATCTAATAACTAGACAGTGGAAATTTCAATTTACATTATTTGTGGGTATGTTTATGGTGGTGGAGTTAACAAAGCTGAGATAGATTATTATAGGGCAAAAAAATTAAATTAATTTCCCCTACACTCAACTTGTGGCTTCCCCTCTCGCTGTCTAAGCATGACAAGAATGCAGGCCATGGCCACACAAAGCATACTTTATCATACAGGCCCAAGCAGCATTTTGGTCTGATAGGTGACCACAGAAACAAACGCTACCTGCCTTTGTTTCTGCCTGCCCAGACCTGTTTCTTATCAGCATAACCCTCTCGGGGCCTATTTCTGAGCTAACCCAGCAGTTGGGGAGCAAGAAACTTCATTCCATGTCTCTATAAAGCAGAACTTGCTTCAGGTCCTTCCTAACCTTGAAATCCTTTGAAATTCCTGTCCTAGAGCTACCTGATTTCTGGGCATTGAACTAGCTCACATAGGTAGCCAGACCCCAGTCCAGAGGTTACCAGCTTTTCCCAATTTGTCACAGTAATAATATTTTCTTTTTTACCATACAACCCCAACCAAAAAATAGTTATTTGATGTTGATTTAAATTCAACTTTAATTGACGAATGATTTTTTAAAAACAAGAAATGATTTTACTATAGTCTTTTTTTAAACAGTTTCCTGTGTAGATGCTGATGTGTTTTGTTGTTGTTTAATATTTATTTATTTATTTTATGTATATGAGTGCACTGTAGCTGTCTTCAGACACACCAGCAGAGGGCATCAGATCCCATTACAGATGGTTGTGAGCTACCATGTGGTTGCTGGGAATTGAATTCAGGACCTCTGGAAGAGCAGTCAGAGCTGAGCCATCTCTCCAGACTCAGATGCTGGAGATGGTTTTTTTTTTTTTTTTAAGTGCTAAATATATCTGAAAGCTTGCAGTGCTGCCATGTTTCCCTCACCCTAGGCTAGTTTTCAACAATATGCAGCTGAAGATGACCTTGAACTCCTGATCATCCTGCCTTCAACTCCCAAGTGCCACGGCATCTAGAATAGGTGGTGCTAAGGACCATGCTATCCACTGGGCTACACCTCTAGCCCTGGAGTGTGCATACCATGTTTACCTATCTAAAGAAAACAAGTGATTAAAACACTGCCCGTGTCCACCGCCACCATGGTCAGGCAAGGCAAGAAGTTTCCGAAATGATTTAAACTGCTTATATGCAGAAGATCACCAGAAGGGGTCCCAGTAACAGCAGACAAGAACACCTTTGCCAAGGCTGGACGCCTGGGTGAGGGCTCCCACCTGCATGCCCTCAGCGCCTCCAGCTGTCATCCATAACTACTCTAATTCTTGTCCCCCTGATAGCAAGGTCCCTAAAATCAGGGATTGTGCTGGGTCACTGAAAAGCCAGAGTCTGGCCTATAGTAAGAACTTCATTAATAATTGCTGGTGACTATTGAATAAATAAGGAGTTCTCCTCATTCCTGATGTACCAGGAGCAACTGAAGCAGGCCAGGGGACTCACGCACTTCATGACTCCAACCATGACACATAGTGTTTGTTGGTTACTGGGTGAGCACAGGTTCACTTCAAACCACGATAGCCAGTGAGCCATCTCTCTAGGCCCCTGATACAAGACATTAAAAATTTTTTTTATTTATGTATTATAACACATATAATTGTATATGTATTATGTATGGGTGCTTTGTCTCCATATACAACTGCACACCAGAAGATGGTATCAGACAGTTGTGAGCTGCCATGTAGGTTCTGGGAATTGAACTCAGAACCTTTGAAAGAACAGAGAGTTCTCTTTTTAAATTTTTTTTCATATATATTTTTTACACACACACACATATGGATAGATATAATTTATTTGTTTTATGTATATGAGTACACTACATGTAGCTGTCTTCAGACACACCAGAAGAGGGCATTAGATCCCATTACAGATGGTTGTGAGCCACCATGTGGTTGCTGGGAATTGAACTCAGGACCTCTGGAAGAGCAGCCAGTTCTCCCAACCACTGAGCCACCTCTCCAGCCATTTTATTTTATTTTATTTTATTTTATTTTATTTTATTTTATTTTATTTTATGTGTACAGTGTTTTGCCTATGTGGATATCTGTGTGCCTGGTGCCCACAGACATCAGAAGAAGGAATCAGACTCCCTGGAACTGGAATTACTGATAGTTGTGAGCCGCCATCTTGTGGATCGGAGGAATCAAACCACATCCTCAAGAGCACTGAGTGCTCTTAACCGCTGCTCCATCTCCCCAGCCCCATGACGTATTTCTTAAAGAATTGTTTTCATTTCATTCTGTTTCATTGATCATGTTTCCTCCTCCTCCAATTCCTCAAAGATTCTCCCCACTTTCCTACCACCAACTTTCCGTTCTTTTCTGCCTCTCTGTTAAAATACAATAACAAATAAAATTCAAAATAAAGCAAAACAAGAAACATAGCAACAAGACAAAGCCAAAACTTCCCACAAAAACCCCCAAACGGGACTGGGTCTGGTGGCTCGCGCTTTTAATTCCAGCATTCAGGAATCCCAGGTAGAAGCAGAAGCCAGCAAATCTCTATGAGTTTGAGGCCAGCCAGGTCTACATAGTGAGTTACAGGACAGCCAGGACTGTGTAGACAGATCCTGTCTAGAAGAAAAAAAAAAAAAAAAAAAAAAACGGAAATAAAAAATAAAGAAACAAAAGAATAACAAGAAAAAAGTGCCCATACAAAGCAAAATGAGACAAAAAGTCTACAAAGATACCAGTGGGCTTGTTTTGTGTTGGCCAGCTAGCTGTGCCTGGGGTAGGGCCCTGCTCTGAGATGTGGCAATATACCCAGGGAGACGCCACTGAAGAAAACTGATTTGTCCTTTACCAGCAGATCTCAGTTTCAGATAGTATCTTGCTTAGGGGTGGGAGCCTGTAGCCACTTGTCTCTTTCAGTGCTGTTATCTGATTAGCTTGAACCTGGGCAGCCCCTGTGGGTGCCACCACTGTCTCTGTGAATTCATATGTACATCAGTCTTGTTGTGTCTGGAAGATGCTGTTTCCTCACGCTCATCCATCACCTGGGTCTCTTACAGTCTTTCTACCTCGCCTTCCAGAGATTCCCGAGCATTGCACGTTGCGTGGAGGTTTTAATGAAGACATTCCATTTGGGACTGAGTGCTCCAAAATGTCTCCCACCCTTCACATTGTCCAGTTGTAGGTCTCTGTGTTAGACTACGACAAGAAGCCTTTCTGATGAGGACTGAGTTAGGAACTGATTTATTAGTACGGCGTGATGTCATTAGGGGTCATTTATTGCTATGTTCCTTTAGCAGAATAATAGTATTAGGTTTTCCCCTAGGTCGGTGACCGACCTAATCTCAGGTTCTTGGTCACTTCACAGGCGTGGGTTCTATCTCTTTGAGTGGGCCTTAAATCCCATCAGACAGTGGTTGGTTACTTCTGTAACCTTTGTGCCACCTTGCATCAGTGTACCTTGTAGGCTGGTCACTGCTGTAGGTTGCAGGGTTTGTAGCTGGGAGATATTAATGATTCCTTTCTCCTCTGTTAGCATGCGAGAGCACCTTCAAGTACCATGAACACTATAGAGATCTGCCTACCTCTGAATTAAAGGCGGGTACCTTTAAGTGTATCAGGCATCAGAGTCATTTGTTAATTACAAATCACAAATATCATTTCCACTCCTTCTCAACCCTTGAGAAGAGCATTCCCACCCTTCAAGAGAACTAGCTTCATAACTATACATTTCAAGTTTGTATCTTGGACTGATCCATACACTGTATCTAATATGAGATTAAAATATCTTTTGGTGAACTTGGACTGAATGTGCCAGAAAGAAGCAATAATATAAATCAATCATGTATGGTCAATGTTGAGCCCAATTGCAAACTTACTTATAAAAATGTCACCACAGACAGCCAAGGCTATACAGAGAAGCTGTCTTGAAAAAAAAAAAGTCACCGTTGGCTGCAGGTGTGACCTGCTTAGCATGTGTGAGGCCCTAGTTTCAATCCCCAGCACCTACCCCTAATATATTTTAAACTATTAACACCATGAGTTAAACCTTGAAGATACTGGGATAATTATTGACCATCACATGTGAAAGCACATTTAAAAGAGGACCAGTTCATGATCTGACAAAGAAGTAACTCTTTTTAAAAATAACAGAATACAGCAACCCAGTTAATATAATGTACATTGTCAAACTCCTAATAGTCACCTAGGAATGAACAATTTGAGACATAACAGTATTAACACAATACACACTCTGGGCTTCACAGCTGCCTTCCTCCCAAGATCCCGATCATTTAACAGAAACAGCCATGTCAGCACCCAGGAGGCAGAGACAGACAGGTCTCTCTGGGTTTGAGGTTAGCCTGGTTAATACTGAGTCCCGGCTGAGGTGAGGCAAACAGCGAGGCCCTGTCTTAAAACTATAAACAGAAACAAACAAAAAGAAATCAGAGCCAGGAGTGAGTAATCCTGGACATGTAAACCAGAGTCAGAGTCAATTTCTTTTTTTCAGGTTTTGCTCTTAGATTTTCATATCCTGGGTGTGAGGGTTTGCATGAGTGCAGGTGTCCACTGAGGCCAGAGGCATCAGATGTTCCAGGGCTGCAGTTACAAGCATCTGGGATACTGGGAACGGAATGCAGGTCCTCTGTAAGAGCAATAGGAGTTCTTAACCACTAAGCCATTAGGAAGTAGACATTTCTGGTTGTATCATGTGATGCAGACACACGTGATGTTTTGCTCAGGCAAGACCCATGAGGGGACACATGATATTTGGAGAGAATATAAATAGCACTCAATGGAAGTGACAAGGTGCTTGCATAGCTGTGCAACCCTTGCTTGGTCTTTCGTCCTCACTGATCTTCCCTTCGTTGAGAGAAGCATGGCATGCCGGCTGGTCGTGGTCACTCCCAATGACTGCTGCCGATTCGGCGGAGGCCTGGCAGTTTCTGCTGGATCGTGCCACCGCTGACACTTTTGGATTGGACTGTTGGCATCCTAACAATTGAAGTTGGAATCACCTGAAAGAACTACTTCTAGGTTTTTGTTTGTTTGTTTTTGTTTTTTTTCGAGACAGGGTTTCTCTGTGTAGCCCTGGTTGTCCTGGAACTCACTCTGTAGACCAGGCTGGCCTCAAACTCAGAAATCCTCCTGCCTCTGCCTCCCAAGTGCTGGGATTAAAGGCGTGCGCCACCACTGCCCAGCAAGAACTACTTCTAAACAGGCACATCCCCTCCCCACTTGTCTTACACCTTCTTTATTTCTACCTTTGGTGGGCTAGAAGGGGAGGCGACACATTTGAGAACCCTTTTTAAAGTCGGTTTTGAAAAATCTAAGCCTACTTACACCATCTCTCTAAGCCTCTCATTTTTATTTTAGTTTGTTGACACAGGCCCTAGCTGGCCTGGAACTTGTTATGTAAACGACGCTGGCTTTTAGCTCACAGAGATCCTCCTGCTTCTGCTCTGGAGTGCTGGGATCAAAGGTGTGCATCATCACACCCCTCCACTATAACTTAAGTGTCCCACCCTGGCCTTGACCTTGTCACACACCTACATCAGGCAATGGGCAAGCTATGAAACATCTGGACTCAGAACCCGAACACAAAATTAAAACCATTCAAAATCCCACTTTATATCTAGACTGTCTCAACCTTGGTACTATTGTTTCTAAATGTTTTACATTTATGTATTTATTTTTGTGACAGGGTCTCACTGTGTATCTCTAGCTTGTTTGGAGATAGCTATGTAGACCAGGCTGGATATATACCAGGCTGGCCTCCAACTCAGATCAGAGATCTGCTCGTCTCTATCTTCTGGGTGCTGGGATTAAAGCACATGCCACTACACCCAATCCATACTGATATATTCTTTTTGAAGATTTATTTATTTTATGAATGTGAGTACGCTGTTGCTCTCTTCAGACATACCAGCAGAGGGCATCAGATCTTATTACAGATGGTTGTGAGCCACCATGTGGTTGCTGGGAATTGAACTCAGGACCTCTGGAAGAACAGCCAGTGCTCTTAACTGCTGAGCCATCTTTCCAACTCTCCCTACTGACATTTTAAAGTAGATAATCCTTTTCTTCTGCGACATTCTCCTATGGAAGGTGGCTCAGCAGCATTTCTGGCCTAAACCTAAATTGGACACAAGAAGTTCCCTGTCGATGCTTCTAACAAGCAAATGTGACTCTAGACAAGGCCACATTTTCTGTATAGGACAATACTATATCCAGCTGAGAAGCACTGTCTAGTGGGAAACCTCTGTATGGATTTTTTTTTTTTTAAACAGAGACATGAAGAGGTCACCAGACAGAAATAAATTAAATAAACAGTAAAGATATCAAATATAGCTCTAGTACCATGATAAATTCATACATCCACTTAATTTTCTTTTTGTTAGGCTCTGTCTTGGTTTATTCTTTGATTTTTTTTTTCATTTTAGATTTATGCATTTTATGTATAAGAGTAAACTGTAGCTGTCTTCAGACACAGCAGAAGAGGGCTTCAGATCCCATTACAGATGGTTGTGAACCACCATGTGGTTGCTGGGAATTGAACTCAGGACCTCTGGAAGAGCAGTCAGTGCTCCTAACCTCTGAGCCATCTCTCCAGTCTCTTCCTTATTCTTTTTTTTTTTTTTTTTTTTTTTTTTTTTTTTTTTTTTTTTTTTTTGAGACAGGGTTTCTCTGTGTAGTCCTGGCTGTCCTGGAACTCACTCTGTAGACCAGGCTTATTCTTTGTTTTTAAAGACAGCATCTTGCTATCTACTCTGCAGCTTTGGCTGGCCTCAAACTAGCAGCAATCCTCCTCAGTCCTTCTGCCTCCTCAGGACTAGGTCCCAAATGTACGCCAACATGTCCCACTGCAAATAGCAGACAATACTTTTTCCCCAGGCAAGAAAAGTATTTCTGGACCTTGATAGCAGTCAGTTCAGAACTCTTTATCTAGTTGGTTCATTTGTTTTGCAATGCTGAGGACCAAGGACCGAATCCATGACCTGGAGTTGCAAGGAAAGTGCTGGAGCACTGAACACCTCCCTGGCTTTATTCAGTCTGCTCTCTCTCTCTTTCCTTTCTTCTCTCTCTCTCTCTCTCTCTCTCTCTCTCTCTCTCTCTCTCTCTCTCTCTCTCTCTCCAGGGTTTCTGTATAACCCTGGATGTTCTGGAACTCACTCGGTAAATCAGACTGGCTTTGAATTCGAACTCAGAGATCCTCCTGAGTATGCCTCTGGAGTGCTGGGGATTAAAGGAGTTCACCCTTCCACCCAGCTATCTATCTATCTATCTATCTATCTATCTATCTATCTACTTGGGATAATGACACGTGGCTTAAAAAAGTTCAATACTTCAATTTATTTCAAAACTTTTTATTTCTTTGTTTTGTTTTTTGTTGTTTTCTTTTTTGAGGCAGAGACTCACTATATATCAATAACTGACCCAGAACTCTCTATAGAGACCAGGCTGGCCTTGAACTCACAGAGATCTGCCTGCCTCTGTGTCCTGAGTGAGGGATTAATCAAGGCATATGCCATGTGGCCTGTGTGGTATCCGTCTTTATATAATGTGGCTCAAACCACACCTGAGATGGTCCATGCTTTTTTCAAGGAAACAAAGCCACTAACAGGGTGTGGGCATCACAGCAATGTAAAGGTGTCATCAGAGTTTCAGGTGCAGTCCTAAGACTACTGAAGTACAAATGAAATACCTTTCCAGGGGTGGGGTCTAAGTCAGTAAGAGAGTACTTGCCCAGTGTGGACAAGGTCCAGGATACACCACCTATTACTGAGAAAACCAATGAAACCAAAAGATTTTGCTTTTTTTTTTTTAAGTTGACAATTTTTAAATAATTTATCTTATTTTAATTTATGTGCACTGGTTTGAGGGTATCAGATTTTCTGGAACTGAAGTTAGAGACAGTTGTTAGCTACCACATGGTTGCTGGGAATTGAACCCAGGTCCTCTCGAAGAATAGCCAGTGCTCTCAACCACTGAGCCACCTCTCTAGCCCCTTTGCCCACTTTCCACTCCTCCTTCTCCCCTTCCTTCAATGGCTTTTTTAAAAATTATTATAGACAACACAAAATTAGGTATCTAATTTATTGCAGTGCCAGAGATCGGACCCAGGGCCTTCCTAATGACAATGAGCTGCACCTCCAGTTCTGCCAGGAAAGGTTATGCACATTTTAAATTCCAGCCCTTGGGAGGTGATGGCAGTCAGAACTTCAGGAGTATGAGGCCAGCCTGGTCTACATAGTGGGTTCCACAGCAACCAAGGCTATACAGAGAAACCCTGTCTCAGAATATAGACAGACAAACAAAAGCTTTAACTCGTCAATAACAAGACAATACATAAATGTCAGCTGACAAATGCTTCTCACTAGGTATTGATTAAGAGACAGAGAGTGATTTCACTGCTTTTTTGAAACTGTATTAAAATTAAAGGAAGACTGGGATTTCTTTTAAAGTCCACTTTGGGTCCTTTAACGTAAGAAAAGTCTGTGAAAGTCCCTTCTAGTGCACCTGCCATCCGTGGTCTTTCCTGTCCTTTGATACTTTTGTGACTTGGCTGCAGAGTGGCTTAAAACCTGTTCTAGCCAGCTCCTTCCTTCTGGAAGGTCTTCTAAGATTGATTGGTTTATTTTATGTACATGAGTACACTGTAGCTGTCTTCAGACACACCAGAAGAGGGCATCAGATCCCATTACAGATGGTTGTGAGCCACCATGTGGTTGCTGAGAATCTCGAACTCAGGACCTCTGGAAGAGCAGTCCGTGCTTTTTTTTTTTTTTTTTTTTTTTTTTTTTTTTGTTGTTGTTGTTGTTGTTTTGTTTTTCGAGACAGGGTTTCTCTGTGTAGCCCCGGCTGTCCTGGAACTCACTCTGTAGACCAGGCTGGCCTCGAACTCAGAAATCTGCCTGCCTCTGTCTCCCAAGTGCTGGGATTAAAGGTGTGTGCCACCACTGCCCGGCCAGTCAGTGCTCTTAAGCACTGAGTCATCTCTCTCCAGCCCTAGACGGTTTTCTAAAGCCTGAATGTTACTTAGGCATGCTCGCCACCCTCCAACCCCCAGCTCAAGTCTGTGCATAAACTAGGTGACAGGGTGTCAGCGGGACATGTATGTCCAGGAATATCATCAGGATGCCCATGTCCAGGTTGCATGTCTGGGAAATGACTAAGAAAACCAGGGAGCCTTTTGATTTTTGCCCAAACGACTTACTTTATAATCTCAGAATAGGGGATCTGTGTGTCAAATAGCAGATGAGACGAGCACTACCCTGCCCTGGCTCACAGCCTCTCCTCTGGGGCTCACTTAACTTCACCCAGCTGGACAAGCAAGGGGGTCCAAATGAACTTGGAGTTCGTTTCAGTGTTTGTCTGCACACAACTTCCTCCGGCCTTTAGAGTGCTGTCTTAGATTTAAGGAGTAGCTTTTATGACCACGTAGTCGGCCCTGTCTGCTTTTTATCAAAGCAGATTCCCAGAAAATTAAACTGCAGAATTCGTTACAAGAAGCCTGGCAGGTGAATGAAAGACAGATGTTCTGATGACATATTCTTGCCACCTCTTCAGAAGACGGTAATGACGTAAGAAAGTAAGAGACTAAGCAGGAAGGTTTTCTTATTTTCCTCCTGCCCAGAGTCAGCTTCTCAGCAGGAGAATTAGGAAGCCTCAGGGCTCAACCTTGATTCAGTCAGAACCAAGGAGAGACCAACAAGACCCTCAGACTCCATGCTAAAAACTCATCGGTCTTTTGAGTCAGAGCATCCAGCCTCCGCTACGAAGTCTAACATAACAATCCAACTGTAACGACATTGCGGGGAGACAATCCCCAAGTTTCACAAAACTCAACAGATGGTAGCTTTCACCGCAGAATGAGCCATAATACTTAAAACCTGCCCACTGAGTCACTGCTAAGTAAGTGTCTCTGGGGCTGGTAAGTTGGGCCGAATGTGTGGCTTGTCATCAGAATCCTCGGCAGCTGGGTCATTCTCCTCACCGGACTCTATGTAGATGGGCCAGTCATCTGTGTCGCTCTTCTCGTGGATTTCAGAAGAGGCCTCCACCAGGCTAAGGTTGACGGGCATCAGGTCGTCATCTTCATCGTGGGGGTCTGTGACACAGGTGCAGCTGTCACACAGCCCAAAGCGCCTCAGCCCCTGGGACAAGTGGCTTGTAAAGGTTCTTCGACAGCCCTTGCAGATAATTGGACGGCTGGATCTGTGAACCTGTCAGCACAAGGGAACACGGTAAAGGTCACAGAAAAGCTGGAGAGAAGAGTCAGCAGTTAGGAGTACTTGCTGGGCAAATGGAAGCATGTTGCTCTCCTGCCTCAGGGTGCCACTTTTGATGGGAGACTGGAGATACAGCTTACTCTACATCCTTACCAGGGGAAGAGACCCACAGTCTGCTGGCCTTGCCAGTTCTGGCCTCATGACAGCCATCCTTAAATAAAAGCTGAGCTTCTTAGAAAACTAGCCTGTTTGCACACCAGTGTTAACTTTCTTTCTTTTTTCTTTTTAGATTTATTTATTTATTTTATGTATATGAATACTGTAGCTGTCTTCAGACACATCAGAAGAGGGCATCGGATCCCATTACAGATGGTTGTGAGCCATCATGTGGTTACTGGGAATTGAACTCAAGACCTCTGAAAGAGCAGTCAGTGCTCTTAAGCGCTGAGCCATCTCTCCAGCCCCAGTGTTAACTTTCTAAGTGGCACCTCCAGCCCAGCTTTTACCTGGTATAAGAAAACTTCACAAACTTCTCTAAAAAAATCTCTAGATGACAGAGACGTGACAGACAGGCCCACCCTCATATTAGGAGACAAACACAGTCCTTACAGTGACATCACTGACACTTACGCTCAGGGCGTGACTCCGAAGGTGCTCCTGCCTCGTGAACCTCTTGCCACAGGTCTCGCAGGGATAAGGCCGTTCGCCAGTGTGTGACCGGATGTGCCGCTTAAGGATGCCCTTCTGCTTGGCAGTGTAAGGGCAGAAAGGACACTTGTGGAGCTTGATGGGGACCACCAGCACGTCACCTGAGGAATCCAACAGACTGAATTAGCTGTCTACAGGGACAACCATGGCCACCTTTTGGGGTGGGACTGGGAAACACCCTCAACCCAGACAGAGAGGGAGATACCTACTCCACCTGCTAGTAAGTAGCAAGATTGACCAGTACAAGTCCCACTGTGGCTTCCAAAAGGTCAAAGGTCAAGTCAACTAAGCGGGCTTTCTCCCCTGCCCCTTCCCCTTGCTTAGACATCGAACCCAAGGCCTTGAATGTGATACTCAAACGCTCTTTCACTAAGACCCATCCCCACCCACCCAGCTTAGTTTCTGGTCAGAAGCATTAGGCTTTAATAGCTGGAACATCTCTCTAGTCCATGAGAGTTTTTTTGCTATTAAGATTTTTGTTAACTTAATTTTTATTCATGTAAATGGGTATGTCTGTGTATTAATGCCAGGTGTGTATGGGCACCCATAGGGGCCAGAAGGTATCTCCTTGGAGTTGAAGCTATGAGACATCTAACATAAATATTCTGGGACCAAACATGGGTCCTCTGGAAGAGTAACCAGAGCTCTGAGCATCTCTCCAGCCCCGTGTTCTGTACGTTTTACAAACATTTTGTGGTATATCAAAATTATTTTTGTCTTCCCTGTACACACCTGGCGTGATTCATCCTGGCATAAGCTGTAACAGCCAGTCAACGCTCCGTGTTATAAAGACCAATGTCAACTGAAATGGTGGAGAGGCTCTCACTTGGAAATACTAGGAAACCAACCTAGACATACTTATCATAGAAACACTGTGATACCCAATATATCAGCCTTCAATTTCTTGTACCTACAGGCCTATCATTAAAGCCAGTAATAGCAAGTGTGGCTTTATCCCAAACTTGGGGGCTACAGTGATGTGTTGGTTTGAATGAGAAATGTCCCCCATAGGCTCATGTATTTGAACCCTCAGTCTCTGGCTGGTTGTACTGTTTGGAGACAGTGCCTAGCAATTCCAGATTCTTTAAAGATTAAGTAGTTTATTTGGAAATAGACGAAGAGATAGATGGGAACAGAAGTGCCATAAGGCGTGGTAAACTTTTTTTTTTATACTTTTTTTTTTTTTAAGATTTATTTTATATATTTGAGTGCTCTATCTGCATGTGCACCTGCATGCCAGAAGAGGACATCAGATCCCACTACAGATGGTTGTGAGCCACCATGTGGTTGCTAGGAATTGAACTCAGGACCTCTGGAAGAGCAGCCAGTGCTCTTAACCACTGAGCCATCTCTCCAGCCCAAGGCGTGGTAAACTTGTACGTGTTCCAGGAGGTTTATATTTTAAACATGATGAGCCTGGGATTCCTTATAACCCTAAAAGTAACCTAAATTTCACTGAAAGGCTCAGGGAAAGGTGCCCTTTCAGTTTATTTATCACAGGCACTGGTTTTCTGGAACTAGCTCCGAAGCCAGAACAGCAATATGGCCCAGGTCCAGAAGCCTGACACCCACTCAAATGCCAGGACCGCTAAGATCAGGAGAGCTACTTCCAAAACTAAGGGGCCATCTAAACTACCAAGACCATGTCCAACATATTGAGGTGCCTCTCCAATTCCTAGGAGCCCACACAAACTATCTGGCCCACCTCCAAAACTGGGAACTTGTAGTCTCAGACCAGGACAGCCACGATTTGAAAGTGGCCTCCCTTTACCTTATAGTCAGCAAGGCATGCTCTTCCCACTGGGCCCCAGACTCTCCAATGGTAGCACCCCTCATTAGGCACTCCTGGCACTGCAGGATGATGCCACACGGGCACCTTTAGCTCCTTTCTCCAAGAGCCAAGGGGTTTTCTTCAAGACCTCTTACTGTAACTTCTAGAGTAATGACACAAACAAAAGTTTCTTTCCCATTCAGTTCTTTTGCTTTGTTCTGGTTTTGTTTTTTTTTTTTTTTACTGTTTAAGTATTCAAACTTAATGTGTACCATCTTCATCTTAAAGATTTCTAAATGTTATTTATTATCATTACTGTTACTGTATGTTCATGATGTTTGTGTGAACATGGGGACGCATGTGTAAGAGCTACAACCAGCATGTGGAAGTCAGAGGACACCTTTTGGGAACTGGTGCTCTTCCTTCACTGTGGGCTCCAGGGTCAAGCTCAGGTTGTCAGGTAGAAATGACAAGCCTTCCTACCACTGAGGCATCCCACTGGCCGTCATCTTTATTACTAAGCTAAGCCAAGGCCTATCCTAGACCTTCCCGTTGTTATCAACAATGTGTGTAGCATCTTCATCCCCTGGGACTCCTTCTAGGCACTGAAGAACATCCACCTAGGTGATGCTGAAAGAAATATTTGTTTTGTGGATATGAACTTTAGAAGAGTTTTTGTTTGTTTTGTTTGTGTTTAGAAGGACAGTGGCAGGGTCTCCTGTAGTTCAGGCTGGCCTCAAACTCACTGTGCACCAAGGTCTTGAATTCTGATCACCTGCTCTTAAGTGCTGGGGTTACAGGCATGGGCTACCACTTCTTTTCTTGTCCTTTTCCCCTGAACATTAACAACTCCTCACACAGCCTGACATCCCATCAGGGATTATATATAACTGAAGGATGATTTAAAGAACATGGGGCACTGTTAACACACACTATCACTTCATGTGTTTAAAATGTTTTATTTTATACGTATGGATGCCTTACCTACATGCATGTCTGTGCACTATGTACATGCATTGCCCGGGGAAGTCAGAAGAGGGTGTTGGATCCTGGAACCAGAGTTACAGACAGTTTGTAACCCACTGTGGGTGGAAAATAAACCTGGGTCCTTTGCAAAAGCAACAAGAGCTGTTAACTGCTGAGACATCTCTCCAACTACTTATTTGTTTGTTTGTTTATTTATTTATTTAGACAACATATCACTAAACAGCCCTTTTTGGTCTGGAATTTGCTATCTAGACCAGGGTGGCCTTGAACTCACAGAGTTCTGCTTGCCTCTTCCTCCCAAGTGTTGTGATGTGCCACCACAATCAACAGTATCAGTTTACAGAGAGGATGTGAGCATCTAGTGGATTTTATCATCTAAGGGGAGTCTTGGAACCAACCCCTCATGGACATCAAAGGATGACCACACCCTGTCTAGGCAACACAGACATACACAAAGAAGAGCCAGGCAAAGGACTCAGGCAGTGACATGCCAGAAGAGCAAACACAAGGACCTCATGTTGTTGTTGTTGTTTTGTTTTTGTTGCTTTTTCAACACAGGGTTTTGCTGTATAGCTTTGGCTGTCCTGGAACTCATTACATAGACCAGGCTGGCCTCCAAATCACAGAGATCCACCTGCCTCTGCCTCCTGAGTGCTGAGATTAAAGCTATGCATTGCTACCGCTGCCCAGCAAGGACCTGATTTTACCTGAGCACCTGTGAAAAGCCAGGCATGTCTACATATACCTATAATTCCAGCAATGGAAAAATGGAGATAGTTGGATCCCTGGAGGTCCGGGTCACTCACTGGCTAGCCAGACTAAGCAAACTTAGCAAGCCCTTGGCCAGAGAGACCCTATCTCAAAAAAACAAGGTAGGGAATTTAAAGAGATAGATGAACAGCTTAGAGCACCAGTTGCTCCTTCAAAGGACCTGGGCTCAGTTCCCAACATACACACGGCAGCTCAGAGCCATTAGTAACTCCTGATCTAGGAAATCCAATGCCCTCTTTTGGCCTCTGCACACATACGATGTACAGACTTACATGGTGGCAAAACTTCCTACATGTGAAACAAAATAAGATAACTTATAATTACAAAAAGCAAGAACAAAGTGGACATCTCTTGAGGTGCAACATCTAATACAGTCCTCTGGTGTCCATATGCATGTGTGCACACGTGCATGCGCGTGCGCGCACATACACACACACACACATACACACACACACACACACAGAGCGCATAAAGAAACACCGTTCTTTATACGCAGCAATGGTGTAGCAGTAGCAGCGGTGGCATGATGGCGGTGAGGGTCCCAATGAGGGGCGAACACAAGGCACAGAACGCACTAAATGCTGGCAGAGAGATGCTTGCAACCCAAACTCACCTGAGTCCTCTCTATACCAGTCGTTCTGAACGTCCATCACCGAACTCATGGGTACTCCTGGGCCTTCCAGTCTTCCCTCCAAGCCACGAGAAAAGTGATGATCGGCGTCATCTTTGCTCTGGACAGCACCATTGCGCAGGAGAGCCTCCAGGAACTGCTTCACGTGGTAGCTGCTGTACGTCAGATCCAAGGCCTGGTTACTGGGCAGGCCATCCTCTGCATGGGCCAGTGGGGCGACATATTGCTGCAGCTGTTCGTCAGCCTCCACCTCCACTCTGGCAACATCAAATTCCATCTTAGGTTCAACCCGTCTGGGCACAATACAAAAGTCACTGTCGGAGGCCCCGGAGCCCTGGCTGTCTTTCGACACCAGCTCTAAGGGATGGCAGTCATCACAAGGAGATGATCTTATACAGTCCAGACTCCCTTCTCCATCTGCTGGGGAGGAGACAAAGTTCTTGGTGCCACAAGAAGTCCCCTCCAGTCCTGAACTTGGACTTTCACTGTCTATGTCATGAGCTGCAGCTGCCGCCGCGGCCGCCGCGGCTGCCACTGCCGCTGCCACAGCGGCCTCCTTCTCCATCTTTCTGCAGATATCCAAGGACGACCTGATGTATGTCTTGCAGAAGTTGACCACGTCGTTCATCTGCAGGTAGCTGGCAGCTGACATGACTTCAATCACGTTCTCGCCACACAGATCCAACTTCCCAGAGTAGAGGAAGTCTAAGATGGTGGAGAAGGCGTCAGAGGTGACGATGTCCAAGGAGGCTGTGCTATGCCGCCCACTGTCCTGGATGTAGTGGAGGAGCAGGGCGCGGAAGTAGCCACTGTTAGCAAACAGAATGTTCCTGTGGGCTTTGAAGATGCGCCCTTCCACGATGATGCTGCAGTCACAGAAAAAGTCTCGTTTCCGCTGCTCATTCAACTCTCCCAAGAGCTTGGCGCAATAGGACTGTGCCTCCATTTCTCCGTCAGCCGCTGCTGCTCTGGAGGGGCCTGGAGCTCTGCCAAGATTTTTATCTATGTTAATTCCCAAACTCCGACCTTAAAATAGACTGTTCATATTTTGTTTTGATTTTCTGTAGCCCAGGCTGGCCTTGAATTTTCTATTTAGCCCAGGCTGGCCTTGAATTTTCTATGTAGCCCAGGCTGGCCTTGAACTCCTGGGATTGTAGGGGTGGTTCACCATCCCCCAGTTTGTGTGGTGCCTCAACCTAGACTTCCTGTGTGCAAGGCAAGCAGTCTGCCAACTGATCTAATACCCCTGGCGTCTAGAAGTTCATATATTATCATCTGTTATATTTCAAAGCACTGGCTCAGGGTTGCAGAGATGACTCGGTGATTAAGACCACTTTGTTGCTCTTGAAAATGATCTGGGTTCGGTTCTGAGCACCCACTCAGTAATTCACTACTCTCCTTAACTCCAGTGCCAGAGGATCCAACAGCCTCACGGACCTCAACAGGCACCAGGCACTCACGTTCACACACATCTATACATGCAAGCAAAACACTCACAAAAGTAAAATAAATAAATCTAAAAACATTAAAAACAAAAAACTACTGGACCAATGGTGTTTTCATGATGTAGGCAGTTTTGAATAACTGGTTGGAAGGATTAAAAAAAAAAGAAGAACAAAAAGTTATGGCAGATAAATAGATGTGGGCACAGTAGTTGGTGTTTTACATGGATTCTCTCCACAAGTTTTTATAAAAGGCCTGTGAGGGAAGCAGGTAAGGTGATACACACCTGTGATACTTATACTCAGGAGGCTGAGGCAGGGGGATCAGTTCTGAGCCAATGTGAAATATAAAATGAGACCCTGTCTCTAAATAAATAAATAGGGGGTGGAGGGACAGCTCAGTGGTTAAGGACACTTGCTGCTCTTTCAGAGGACCAGAGTTCGGTTCCCAGCATCCACACTGGGCAGCTCACAACCACTTGTAACTCTAGCTCCGAGGGATTCAACACCCTCTTTTGGTCTCCACGGGCACTCCACATACACATAAATCAAAACCTATCTTCCAAAAAAAGGAAAAATTAAAACAACTGGCCAGACAGTGGTGGCACATGACTTTAATCCCCACACTTGGGAGGCAGAGGCAGGTGGATCTTTTTGAGTTTGAGACCAGCCTGGTTTACGGAGCAAGTTCCAGGACAGCAAGTGCTACACAGAGAAACCCTATAGTAAAAATAAATAAAATAAAATAAAACCCACCATAATTTTAGCACTTGAGAGGCAGAGACAAGAGGATCAGGAGTTAGTTTGCCATCTTTGACATTTTGTTTACATTTTTTATTTATTTATTGTATGTGTATGTATGTGTGTACACATATGATGTATGTGGGCATGTATTTATTTACATTTATGTGTATATATGAGTGTGCATATGTATGTATGTGGACACATGGGTGCCAAGGTGCACATACAGAAGCCAACTCTCTTCTCTGACCATCTGGGTTCTTCTGCACTGAACTCAGATCATTACGCTCAGTGCAAGTGTCTTTACTTTCTGAGGCATCTCTCCATCACCAAGATTGCATTTGACTACACGAACTAGCCCAGCATGGGCTAACATCGAGCCCCTGTCTCAGCAAACAAACAAAAGGCTGGAGATATGGTTCAGGTGGCAGAGTGCCTGCCTAGCACCCATGAAGGCCTGGGTTCCAACCCCAGCCCCCTACAAAGTGGAGGTGACGGCAAATGGCTGTAATCACCGCACTAGTGAATTAGAGGCAGGAGAACCAGGAGTTCAAGGCCACATTCAGCTATATAGCTAGTTCCAGGTTAGCCTGGGAGATGACATCCTATCTCAAATAAATAAATAAATCCTTGTAAGTCCTCATTTTTATCCCTGTTTTTCCAATAAAGAAATCAAAGATACAAAATGGACAAGCCGTGACAGTCAGGACTCAGGGTTTGTCTAGAGTCTATGGATCTTATGCACTGGATTAGACTCTGCAAATGGTATGGTTTCTTTTCCTGTATCTTAACCAGAATTTAGATATAAGCCAGCAGCCTCATCTCCAATCTTCTATCACTATTTTGTGGAGAAATCTGGTAGATCCCTGGGCTTGCCAGCACACATGTCCCCTTCTAAGGGTTCTGGTACCCCTAAGGCTGCTACAGAACTATTCTTCCTCCTCTCTTGGCCAATGTGCTATGCATAAAACAGGCACCATCCAGCTCAGGTCCCAGCTGTGTAGGCTGTCCTATAGGCTACTATGACCAATGCATCTTACTCTCTGACCATCGGTGATTGACTCAGAGAGGGCACAGTGGCTAGAACCAGTGAAAAGCAATGGAACCTTTGTTGGGCTTCTGAAAGGGGCATCCTGCTCTGTGAGCTCAGAGAACGTGAGGAATGTGCAGCTGTACCACCAGAAGAACCAGCCTAACAAAGGTGACAGCTGAGTCCTACCTAGCTCAAGCTGTGTCTGAACCAATTAAGTCCCTTTTTGCTTTAGCTGCTCTTGCTGACAGGACTAACTCCACTACCCTGGGTTAATGCCTTCCTACTGTTACAGTCCTCACCTTCCGTCAGAAGATGGCATGCCCTTTAAAGGCATGGGCGTGTTTTATTAAATCTGACAGTCAGACTGCGTTGGTTAAAGAATGTTTGCTCAGCTGGGCAGTGGTGGTACATGCCTTTAATCCTAGCACTTTAATCCTTTCTGAGTTCGAGGCCAGCCTGGTCTACAGAGTGAGTTCCAGGACAGCCAGGGCTATACAGAGAAACCCTGTCTCAAAAAACAAAACAACAATAACAACAAAAAAGTTTGCTCAATTAAAGGTATGCTCCTATTTTTAAATGCTAGTCAGAACTAGGAAATCAAGCTTAGAATCTTCCTGGTGGTGAGAGATATGGAGGTGCTAGCCTGCCCCAAGCACCCCTTCCCTCTCCCATCAGACCCCAACCACTCCTTCACCTACTGACCCACTGCAGTCCTGGGCAACTGTAGTCAGCTCTCTGTAGCAGCAGCTTCTACATCCATGCGTTCAATTAGCCACGAACTAAAAAGATTTAAGGGGAGAAAGGTCAGGGGAGAAAGGTCAAACTTGTATGTTTTGTGTGTGTGTGTGTGTGTGTGTAGGGGGTGGCTGGAGGATATATGTGCCACAGTATTCACATGAAGGTCAGAGGACAACTTATGGAAGTTGGCACTCTCCAATCATGTATGTCCCTGGGGTTGAACCCAGGGCTGGCAGCAAGCACCTTTACCCACAGAGCCATATCTACAGTCTAATTCCTACATTTTTTTTTAAAGATTTATTTATTTTTTATTTATATGAATACATTGTATCTGTCTTCAGACACACCAGAAGAGGGCATCCAATCTCATTACAGATGGTTGTGAGCCACCATGTGATTGCTGGGAATTGAACTCAGGACCTCTGGAAGAGCACTCAGTGCTCTTAACTGCTGAGCCATCACTCCAGCCCCTAATTCCTACATTTTTAGATTCATCTTAAACTCAACAAATTATATCATAATCCTAAAAAAATTTTTCATCTAAAGTAGTTAAGTGAACACTGTACTTTACTACTTTACGAGGAAGAGCATTGTCTTGTATCTGTAGAAATTTTAAATATATTATATATACAAAAATATTTATATATTATATATTAAATATATAATAGATATTTAAAATACACACACACACACACACACACACACATACATATACTTGTTTTTTTGAGTTAGGGTTTCTCTGTGTAGCCCTAACTATCTTAGAACTCACTCTGTAGACCAGGCTGGCCTTGAATTCACAGAGATCCACCTGCCTCTGCCTCCCAAGTGCTGGGACTGAAAGTGAGCACCACCTCCACACGACTAGATATACTTATTTTTATTATGAGATGTTTGTCACCTGTGTGCCCAATCCCTGTGGAGGGCCTAAGAAGGAATCAGATCCCTGGGAACTGGAGTTACAAGTGGCTATGTGCCACCGTTTGGGTGCTGGGAATTGAACCCGGGTCCTCTGTAAGAGCAGCCAGTGCTCTTAGCCACCTCTCCCATAGCTGTAGAATTCCTATATAAATCAACCTGTGATGTTTCCCCAGTGGAAGGCTTCATTGTGTTCTCACCTTGACCAAAACCAAAACAAAAATACTTCCTCAAGGATGATGGCCCAGCATCTGCCAGTTTAGCCTTTGCTAGACAAGGTTCTTGTTATGGATCCTTGTAGCAAGGGATTAGTCTCTCAAAATGCTTTCCATGATTCCCATGATGCCTTTAAACGTTTCTCTTTTACTTCACCCCCTTGAACATGCAGAGTTTCCTATGCATTGTGACACTCGCAGCCCACTGCCTTTTTAGTCAACTCCCAAATAAACTATTTCTCTTTAAAGAGTCTCTGATTGTTGGGCTGCAGAGACTGCTCAGTGGTTATGAGCACCGGCTGCTCTTCCAGAGGACCAGGCTTCAATTCCCAGCAACCACATGGCAGCTCATAACTGTCTGTAACTCCAGTTCCAGGGGAGCTAGTGCCCTCTTCGAGCTTCTGTAGGTGCCAGGAACACATGTAGTACGCAGACATATACCCAGGCAAAACACCCATACAAAAGATATTTTAAAATTTTAGAAGACATAGTCCTGTAGGATTATCCATAGTTAACTGAAATGTCACCAAGATACACTGAAAAAAAGAAAGAAAGAAAACTCCACAAGATGCAAAAACATACGTGTGTGTGTGTGTGTGTGTTTGTGTTTACTGGACAATTATACAAGAAAGGCAGGTAGATTTAACAGCAGAAGTATTAGGGATAAGAACTATGTTAAAGAAGTCTTGCGTTTTACTTCAAACTTTCCTGGCTAGGTCCAAAGGACTTCAGTCCAGTTCCTAGCACCTGAATCTCATGGCTCACAACTGCCAGGAACTCCAGCTTCTGGATGGTATCTTCACCTCTGGCTTCAGTTGGCAGCCGCATTCCATGGCCCAGACTCACACACACACATTAAAAGTAAGAACAGAAGCAGCCTGCACAGTCTCCGTGTCTCCCCTTTAACCTCATTCGTTTTGTTTGTTTTGAGAAAGTCTGGCTATGTAGACCAGGCTAGTCTTGAATTCCTTCCCATGTTCCTGCCTCTGCCTTTCCAGTGCTAGGCTTATAGTGTTCACCACCACTGTTTGTCCAGCCCTCTTTCTGACACCTCTCCTTCGGTCCCACCAACCTGAGAATAAAAACTGCGCATCATTCACTTCGAAGCAGGAAAAAAACTACTTGATAAACATTCATTTTTAGCCTTATACTAACACAGTGCAGAATATTTTCATTTTTCAGAGAGGGAATCTGAGGTTCAAAGATACAGTCTACATGTCCAGGATTTAGAACCCATATTCTACTGATTCCAGATAGGTAATCCTTAGCCATTGTTTACCGATCTCCTCAAACCCTCTAACAGGTCTAGCAATAGACCGGGAAGACTCTCCCTCCTCTGGCCCAAGGAAAGGGGGAACAAGGCTAAGAGTTTTGCAGGGGTAGAATTTCTGACCAATTGCCATCTTCGGTTCTCCTGCTAAATTGCTCCCAAGACAGCGGGAACAATCCATCCAGAGTCAGACGACCTGAGGAGGCTACTAGAACCAGGTAATGGGCACATTCCCTGGTGTCTGGTGTGGAAACCGAGGCCTTGCCTCTCGCAGGTCTTCGCACCGGCAAAGTGACCATTGCCCAAGCGGACACTGGCCCAGCCTGGCCAAGCCCTGGTGTCTGAGTACCCTTCAGGATCAGAATGAGCAGAAGCCAGAACTCCCACCTGGACCTTGCGGGGTGGGTCACCCACAGCCAGGGAGGGTGGGCACGTGCCTCCGTGTCCACCCACCCCACGCAAGAAGAGGGAGGATCTGCCACTGAGCGCGGCTCCGAGCAGCCGGGGTCCAGGGAGTTACTGGGCCGGGCGGTCCAAAGCTGGCTGAGAAAGGCAACCGTGCCTGCTACCTACACCCGATTCCCTGAGCCAGGCTTCGGAGGTGCCCCTAACTTTCCCCAAAACCAAAAAAGCCGCGGCGCCGACAGGATGCTGTGTTCTCACCTGGCAGCGGGTTCCAGCCTCCTCCGGCGAGCTGAGCGTACTGACACGCCCCCTTTCATTCACCTGCGGCCCTCCAGTGAGAAGCGGGGGAGATGACCAATGGTGGGAGATCTTGGGCTGGTGAAGGCGGGCCCTTCAGTCAGCAGCTAGTCCGTCAATGGTCCGGGTACCCACCTCGGGAGGATGCGCTTTGAAGACTCCAGCGTTCACGGGGTGATGGGAGTTGTGGTCTTGTTAGTGTCCGAGAATTTGGGAAAATAATCTACTATGAAAACCAAGTTCGAACCAACAAAAGTTTCTTTATTCAAAAAGCCGGTGAAAGAGTTAAAATTTTTTAAACCTTCCACAGATGGAGTCAAGAGTGCAGATCAGCTTGTTCTGCGCTCTGGGTCCTAGGAAACTAGCTATCCACAAGACAAAATAAATAAGGTAAGAGTTCAGAGCTGGGAGTTCAGGTCTGCATGCCCGTGTACCCTGGATACCAGGAACTGAACTGACCACAAGATAGGGTTTCGTGCCCGTGCACCCTGGATACCAGAAACAGAACTAACCACAAGACAAATTGGGTAGGGATTGATTCTTAACATGACCGTTTCTTGAACCTGTCACGGAAGCTGAACACTGGTGCTTTCTATAGATACTTAATCATGATCCCCCCTCCCACCCCCCACCCACCCCCGGGTTGCGGTTCTTCCTTTACATCTTGTTGAGGAGAACTGCCAGTGATGCTGTGGAGCTACACATAAAGAATGTCCAGCCTTGAGACCAAGGCTACTACAAGTGCTCAACCCCGGGCACGGATGCCACTGTCCAGGGCAACTATGAGGACACAGTGTAGGTTAAAGTGCTGGCAAATGCCCTGGTGGTGGGCCCCAACTCCCGGCCTCCTCCAGGTCTGAGCCTGCGTGAGAAAGAGCCCTTTGAGCTGCGATGTATCACACCTACCACATCACCGTTACACACACACCTGGCACTTCGGTGGGAACTGCACCGTGGCCCAGTGCACCGAAGCATCCTAGCCCTATGCCACAAGGGCAGATTTCACCCAGGCCCCGGCTATGAGCAGTGCTACCACAGTGGGGGTCGTACTTCATTGCTTGCCTCTGCGTAGGACAGGCTAGAAGTGCGACCTCAACGCGCTGAAATCAAATACACTTCTTGTTAATTACATCAAGTTCGGTGTCTTACAGTTATTTGGGGTGGGTTGAGAGGGAGTTTCTCCCTTCCGGCGGGCCTTACACCGGTATAATAGGGAGTCAGCTGGGTACGTGATCCAAACTGTGTCAGTGAAAGTCAAGACAGAACAATCTTTTTAAAGCAAAAAACCCACTAATTAGGTAAGGTAGGGGCAACCAATCGGGTTCGTGTATTCCATCCGGTTTTTCACACCTGACATCTTAAATGGGTTACTACCTGTTAGAGACCTCAGATGGTTTTCTTGAAAACTTGGCCCGGATTGAGGCCAGCCAATCAGAGCCTATGTAGCGGCTGCTGGGTTTCAGTCCCTACTGGGTGCTAACCAACAAGTCATGGAGTGTGGTAATGTGGTCCTAAATTCATGTGGGGACCTGGGGCCAGAAACCGTTTCTGGGACTTCAGCTATTTCTTAGAATTTAGTCTAGTACAAGATGGAGACTGTATACAAGATGGGTCTCAGAAGCTAAAGTGGCCCAAGAGTCCCAGCACTCTGTTTTAAGGACAAAATTACAAGTACCAAGATGCCCAGAAGGATAGGGGGGCGGGGCGTATGTACGCAAACACACACACACTGTTTTCATTTTTTGTTTGTTTTGGGTTTTTTTGTTTTGTTTTTTCAGCTATGAGATGGCGATAGGCAGGATCCTGAAGAAATTAGACTTCTTTCTCTCCTAGGTTTGGTCAAAATGTACATGCATCTACTTTTTCCTTTACCAATTTCTGATTTCTTCTGGAATCTGTATGTGTGACGGTGAAGCCAGCCAGAGCGGGCTGTGGATCCCCTGGAACTAGAGTTATATAGGACTGTGAGGTGCCATGTGGGCACTGGAAATGAAAGACGGGTCCTCTAAAGGAGCAGCCAGTGTTCTTTACCGCTGAACCATCACTCCAGCCACACCACGTCTCTTTAAAACATAGACAAGGCTGAAAAAGTATCATACAGTGACTATTTTCCCCTGAGACAGAGTTGCTCTGTGTAGCCATGGCTGACCTGGAACTCCCCCTGTAGACCAGGCTGGCCTCAAACGCAGAGATCCGTTGTCTCCCAAATGCTGGGACTGAAAGCGTGTGTGCGCCACCAAGTGAATAGTGTGACGCCTATTCACTTGACCCATAACACCTCATCTTGCCGTCCTAAAGGCTGATCGCTCATACCACCTTGCCCAGGACCTCAGGATTGTTAACACAGCAGACCTTCCTATGTACCGGGTGCTGCCTAACCCTTGCAGTCTCTCAGATTCCCTTCTCTGGCTCACCCTTTACCATCCCAGACCATAAGGACGCTCTCTTCACAATTCCCTCACACCCAGATCCACATGACCTCTCTGCCTTTACCTGGGAAGACCCTAACCCTGGAACAAGCATCTCAGCTTTCTTGGGCTGCCCTTCCCCAGGGGTTTCATAATAACCCCCATTTCTGCAGCCAGGGTGACCCCTGACCTCCTTTCTCTTGATCTGTCTCCCAGCCACTTAACACCCAACTTCTTAACAAAGGAAACAAACAGCTTCCTGTCATTCAGATCAATTATTTGGGCTTTCTCTTGTCCCCTAACAGCCACAAGTCACTCTCAGTCAGAGAGTGTCTGCAGTTCCTCACAGCTCCATCTACCAAGGAAGAGGTTCTCCCCTTCCTTGTCTGGCAGGATAAGACAGAACCTGGATTCCCAACTATGCTCATCCAGTCAATGAAGCTGCTAAGGGCCCTCCAAATGTCCCTCTGGATCCTTCCAAGCCTGCCATGCCTGGTTTCATCTCACCTAAGAGGTGCACTTCTACAGGCTCCCTGAGACATTTGACCAACCCTTTATGCTGTATACTACATTTTGGGGAGTGGCTCTGAGGGGTTGGGAGCAAATGAGAGGGTCCACCTTTGCCCCACATCCTATCTTTCTCAACAGCGAGATACAACAGCTAGGGATGACAACCTTGCTTACTGGCACTAATAGCAGCCTCCCTATAGGCCGAGCTCACATTTGGTCACCTTCTCTTCATTCTCTCACCACACTGGCTCAAGGACTTCCTATCACACAAGAGCCCCTCTTCTTTGTCCCCTTGGAGGCTTCAACTTATTCCTATTACCCTCCTAAAAAATCCCAATATCTCACTTGACTCCTGGCCTCCTTTCAAGCCTGTACACTCCTTCTCAAGGCTACTACCCTCACCCCCTCCTGCCTAGAATCAGTTGAAATCCTTACCTACAAAATCCCACAACTTGCTATTTCCTCTCTGTCATGCCCTGACTATATAGTTGGTTCAGAGATGGAAGCTCATCTCTCAGCTTTACTGGCTTTTGCCAAGCAGGCTCTGCCATAGTCTCTTCTGACCAGGTTGTAGAGTTCACCCTTTACCACCAGGCCCCATTAGCTATAGCCCTGGGAAATGCTTGCACTAATAGAACCGCTAAAGAGCCACCCAACACCACTCCCTCTTTCCTCTAGTCATCTCTTGGCTTCTCCAAGCTTAATTCCTACCTACTCCAAACCGCAATATCATTGAACAGTTAGTTCATCTACCCTGAAGCCATGAACTGGCTTTTGTTAACAGTTATATGTTCTGGCTAAAGGGTGTCCTTAAGTTCTTCTTCCCCCTTGTTCTCTTTCCTGCCAGGAGTTTCCTGTCTTTTCACAGATGAATGTTCATGCTTTTATCATGTGGCTAAGTTTTCTGGCTTTATTTAACTATGGCTCAAAGGATGATTCTGCTCGGGCTGTTTACAGACCTTCAGTAACTGCTTTCTCTACAGTGAGGATTTCAGGGCAGAAATTTCAAGCATCCTCACCAAATAAAATCCCCCTAAGCTCCTTGTCTTTGTTTTCTGTCTCTAGTCTATATCTGTCCAGCAGGTTTCCACTCAGCTGACAGACACTATTCAGGGACTTGGCTGCAACCCTGCAACTGCTCCAAAACCAGCCTTGGTGGGCCTGCAAAACCAGCAAGCACTTACACTGAAAGCCCATGTGAACCAGTTCAACCAGGAGAGTGACAGGATTAAAGACTTATACAGACTGGTTCACACATTACAGCCTTCAAGGGTTGACTCCTATGCTGGGCTCTCTGGGCTCCATCCTTCTCTGTCTCTTTGGTTGTTCAAAACAGGGTTTCTCTGTGCAGCCCTGTGAAGTGGAAACTTAAGGGTTCTTTAGAAAATCAGTTGTGTTGGAAGGTGTTTTGCTGGGGCAAACATGTGAAGGAATGTTTTCCTGAAGTGGACACAGGTGAAAAACTAAGGCAGACTCATGAAGGAATGTTTCGGTGAAGCAGACACAGGGGAAAGGATGTTCGGCTAAAGCAAGCAGGTGAAAGGACACACGTGATGAGGGATTCTTTGCTAATGACACGGATGTATTGGTCTGCCTCACACTGTGTAGTTGAGATGCATTTGTTGAAACTCCATAAAGAGGAACACACCAAAAAACTTCTGGTGGTGTGTGGGAGGATTTTTCCTGTCCAATCTATTTAAATATTAGTGTAGCAAGAGGTCTGTGATTGGACAGGGAAAAAGGGGGCAGAACTAAGAGTTGAGAGCGCGCGTGCGCGCGCGCGCACACACACACACACACACACACACACACACACACACACACACACACACGGAGGAGGAGAGAGCCAAGATGGAGGAGGACAGACAGGAAAAAGATCCTGATCCCGTATGATCTTAAACAGCCACAGGTAGTTATGAATATCATGTAGGGATAGAATAATTGGAATAACTTGTCTAAACTAGGTGGGCAGCTTGTATTATTATCATTTGGCTCTGAAATTATTGTGTGGGCATCTTATGAATTAAGAATTTATTATTATATAAAGCTGACTAGTTAACTATAAAGTTCTAGAGTTTTGTTTTACTGGGTTACTGGAAGGTGGGACTGCCGATCTCGGGGTGGGGGGGGGTATGGTTATGAAGGAACGAGCAGCTCCAGAGACAGGCAAACAGGAGCTGGGAATACCGTGACCAGTCACTGCAGGAGCCAGAGACAGATGCGGTGGAACCACGCCACTGGGGCAGAGAGTTGGCAGTAGCGTGGGAAACCTGTTGGTCCGTTTTTAAATATTTCCCGAAACAGTGGTGTGCTGCGGTTTCTCAGGCTTATCTACAGGATGATGTTAGCTGAGACAGACACACGTGCTGAGGCAAGACCCATGCAGGACACATAATGTTTGGAAGAGTATGAATAGGACCCAACTGACCATGACGGGGCTTATAGAGTTAGCTGTGCAACGCTTGTTGGTCTCGAGTCTTGCTGGTTTTTACTTTGCTGAGAGAGGCACAGCTGAGAACTTCTCCTGGCATTCCTGGTCCCTCCTGCTGACTTGAGCCAAGGTTGAGGCCTAGCTGTGTCTGCTAGGTAGTGCTAGCACTACTGATTTGTGTTTGCTACCCCAACTCTACTAGATTGGGCTGCTGGTGTATCCGTGAAATGTTTGTGAGCAGATGGAGCTGCTGCTCCTGATCTGTGAACTGAACTGTGGGTTTCCAGACAACACATACAGGAACTGCTCCAAAGAACCTTTCTAAACAGGTCCACTTCCCCCGCATCCTTTCTTTCCCACTTCCTCTGGTGGGTGATGAGCTAAAGGGTTAAAGCTTTTAAGAACCATCATTAAAAATAAGGTTTTTAAAAAATGAAAGATACAGCCTTGGCTGTCCTGGAACTCGCTCTGTAGACCAGGCTGGCCTCAGTCTCAGAGATTGACCTGTTTCGGCCTCCTGAGTATTGGGATCGAAGGTGTGTGTCACCATGCTTAGCTCTGCTTCTCATGATAATGATTGCTCTTCGTCTCTTCAGATTCCTTCAGGAGAGAAGTGGTAAAATAACACAAAAGTCAGTAACCCAGCTGCTTCTGATGGAATTTCCTCAGGTGTCCTACCATCCCCTGACTGCTTGAGCCCCTTTTCTGAGCCAGCATTCTAGACTCCCCCCCCCCCTTCCCAAACCTTCAATCAGCAGGAAGTAGCCAGAGGACTGTCCTTGTCCTTTATCATCAACAAAAGGTTGACGGTATCAACCCAAAATGGTAGTGCTGCTGACATTATCCTAAGAAGGACTTGGCCGGGGGAAGGATTGTTATTTGATAAATCCTTCTGACCTCATAAGGAAGGTTTCTGTTTACTAAAAACCACCTTAATCCACCCTCCAAGGGCAACTACTTCAGGCTAGGGCATCTCCTGGTCAGTCCAATCAGCCTGTAGCAGCTCAAAGCTCCCCATCCTGATGAAGGTCATATAAAGTCTTGCTTTTCGGGCATTTTGCTGTTCTCTCCTCTCTGTGCCCACCTCTGCCCCCCCCCCCCCCCGTGGCCTTGGCAGTTTGGTTGTTTTACTGTGCCCTCCGTTTGTTAACCTACAGGCGATTCTGCTAGGTTCCTCCCAGAGACCTAGCAGGCTCCTGTCATCACCTGCACACCTGTTCAGCAGCAGCCAGCCAGGTGAGGGGACCTGGCATATAAGAAGACTGCCCCTCACCCCAGCGCGTTCTCTCTCTCTCTCTCTCTCTCTCTCTCTCTCTCTCTCTCTCTCCCTCTCTCTCATGTTCCCAGCCAGACTCTCTTTCTTTCTGTCCTTCTCTGTGCTCTCATGGCTCTGCTTCTGTCTGATATATATATTTGACTTATACCAGGTCTACTTCATGCATGATTTCCCAGTGGTGCCTTGGCATGGCCCCACCAGGTATCCCCCATCTGCATGTGCAACACATTATATTTCTTAACACTCTTACAAAAGTCGTGTCTCATTCATAAGGAACACTTCTTTTGCAAAAAACAAACAAACAAACAAACAAAACAAAACAAAACAAAACATCTCCCAGAGTCTCACTAGGCTCTGGTAAACTGTTCACTTGACTGTAGGGTGCCACGTGATCTCAGGCTTGCAACCCTGAGCTGCCCATCACAAGACAGATAAGTTTGGCACCAATGCTCGGCATTTACCTCATCCTTATAGAGCTAGGAGCCAACAGTCCTGAAGGGACAATGTGTGAATGTCCACATTTCCGGTGTGCTCATTCCTGCCACACCGTTGTGATGACTTCAACTCAGGTGAGAGCAAAGGCAAACTGTGGATTTGTTTAGAGTGTGGCTTGTTACTAGGTCCTGGTTCAAGCCAGAAATGGGCAGCCATGGTGGGAATCTGTTACTCAGGTCAGCCCCCAAGATGAAGACTACTTGAGAAAGAGGAAGAGGGACCAAGGGCAGGTGGAGGAAGAACATGGTAATATAATAGACGTTGGGGAGAAATAAAGCTCAAGAAAATGTCAAATAAAACCTTATTTTATTTTAAAATATATACTAATAAAAAATAAGATTAAACAAAGTACAGTCAGATGCCATATTAAAAAAAAAAAAATCTTCTGGGACACAGATCTCTCAGTAATGAAAAGCTGGGTCATTTCCTGGGCAAAATCCTTAGCCATTTGCTGCTCGCTGAAGGCAGATGGGCTACTAAGGATTGACAGTGCTGTAGGGAAGTCATGAGGCCAAGCTGGGGCCGAGCTCAGCCTCAGGATGGGCGGCAGGTAAGGATTACAGCCTGAAGCAACTCTGGCCAGTTCAAGCATGTGGAGCACAGCTCCAGCAGGCCTCGTTTCTCCCCACTCCCTCTGCCTTACTAAAATGTTAGACCACAGTCCTAAAGCGAGCCACCAAGGTCTATTCCCTTATTTGGCCACTTCCTCCTCCTGATGCTGCCCACCAAGGTTCAGCTATCAAAGCATTGAAGTCCCGAAATCAAAAGCCCCCTTTCTGGCTGCCCTAATTAACCCGTCCAACCAAAATTAAATCCCTCATCCTAACACAGAGTTTGCCCTTGTACCCTTATAAACTGCCATTCTTGGGCTGGAGTGATGGCTCAGCAGTTAAGAGCACTGGCTGCTCATCTAGAGGTCCTGAGTTCAAATCCCAGCAACCACATGGTGGCTCACAACCATCTATAATGAGATCTGACTCCCTCTTCTAGTGTGTCTGAAGACAGCTACAGTGTACTCATATAAATAAAAATAAATAAATCTTAAAAAAAAAAATAAACTGCCATTCTCTTATGTGCCAGTCTCTCTCCTATCTAAGACAGACAGTCCTTTGTGGTCTCTCCCCACCCCAGGACAAATACCCCCTGCCCCTCCCCCTCATCCTTTCTCTCCTGTCTTTGTCTCTTATTCCCTGACCTCTGTCCTCTGGAGCAAATAAGTCTTTGTGCTGAGAACTTGGTCTTGGGGTCAAGGCAGTTATGGTTTCTTACCTGGCCTGCATTGCAACTTCCTTTCCCAGTGTATTTACATATTTTAAACAGTTTTCCTCTCATCTGTCTCCCTTTCCACCACTACTGTCTCTAGGCTGATGTTCAGAAGCTTGAATTCACCCTTTAGAGAACAGATTGCAGGTTATTGGGAAAAGATTGTGCAGACTTGGTGAAGAAATGCCAAGGCCTTAGAGGGTCTTGTCACTGTCACAAAACACCAAATAGAAGCAAACCAAGGGAGTGAGAATTTATTTTGGTTCATAGTTTCATATGAGGCAAAGGCAATGGTAGAGTTTCTAGTGTCAAGAATGTGTGGTAAACTCTGGGCATAGTACCTTATGCCTTTAATACCAGTGCTTGGAAAGCAGAGATGAAGAATCTCTGTGAGTTTTGGGGGCCAGCCTGGTCTACAAAGCTAGTTCCAGGACAGCCAGAGCTACATAGAGAAACCCTGTCTCAAAAAAAATAAAATAAATAAAAAAAAATTAAAAAAAAAAAAAAAAAATCACAGTTTCTTCTAATTCTTTGTTGTGTGACACTATTCCCAAGGAGACATGAACAAAAATCATTCAAAATCTATTCATCTCAGATGCATAACAAATGACAGATGAGCCAGGCAGTGGTAGCTCACACCTTTAATCCTAGCACTTGGGAGGCAGAAGCAGGCAGATTTCTGAGTTCGAGGCCAACCTGGTCTACAGAGTGAGTTCCAGGACAGCCAGGACTACACAGAGAAATCCTGTCTCAAAAAACCAAACCAAACCAAAACAAAACAAAACAAAAAAAAAAACAAATCACAGATGAAAGTACCACCATTCCATCTTGGTAATCCAATAAATGGTAATGGGTTACCAACAGGATTATGGGTAAAGGGTTACTTACAGGAGCAAGAATAACTCAAAGACAACCTTATCGTCAAAACCGAGCTCTCCTAGCTGGTTGTATCAGCAGATGATGCCTCAGATCTTTAAAACCCCCTTGCCTTAACCCAAGTGTGCAATTTTCTTGGGACCAGTGAACCCACCTAGATGCAGTGTCTAATAAACCTTCCTTTATCTATTTTAATCCGGCCTAATCTGGCCCATATTGCCTTGTCAGAAAACATGTTACTCTCCAAAACGAAAGTTTTTTATTTTTTTTTAGATTTACTTATTTTATGTGTAAGATAGTGTTTTGCTTTCGTGTTTGTATGTGTATGTATATCATGTGAGTGTATGGTGCTCACAGAGGCCAGCAGAGCGCATCAGATGACAAAACTGGAGTTACAGATGATTATAAACTGTCGTGTGGGTGCTGGGAACTAAGCCTGGGACCTCTGCAAGAGCAGGAAGTACTCTAGTTCAGTACCACTGAACCACATCTCCAGCCCTGAAAGGCAGAAGACTTTCATTTCAGAGGAAACTATTACTCAAAAGATCTAGACAAACTCTTAACTCTTTTCTCCTGAAAAATCAGAAGATAAGTTAAATGCTCCCAATATATTGTGGCACAGGGCAAACATTCCTCTTGTGTGAGGGTCATCGAAGGGAAAGAGTGAGCCAAGCCAGCAGGGGGGACACAGCCTGTAGGTCCGTGTTCAGGGTCTGGAGCATGTGACATTATCTGAGCTACAAAGGGCAGTAGCCCCTTTGGGCAGCACCACCCCTGTGATTCCTGCCACCTGCAAAACACTTGGGCTTTCACTTAAAAAACTGGTAAAGCAGCGTATACCTGTTATCCCAGTGCGGGGGTGAGGAGGGTTCTGGGGGTGGGGTAGAAACAGGAGGTGGTCTTGTTGGCCAGCCAGTCTCACTGAATAGGTAAGTTACAGGTTCAGTGAGAGAATCTATCTCAAAAAATAGGTAGAAGCAAAATGAGGGAAACACTCTGGCTCACACAGGCACATGCACACACGCATGCACACGCCCCACTCTGGCTCCCTGCCCACGTGATAATTAGGTACTATACTATAACCAATCAGCCATTCCTTGATGCCATGACCAATTAAGGCTTTCTACCTGTACCCCTAAAAATGTCCTCATATACCCTATCCCTGAAACAATAAAGTGGACTCATCTTGTTGCAGCAGTCTCTGGAGGTCATTCCGTCCACACTCACGGCTGCCTGAACCCTGGTCTCTGCATCAGCTCCCTTATTTTCCTTAGACCAGTGGCCAAAAGTCTCTGGGAAGAAAATTGGACCATACCAACTCCCAAAAGTTGTCTTCTGGATCTCCACATGCACACACATCATAGCACACAGCCACACAGCCACAAAATCAAAAAGCAGCCTGGTCTATAAAGTGAGTCCCTGGACAGTCAGGGCTACACAGAGAAACCATGTCTCAAAAAGAGGATGAAGAAGAAGAAGAAGGAGAAGAAGAAGAAGGAGAAGAAGAAGGAGAAGAAGAAGGAGAAGAAGAAGGAGAAGAAGAAGAAGAAGAAGAAGAAGAAGAAGAAGAAGAAGAAGAAGAAGAAGAAGAAGAAGGAGGGGGAGGGGGAGGGGGAGGGGGAGGGGGAGGGGGGAGGGGGAGGGGGAGGGGGAGGGGGGGGGGGAGGGGGAGGGGGAGGGGGAGGGGGGGGGGGAGGGGGAGGGGGAGGGGGAGGGGGAGGGGGGGGGGGGAGGGGGAGGGGGGGGGGGAGGGGGAGGGGGAGGGGGAGGGGGAGGGGGGGGGGGAGGGGGAGGGGGAGGGGGAGGGGGAGGGGGAGGGGGAGGGGGAGGGGGAGGGGGAGGGGGAAAAAAGAAAGAAAAGAAAAACAAACAAACAAACAAACAACAAACGGAGCCAGGCCTGACGGCACACGTCTGTGATCCCACTGCTGTGGAAGCAGAGACAGGCAGATCCATGAGGTTCACTGGCAGGCCAGCCTAGCCTCCTCTGTGAGTTTCAGGCCAGTGAGTAATCCTGTCCCTAATGATGACACCGAAAAGCTGGGGCTGGAGGGCTGGGTCAGTGGTTAGGAGCACTTGTTGCTTTTATAGAGGACCTGGGTTCAATTCCCTGTACCCACATGGTGATTCACAACTGTCTGTAACTCCAGTTCCAGGGGATCCAGACCCTCTTCTGGTCTCCACAGGCACCAGCACACACAGAAAAGACACTGACACAAAGCATAATACAGAAAAATCTTTTGCTCTGTTTTACGTTAGGGTCTCATTATGTAGTTCTGGCTGTCCTGGCCTCGAACTCACAGAGTCCCTTCTGCCTCTCCCTTCCCAGTGCTGGACTTAAAGGTGTGCACCACCACAGACTGGCAAATTTAGATTTTTTATTAATATTCAAGGTCAATTGTATTAGAGTTTTAAAAGAAAACACTTGCCAGGTTGGAAGAGAAAAGAAGAAAGTCTTATTTCTTTTGGCCAGCATTGGTTTTGGACACATGGCAGCAGGTAGCTGCATGGCTGGGAGAGGAACCACAGAGAAACAGCAAAACCCAGAGTGTTAGGTAAAGCATGCATGTCTATGGTCCTATAAGAGACTCTTGGGAATAAGAAATACAGGAGGAGGCCGGGTGGTGGTGGTGCACGCCTTTAATCCCAGCAC
The DNA here is from genome assembly GCF_011762505.2 of Arvicanthis niloticus. Taxonomy (NCBI): domain Eukaryota; kingdom Metazoa; phylum Chordata; class Mammalia; order Rodentia; family Muridae; genus Arvicanthis; species Arvicanthis niloticus. The sequence goes on along the minus strand of NC_047662.1, from coordinate 25,095,720 downwards.
TTGGGAGGCAGAGGCAAGTGGATTTCTGAGTTCGAGGCCAGCCTGGTCTACAGAGTGAGTTCCTACACAAAGAAACCCTGTCTCGAAAAAAACCAAAAAAAAAAAAAAAAACAGGAGGAAAAGTACAGTATCTCATTAAATAGATAATTATTCTACCTGTACAGTATCTCATTAAAGGGATAATTATTCCACCTGTCTCTT